>NC_079189.1:227375894-227726727 GCF_029499605.1 Hyla sarda
CATTGAAATGCTCACCTCCTTGCAATGTAAATTTGCAGACAAAATTTGTGAAAATGTTGCCATGTTTGAACCTAGTTCTTCTTTGTTATGGATGTTAATCCAAGGAAGGCAAAACAGCCTTAAGAGGACGATGCCAAGTGCCCCATACCAGGGGAAAAATCCCTATCCGATTCCAAATATGGCAATTAAAATAAATCCCTGGATAAACGTTCTGTCCCTAAAAATCTAGTATCCACAACCTGTAATGTTATTACTCTCCAGAAATGTATCCAAGCCCTTTTGAACACTTTTATTGAGTTCACCATGACCACCTCCTCTGGCAGAGAGTTCCACAGTCTCACTGCTCTTACAGTAAAGAATCCCCGTCTGTGTCAATGTAGGAACCTTCCTGCATTACATTTTTATCAAAAAGCCTTTTGCATGAAGTACAGATTTCATGTGTCTCTATGGACTGTCATGGCATCAGGTGTAAGAATGCAGAGCAATGGAAACAGCACTCAGTTGTGCGCTTCTGTCCATTGGTTCTGGCAATCAATGAGGGCATTTAGGTATTTTAGCTATACATAGATTCTTTAGATATAATAAGGAGAAGTGTAGCCCTAAGAGAATGGCACATTTCCACATATACAGTGGTCCCTCAACATACGATGGTAATCCGTTCCAAATGGACGGTGAAACCATCGTATGTTGAGGGATCTGTGCAATGTAAAGTATAGGACAGTGGTCTACAACCTGCGGACCTCCAGATGTTGCAAAACTACAACACCCAGCGTACTGGGAGTTGTAGTTTTGCAACATCTGGAGGTCAACATGTTGAAGACCACTGGTATTGGAGGTTATACTTACGTTTCCCCGCTGCTCCGACCGTTACCGCTCGTCACCGCTGCACTGGATTTCGCCCTCCAACGCTGTCGCCATGTCCCCGGGGTGTCCCCGACGCTCCGGTAAGGCCTCTGCTTCCTCGGCATCCTCGCTCTCCGTCGCCGCCATCATGTCGTTACGCACGCCGCTCCTATTGGATGATGGGACAGCGTGCGCAGCGACTTGATGACGACGATGGAGAGCGCCGATGATGCAGGGGATCCCGAAGAGGACACGCCGGAGCCCCGGGGACATTGAGTGATCGTCAGCAGACCACACGGGGCACCGTAAGCGGCTATCCGGTGGCAGCTGAAGCAGTCTGCGCTGCCGGATAACCGTTTATGCGATGGCCCCGACATACAAAAGCATCGTATGTTGATGCTGCCTTCAACATGCGATGGCCTCTGAGAGGCCATCGTATGTTGAAATGATCGTATGTCGGGGCCATCGTAGGTCGGGGGTCACTGTATTCTTTGAATCTTAATCACATAATAATGTGTGAAGAGGATCTAAACAAACTAACTCTGCATACAGCATATATTAGAGCGGCTGTTTATTTACTAGAATGGTGCCGATATCCTGTATAAACAAAATGTTTTATCACTCTATGGATCACTCTTCAAGGTATTTCTCTGGCTTTGTGAGTTTTTAGCCGAGGGGTAGATGCAAAACATGTTTAACAGTCCTGTGCTTTACTGACAGTTCACCTTCAATCCGGATTAGGAAGGCAGTGGTGCTAAAGATTACTGCAAGAAAGCAATCAGTAGCTTTATGAGTTGAAACAATCACACAAAAGAGACTTCTTGAAGAGACAATTCTGGTAGTTTAATAAAGTACTGGAGGGCAAGAACCATGGTAAGAATATTGATGGGGCGCAGAATGTGCATCTTCAGCTGGAGATAAAGAATATCAATACAGCTGCTAACAAGCAGCCGCATCTTTAATGACCTTCGCATTTTACATACTACAAAGTAAACCTTGCATACATCCCATGTACAGAGTCACTGTTTAAGAACACTTTGTTCTCACACGCACTCTCTATATTCCATCAAATTATAATATTAATAATGGGAATTTCTACTGAGAGCCTCCAGCCATCCTGGTGACTATTATTTCCCATAGGCTTTTTGTCGAAAAAACCTGTGGAGGGTATGAGATAGCTGACAGCTCTCTCAATGTACATTGTGAACCAGACATGCCCTCTATTCAGTACGTTTCCTGCAGCTGTAATTTATATGTATGATAGCTTTGACAGATTTCAGCTAAGACCTCTACCTTGTGATTTCTTTTGTTCTGCGCCAGACAAAGCTGCCTTTGTGGTGTGTGTATAAGATCCTCACTCATCTCCCCATTCTGATCTGTACTTTAATCCAGATGGTCTCTTCGATTGGCGCTGGATGTGTGTATGTAATTGGACTAATTAAATGCACAAGAGGACTAATTCATGATGGCCATAATTACTGGCACCCCACATTAGAGGAGGGTTCTGAACACGGGCCGTACAGGTTACAGGGCTTTATAATGAGACTCAAAGATCCTATGTCAGAAAGTTCACGAATAGTACTAGGACTGGGTAGAATTAACTGCGTAGATACAACAAATCATGGTGTTCTTCACAGCAGATACTACTGAATTATAGCCATTTATGCATCACAAAGGAAGAAAATGGGAGGATTTCAGAAGAGGTACTGAACAGGAAAAGTATCTGTAGGATAAACAGTTTCAAAGGACAATAACTGCATTTCATAACTTTTTGTAGCCTTTGGGTGTCACTGTTGCTTCCTCTGTTTTATAGACAATGTACTCACCTTTGAGTATCACGATCTGACAGCATCAGGACTGTCCCTATATTGTTTAAATTATTAAAAGTTCCCTTACATGTTGGAGCATTCTCATAATGACTGGGAAGAATAATAAGTAGACATGTGCAATTCGGTTCAGCACGAATGTCTAATTTACCGAATTTTACCGTTTTCGGGCATTCGGACCGATCCGAATGCACGAAAACATATTTTGAACATTCCCGAATAGCCACGATAATACGAATAGTAAAATAATGAATGCATTTGTTATTTCACGAATGATGCGGTAAATAACGAATGCATTCGTTATCTGTAAACGAACGTAAAGAATTCATTCTAATAACAAAAATGATAAAAAGGATACAGATACGGTTTGATTTTTCGGATCCATTCAGTATTCGGGTACATTCGGTAAATCTTTTTATTCTTTTTTGGACTTTAGCGATCCTAAAAAGTTATTGAGATACCCTTTTTTATTCAAATTTCGTAGGGTACCATAAAAAAAATAATAATAAAAAAGATACAGTAGTGATGGAAAAAATTGTATCTAACGAAATGTATCTTTTTTATTATGAAATGTTTATTAATTTTTAAACAGGGATCAATTTATGTGAACGAGTAAAGCACTAAAAATGTAGCCGACAATAATAAAAATGTAGTGTGTGCGTGTTTTTCACTTTTTTTTAAAATTTTTTAGGTAGTACTACTACTCCCAGCATGGAACACACTCTTCCATGATGGGAGTAGTAGTTACCTGTACTAATTGACAGATCGCTGGGGTCCCTTGCGATCCTCTTGTATAATGTATAGATGCGGCGGCTGCTCTTCTATGGTCCCCTGCACTCACGTATATATACACATATTCATATTTCCCGCAGAGCTGTGATTGGCCAGATGGTTCCAGCCAATCACAGCTCTCTGTGAGAAATAGGAATATGTGTATATATACGCAGTGCAGGGGACCATAGAAGAGCGGCCGCCACATCCATACATTATACAAGAGCATCACAGCGGGTGTCAGGAGTGATACCCGCAGTGATCTTTCCTTTACTACAGGTACTACTACTCCCAACATGGAGTACACTCTGCTCCATGCTGGGAGCTGTAGTACCTGCATTAATAGACAGATCGCAGCGGGTGTCAGACGTTACACTCTCTGCGATATGTCTATTAATGCAGGTACTACAGCTCCCAGCATGGAGCAGAGTGTGCTCCATGTTGGGAGTATTAGTACCTGCAGTAAGGGACAGATCCCAGGGATGTCACTCCTCCTGACACCCGCTGCGATCGTCCTTATGTGAATGTCGGGATCAGCTGTTCTCAGGGCTACAGAGCCGGGAGATCAGCTGATCCTGAGCAGTAGATATACATTGTATATCTACTGCCCAGCAAGAACTTACAGTGAGCCTGCAATGTGTATGCAGTATACACATTGCTGGCTCACTTAACCCCTTGCTGAGCTGGGCACTATGCGTAAGCACAGCAAGGAAAGAGTTAACTTACACTGCTGGACAGTGTAGGTTAACCCTTTGGGCAGTATACACTATATACAGCTATCTATAGATAGCTGTATATAGTGTATACAGAAGACGAAGTCCGCTTACTTCCCCCGAGTCCCGGCAGGTCCGTGTAGCTCCGCCCCCTGGTGATGACGTCATTAGGGGGCGGAGCTACAGAAGGCAACCAGGCTAGTTAATCTGAAGCTCTGTTCACATTGTCCGTTTTGGATAATGGGAACAGACCATTCTGGCAGTGTCTACCCAGACAGGGAGACTCCAGCTGTTGCTAAACTACAACTCCCAGCATGCTGGGAGTTGTAGTTTTGCACCAATTGGTGGCTCCCTGTTTGGGTAGACATTGCATCATGGGTGCTCTCCCCAGCAGACAGCGCCAAAAATGTCATAACCAATTTTTAGTGTTTTTTTTCTTCTCGTTTGAGATCCGTGTATGCAGAGGATTACTGCGGATTCGATGGATTACGGCGGATTATTTTTTTATTTTAATAAAATGGTTAATGAGGGCTGTGGGGGAGTGTTTTTTTTTATTGAATTTTCAGGCTTAGTAGTGGAAGCGGTCTTATTCACTGAATCCATTACTAAGCCAGGGCTTAGTGCTAGCCCCAAAAACAGCTAGCGCTAACCCCCAATTATTACCCCGGTACCCACCGCCACAGGGGTGCCGGGAAGAGCCGGTTACAACAGGCCCGGAGCGTCAAAAATGGCGCTCCTGGGCCAAGGCGGTAACAGGCTGGCGTTATTTAGGCTGGGAAGGTCCAGTAACAATGGTCCTCGCCCACGCTGGTAACGTCAGGCTGTTGCTGTTTGGTTGGTATTGTGCTGAGAATGAAAATACGGGGAACCCAATACGTTTATATTTATTTTTTGTTAAATTAATTTTTTTTTTTAAATAAATAAAAATTAAACGCATAGGGTTCCTCGTATTTTCATTCTCAGTACCATACCAACCAAACAGCAACAGCCTGACGTTACCAGGGTGGGCGAGGACCATTGTTACTGGCCCTCCCCAGCCTAAATAATGCCAGGCTGTTACCGCCTAGGCCCAGGAGCACCATTTTTGACGTTCCGGGCCTATTGGTACCGGCTCTTCCCAGCACCCCTGTGGCGGTGGGTACCAGGGTAATAAGGAGTGACATCCGCTGGGATCTGTCCCTTACTGCAAGTACTAATACTCCCAACATGGAGCACACTATGCTCCATGCTGGGAGCTGTAGTACCTGCATTAATAGACATATCGCAGCTAGTGTAACTTCTGACACCCGATGCGATCTGTCTATTAATGCAGGCACTACAGCTCCCAGCATGGAGCAGAGTGTACTCCATGTTGGGAGTAGTAGTACTTGTAGTAAAGGAAAGATCACTGCGGGTATCACTCCTGACACCCACTGTGATGCTCCTGTATAATGTATGGATGCGGCGACCGCTCTCCTATGGTCCCCTGCACGGCCATATATATGCACATATTCCTATTTCTCACAGAGAGCTGTGATTGGCTGGAACCATCTGGCCAATCACAGCTCTGCGGGAAATATGAATATGTGTATATATACGTGAGTGCAGGGGACCATAGAAGAGCGGCTGCCGCATCTATACATTATACAAGAGGATCGCAAGGGACCCCTCCGATCTGTCAATTAGTACAGGTAACTACTACTCCCATCATGGAACAGTGTGTTCCATGCTTGGAGTAGTACTACCTAAAAAATGTTTAAAAAAAATGAAAAACACGCAGACACTACATTTTTATTATTGTCGGCTACATTTTTAGTGCTTTACCCGCTCACATAAATTGATCCATGTTTAAAAATTAATAAACATTTCATAATAAAAAAGATACATTTCGTTAGATACTATTTTTTCCATCACTACTGTATCTTTTTTATTATTTTTTTTTTATGGTACCCTATGAAATTTTAATAAAAAAGGTGTCTCCATAATTTTTTAGGATCGCTAAAGTCCAAAAAAGAATAAAAAGATTTACCAAATGTACCCGAATACCGAATGGATCCCTCCCCCAAGCTCTGAGTTTATACTGCTGTTATCTCTATGGGATCAGGATATAAAGAAGTTGATCGCTTCTTCTAAGGCTGTGTACACAATTCCTTTTTTTTGTTACCTGTTTAATTTTACTGTTTTACAGCATTTGTGCAAATGATTGAACCAATATGGGGGAGATTTATTAAAACCTGTCCAGAGAAAAAGTTGCTGAGTTGCCCATAGCAACCAATCAGGTCACTTACAACATAGCAACCAATCTAGCCACTTTACCTTGGAGATCATACTGACTTTGCTGTAGTAGGCTAATTTTAATTGATGTTGCAACTCTGCAGTGGCATGATTTTTAATGGTGTTGGTGACATTTCACAAGCATGAGTATTCGGTATTTTTAACAGTTTTAAGCACTTTTCCTGACACCCTTTTGTAGGTGTTTTTTTGCTGGAAAAGAATGACACCTAGCGTGATCCCTCATGTGACCCTCTACTGACTACATGAAACCTGTATTCAGTAAAAATATTTTCCAAGCTACTTTATAATCAACAAGTGACTGAAACAGAATATCTCTGTTATAATAAAATATACTGTACAGAAAAGTTAAAGGAAATCTGTCATCAGTGTCACCTGCTCTAACTGGTAGTGCGACAAAGGTGACACTGATGACAACGGTACTTACCTTGTCCCATTCCATGCTGTGATTCTCCAGCAATCGTCTTCAGTATCTTCATCTCTGGGCCCGACTTGGAGCATGGGTGGAGCTTAGTGACAACATCGCTACTGTTCTCTGCTGGGTCCAGCTTCTTGCAAACTAAGCTTCGCCCATGCTCCAAGTCGGAACCGGTGCTTAAGATATTGGAAAAGATTGCTGGAGAACAACACCCAGAAACGGGAAAAGGTAAGTACTGTTGTCACCAGTGTCACCTGCACTACCTGTCTGTACCGACAGGTTAGAGCAGGTGACACTGATGACAGATTTCCTTTAAAGGAGATATGATTTCTTTTAAAGCAGATATACAAAAACGTATCCCCTATTCTCAGGATTGGGGAGAAGTTTTAGATCGCGGGGGTCTGACTGCTGGGAATGGGCTGTATTGACCCCCACGCATAGCTGCGGCCGATCCGCCCCCTCTATATATATATATATATATATATATATATAGAGAGAGAGAGAGAGAGAGAGAGAGAGAGAGAGAGAGAGAGAGAGAGAGAGAGAGAGAGAGAGAGAGAGAGAGGGGATGTGTCGGCCACTGCTTTGTGCGGGGGTCCCATAGAGACCCAGGGCCCCATAAACGTCGGACCCCCGTGATCTCCCCTGCGGAAAGGGGATAAGGAGGTAGAAAACCCTTTCATAAATCATAAAAAAAACTTATAAGTGCATGCTGCACAATGAGAAAAAAACAAAAAACAACCAACCAAACAAACAAATCATATGGGCCAAACAGTGCCCCAAATATGAGAAAGGGCCCAACTAACACAATTTGTTGCATAAGGGTAGGGTCACACGTGAAATATTTGCTACATATTTGTGTTGCATATTTTCCTACCCATTGAAGTCAAAGGGTAGAAAAATCAGCAGCAGAAAATACACAGCAAAATACGGCACATGTGACCCAATCCTAAAGAACATTTTAGATTTTACTATTGGCTTTCAGCAAACATCTGGCTGCAACATTTTTTTCAAAAAGAATAGCAGGAAGAAGTACCAGGAAAATCTCCACAAAAACACAGCATTAAAAATATTATGTGTGAAGTTATCTGTTTTAATGCTAAGCTCCATTTAACTGTAAGTTTTGCCAAAGAAGTATCTCAGACAGCCAATAGTGTGACTGAATGCTTTTCACTGGCTGCGCTACTCTGTTCTGTTACCATTCCTTTATGGGAATAGTTATCTAAGTGTTGTGCTCATGATGACGTTACATGGAACATTTTCCCACACTATAAGTTATAATGCAATACAATACAAGCTATAACCCAAAAAGTAGCATACTAAAATACAAAATCTGTACTGCTTATACTGTACATAATAAAACCATGTATAAAGCACATCTTGGACCTCTGAATTCTTTATAATATATATATATATATATATATATATATATATATATATATATATATATATATATATATTTTTTTTTTTTTTTTTTTTAAGGGGATAAATCTGAAATATTTTTGCACTTAATAATTCTGTGTGGTTCTGTGTGGTACAATTTATCAGTGGTTATTTTTCCATATTCAGCTGTAAATGATACATTATTCTGTTTGGTTTTCACTGCGTATAATACAATTCAATTTGGTATTTTATTATTTATGTGCCTTCAATGTAATTGGAATATAATTTGGTAGAATTCTGAAGGTTCACTTTTAGGTCTGCTTTTCATGTGAACTAGGTCAGCCTCAGTAAATTGGATCTCATCTGTTGCATTGCAAATTGCATGTTATAATATATTACAACACTGGCAGCTGTGGTGGAATGGAAATGGAATGCTCATATAGAAACTGAATATCAGCATACTGTTACCACGCAAAAGCCTGTTTCCTCTATGCCAGTTCATCTAGCTAAGACCTTGCATGTTCTCAATATACAAATGTAGCAGAGAATTTGTAATAGAACTGTTAGATGTATCAACAGCAACAAGTGAGGTTGTACAACAAAAACAAACAAACATATAAAGCACTATAATATAAATTAGAAACTCAACTCTGACACATCTGCATTATAGAAATCAGAACAATTCTATTTATTGGGAATAATTCTCTAAAGTCTCTAAAAATAAAAAGGAGTCAATAGCAGATGTATGCAACAGAATAGGAGTACAGTTACTTTAAGGAGAACTCCGCTGGAAAACATTTTTTTTAAATCAACTGGTGCCAGAAAGTTAAAGGGGTATTCCAGGAAAAACCTTTTTTTTTTTTTTTTTTTTTTTATATATATATATCAACTGGGCCCAGAAACTTAAACAGATTTGTAAATTACTTCTTTTAAAAAATCTTAATCCTTACAATAATTATCAGATGCTGAAGTTGAGTTGTTCTTTTCTGTCTGGCAACAGTGCTCTCTGCTGACATCTCTGCTTGTCTCGGGAACTGCACAGAGTAGAAGAGGTTTGCTATGGGGATTTGCTTCTACTCTGGACATTTCCCGAGACAGGTGTCGTCAGAGAGCACATTTTGCTGGATAACCCCTTTAAACAGATTTGTAAATAACTTCTATTTAAAAATCTTAATCCTTTCAGTACTTATCAGCTGCTGTATGTTACACAGGAAGTTTGTCTGACCACAGTGCTCTCTGCTGACACATCTGTCCATTTTAGGAGCTGTCCAGAGTAGTAGCAAATCCCCATAGCAAACCTCTCCTGCTCTAGACAGTTCATAAAATGGACAGAGATGTCAGCAGAGACCACTGTGGTCAAACAGAAAGGAAATTCAAAAATAAACTAACTTCCTGTGGATTTTAAATAGTAATTTACAAATCTGGAAGTCCTTTTCTTTTAAAATTTCCTTTGTCTGATCACAGTGCTCTCTGCTGACACCTCTGTCCATTTTATGAACTGTCCAGAGCAGGGTAGGTTTGCTATGGGGATTTGCGCCTACTCTGGACAGTTCATAAAATGGACAGAGGTGTCAGCAGAGAGCACTGTGGTCATACAGAAAGGAGATTTAAAAAGAAAAGAACTTCCAACATACAGCAGCACATAAGTAATGGAAGGATTAAGATTTTTGTAATAGAAGTAATTAACAAATCTGCTTAACTTTCTGGCACCAGTTGATTTAACCCCTTAAGGACCAAGCCCATTTTCACCTTAAGGACCAGGCCAATTTTATTTTTGTGTTTTAGTTTTTTGCTCCTCGCCTTCTAAAATCCATAACTTTTTAATATTTTCATCTACAGACCCATATAAGGCAGCAATGAAGAAAATAAGATCACACTCACCATATCCATAGATGAAAAGCCAGTTTATTTAATCCAACAAATAAGGTGCATGGTGCTATACATGGACATAGACGTGGCTTTCACAAAGAAATGGTTGACAGCTATTGCGCGTGCGCTGAAGCGCGCTTCCTCAGACCAATATAAGGCCTTGCTTTTTGCATGACCAATTGTACTTTGTAATGACACCTCTCATTTTTCCATAAAATGTACGGTGAACCCAAAAAATTATGTTTTTAGGGAGGAAATTTAAATGAAAACAGCAATTGTGCAAATTTTGGAGGGTTTCGTTTTCACACTGTACACTTTACGGGAAAAAATACATATTTTCTTTATTCTGTGCGTCAGTACAATTAAAGTGATCAGTATGTTTAAAATTGTCCTATTTTGACTACCTATAACTTTCATTTTTCCGTATACAGATAACGGAGCAAAAAATGAGGCCTCATATGGCCCGTATGAGTGCTAATTTTTTGCGCCGTTATCTGTACTTTTTTAATATCACATTTGCTTATATAAAACTTTTAAATCCCTTTTTTTTATTTTTTTGGCAATAAAATGTGACCAAAAAGCAGCAATTTTAGACTTTTTATTTTTTTTTTACTTTTACAGCATTCATCGTACCAGATCATTAACATTATATTTTGATATTTCGGACATTTACGCATACAGCGATACCAAATAAGTCTATTAAACACATTTTTACGGTTTTTGGTGGTAAAATGGGAAAAAGGGACAATTTTCATTTTTTATTGGGGGAGGGGATTTTTCTAAGTTTTATACTTTTTTTTACATTTTTTACTTTTGTTTTATACTTTTTATGTCCCCATAGGAGACTATCTATAGCAATCACTTGATTGCTAATACTGTTCAGTGCTATGCATAGGACATAGCACTGATCAGAGTTATCAGTTATCTTCTGCTCTGGTCTGCTCGATCTCAGACCAGAGCAGAAGACCCCAGGAGACGGACGGAGGCAGGTGAGTGGACCTCCGGACACCATTTCAAATGATTGGATCCCTGCGGCAGCGCCGGGGGGGGGATCCGATCATCTATTTAAACGTGCGCATTGCCGCAGATGCTGTGATCTGCATTGATCAAGGCATCTGAGTGATTAATGGCAGACATTGGCACGATTGCTGATGTCCGCCATTGCCGACGGGTCCCTGGCTGCTGATAGCAGCCGGTACCTGCAGTGCATGATGCGAGCACCGCTCCGATGCCTGCGGTCATGTACAGGACGTTAATGTATATCCTGATGCGATAAGTACCTACGCACCAGGAAGTATATTTACGTCCGTGGTCATTAAGGGGTTAAAAAAAAATTCAAGCAGAGTACTCCTTTAACTCTCGGGTTTGTATTATTAATTGAATGGTGTATAAACCTAGCCTAACGTAAACTCTGTGCACACAGTAATTGAGCCTTCCATCCAAGGTATAGACTTCTAATCTATATATCATATTGAAGGCTCTTATGTATTCACCTGTACAGGTAAACAGTGACATTCACTAAACATTGACTTCCACAGTCTGGTCTGAACTTTAATATAAATGAACATATGCTGTAACGTGTTATGTATATACAGGCCCCGATTTGTTGTTTTATTGTCTTTATTTGAATGCATGAAACCGAAGCAAGAGACAACTTTGCTCAAGGGTCTATTAGTTGCTCTATCAGAGGGTCTATTAGTTTTGGAAGTACCATATGGATGCAGCACAGCTAATATGACAGAAAAACAGTTGGTGACCTAATTGGGGAAGGTATCCTATAGTGTTTTTCCCCAGCTCTGTGAGAGTTTGTATGGGGGAGATTTATCAAAGTTGTCTATGTCCCGCATCAATATAGACCAAACTACAGAGGGTTAGACCGGTCTATTGCGCGCCTAATTTATCAAACGGCGCACGGCTCTTGATAAATTCTGTGCGCGGACTTCGGGATCTATGCATTATATGTATTTAAACCTGCTCCAGCATGGTCTGACATTTCGGCATACTTTCAGCAGATGCGACTTGTCCGTGAAAAGTCTCTTTTGAGAAATTCAGCACCAATGCATTTTTCTGTCTAAAATAAATTAGAATTCATCATGTTCTAACAATCTTCTAAAGCAAAAGTCTCAAAAAAGTCACACATATTAAGACTGCGACTTTCTGTGCGACAAATTTAGACAGGAAAAAAAAAAACTGTCTAAATCCTTTGATAAATCTCCCCCAGTAAGTCTGAAAGACTTGAGTTTCAAGGTCTGTGTGATGTTTAGGAAGACATGGATAGTGGAACAAGCCAACGGAGACTCCCAGGAAGAACACTGTACTGTAGTTATAGAAGAAACCCTCCTGAGCACAGTGAAGATTCAACTCTTTGGATGGTGCTAGTTGCAATATTAAAGAGGTACTTTGACATTAAATAAAAAATAGAAATGATGCAGAAACATATAGCTTTGCTTATCTGTATTCTTGACTTCTGAAATGACCAAAAATGTATTTGTTTGGTGAGTATGTAATCTTCTCCCTGTCATGTCCTTTCGCTATTTCCTGGTTGAGCAATTGCTCCATACTACAATTTGCAGAATGCATTGCTTTCCTCAGCCCTTTAATCAGAGCGCCCCCACCCTACTTCCTTTCCACAGCACTCCTGATAGTCCCCCCAAAAGACCTGTGCATAGCAGTCAGTAAATCTGCAGCACCTGCTGGATTCATTCCCTATTTGCTTCTCTGCCTATGGTATTCTTCAGCACAAGGCTGCAAGCTGTAAACAGTAAACATGACTCATTCTTCTCTATAAGTGTCCCAATAAAGATGTATATGTGTGTGTGTGTGTGTGTGTGTGTGTGTATATGACGAAATGGTGATGTGGGCTTTAGGGACTGGTCAGAGGGGGTGACATCATTTAGGGTAAAGGACTTAAGCTCAGAGACAAGATCCAGCCATACCTACTGAGAAAGGAGATGATGTGTTGCCAGGGACTTGAAGACAACATCACATTAAAAGGACTACACAACTTCCTGTCAGGAATATTTCAAGCAAAAACATGTTGATGCCAGGACAATAACACTATATTAGTTATAACACTATACAAGGTATATGTCTTAGGGTAATCGTTTATTTAAATACAATTTTCTGATACCAGAAAATCCCTTTAAAGGGGAACTCCAGTACTTATCAGCTGCTGTATACTACAGATATACTACAGTGAAATTTGTGAAGTGCTTTCCAATCTGAAAACAGTGCTCTCTGCTGACACCTCTGTCCATGTCAGGAACTGTCCAGAGCAGGAGAGATTTTCTATGGGGATTTGCATCTAATCTGGACAGTTCCTGACACGGATAGAGGTGTCAGCAGAGAGCACTGTTGTCAGACGGCAAATAACGGCAAATAACGTCACAATTTCCTGTAGTATAAGCAGATAAGTATTTGAAAGCTTCAGATTTTTTATTAGAAGTAATTGTTACGTTATGCACTCCGGCCACACACCCTGGCCGTGCACGCATTTCCTGTTACCTGCTGTTGCCGGCAGGGCTTGGAGTCGCATTGCGGAATGTGCCGACATGCAAATCCCAGTATGTCACTCACCTGGTGCTTCTCCTGCCCCCGCCTCTGCCTATCTGCTCTGGCGCATGTGTCCCCATCCCCTAGGGCACGCACACGCAGGAGCTTTAAGAGTTAAAGGGCCAATGCGCATATTAGTGAAGTAACACCTGTGGTTCATTGATAAATTCCTCCACTGCCAACACTTCTCTGCCAGATCTTTGTTGCCCTAGTGCCTGAGAGAAAGTGTACCTGAGAGTTGCCTTGCCGTGTATCATACCCTTTGCCCTGTGACCTGACCTTACTCCTTTGCCGCCTGCCTACTGACCACTTGCTATGTTCCTGACTATGCTACTGTGCTGCCAGCCCTGACCTTCTGCTATCCTGACCACAAGTTGCCTTACCCCACCTGTACCTCGAATCTCCTCAGCCACCTGTGTGGTCGAGCCATGCCAGGGGTAGTGAGCTGGGTGCTGCCTGCACCTTAGACTCTGCTCCCTGGTATGGTCCAAGTCCTCTACCACACAGGTCCAGTGGATCCACTTTCATCAGTGTTCCAGTCTACTGAAATGTGAGTGTTACAGCAATTTACAAATCTGCTTAACTTTCTGGCACCAGTTGATCTGAAAACATTTGTTTTCCACTTGTTCCACCGGAGTTCCCCTTTAAGCTATCCTGTGGCAAGTTACTCCTAGGCAAGGCCAGCTGGGGGGGCAGCTGACCTCTAGACCTACTCCAGCACTGTAAGATGGGCAAAGGCCGACAGCCACTCTTGCACAATTTGACAATTTGGTTGTATTGCCCCCAACCCTGTTGGAGAACTGCTTAATAATAGATAGATCCCTTGATATTTGTTTACTAACATTTAAGTTCTTGTGCAGCCTTATTTGTATGTAACTACTAAGGGTAATGTGCCTTCAAGACTGTTGTGTAACTGTTAATCTTTGTTTTTGTAACCATCAAGACTTTGTACCTCTGTGGTGTGTTTAAAAAAGTTAAATTACTAAATTTAATTAAAAGTACTCAGTAATTATGTTTTGTATATATTATCAATTATTAAACCACTGCCTTCACTATGTCCCAAGTGAATGAATGATCCAGAGCAGTAAGTGTATATTTATGTGTCTTTGTGGAAAACATCCTACATTTATCTACTATCCAGTGACTCATATGTGAAAACTTTATGACTGATCTTATACTGGTTCTTGTATTCATCTGGGTTTAGTGAATGGTAGAAAAGAACACGTACAAGCCCATGCATTTACACAGGAAGTAACTACTTCAGAGGAAATGGTAGTGTTTCTGTACAATGTTTAAAGCAGATTGTTAAACCTTATTCTGTATTTCCTCTCTACTGTCCTTGAACAACAGAATTAAAGTGAAATAGGTGCCAAGAGTACAGAATCTTAGGAAATGAGATTAGATTCTAATATTAATTCTACAGTTCCTGATACTTCTTTGAACAAGGGTCTATGTTTATTTTAGAAATCTGTGCTTATTTATATGTCACGACTTACAAAGCAATATAGCTATCACATATTATTATATTATGAATGATCTATTGACTATCTCCTATCTTTACTACACATCATAGTATAAGTTGGTATAGTGGGCACACTGTATTTAAATTAAAAACTCTATTATAATTTTGTCCTTTAGACTGACCTTTACACCTTTTATACTTCAGGTTTTCTGGTGGACCATTCCGGCCTTGTATATACTATAGGTAGGGTTTTGTTTGCTTGTTACTAAGTGTGGAAAACCAGAAGTCAATATGACTTTAATATTGCACAAAGAAATGTACCAAACATTATTGCATAGGTAATGAAACAAAAGTTTCATAAAAAAAAAAAAAAAAAAAATTAAGAACTTAAAATAGACAAAATACATTTTTGCACTGCCTCCTTTCTCAGTATAGGAAATACCAAGGTTGACAAGTTAATGACTAATATGTGCATTAGATTATATTTCCTACCTACTTCCTCCCGTTACTCTCCCTACTGGCTTTCCTACCTACTCGACACTCTTAGACCTTTGACGACAGTGACGACCATAGGTGGATACATCCGCCTCTGTAACCTCCGGATGTCATCTCCACCCGCACCGTGAATTTCAAATTTCTGCCTGTAAGATGTTATTGCTTTTGTAATATGTCACAGCCGTTAGTACCTCCTGCATTTTTTCTTGATAGTTTGCAGATGCAGGATATAACATTGTTTGTACGTGACTATTGAAAGCTGGGGGATGCTGTTCTATTCCCCCGTACTTCTGTCTTTCTAGGTTTTTGTATTACTTTAAACTTAATAAACTGCTTATATAAAAAAAAAATCTGTTTGCTTACAAAATATTCACATACCGTCTATGTATAATCACTGTTCTCAGTGCTGTATGGCGAAATACCACTGAGGCCAGTGATTGGCTGCAACCAAGTAAACACAGACCAGCTCCAAGGATATACTACTTTCTTGCTTTACTTAAGTTTTTGTACAGTACATCTCTGAACACCCTGTTTCAAAGTTCTGCGGCCAACGTCTTGGTGTCAAAAGTTGACTTCAAATGTTTTGTCTTGTTACAGCACCAGAGGGAACTTCTCTATATTAGGCAGGTTTTTGAGTGTTTTAGTTAACTATTTTTATGCTACTTATGCATATTACCTATGAGTCCTATATAACTTAGATACAACGCAGAGGTGTAGGCCTCCAGAAGTAATAAAACAAGTATGTCTAGTAGTTAGCTATACCAGTAACAATAGAATATAGCTGTGGACATAGCTTGTTTAGCATTGCCAGAACCATCTGCATTCTCTCCAAGCTGCAGGTAAACAATTACCTATAAATTGTTGCTGAAAGCTGCAGTTTAGCAAACTCCATTGAGAGCACAATGTTATTCACGGATTAATGCTGGCGTTGGGTTTTTGTTTGCATATTCTTGCCTTGGCTGATATTTCATCCGGTCTTGTGAATTAATAAATTCATTTATTTAGCATCTGTTAGTTTGATTCTGGTAAAGCCTTTCTTCGTGCTTCTTTTAAGAGTTTATATTTCTTTCCATAGTTTGCTTCTTATCCATTGCATTACAGAATGGGTAATAGTTCATTTTTATAATGGATAAGAAAACACAATAGTTTTATGCACATATATCTATGTCATATTTATCTATCGACACGTGTCAGCGCCTACAAATCCCTAGTTTAGTTAGGGATGTCAATTTCTCATGAAACCCATTCAATACAATATTATGACACTGAAAAGGTTTCATTTACATGACAGTAATTGGATGAGACAAACAGGTAAACACAATGGCCAAGATTTAGTAATTTATCTAAAACCAAAACTGTCTGATTTACCCATAACAACCAATCACGGATCAGCTTTCATACCTTATGAGCTCTGGTAAAATAAAAGCTGAACTGTGATTGGTTGTTATGGAAAAATCAGATACATTTTTGTCATATTCAGATTAGTAACTTTGTATGACTTTATCGGGACTATCTATATATTATTATATAATATTATATATTATCTATCCATCTATCTATCCATCTATCTATTATTTTATTAAATTCACAGAAGAGTCACTGCAGCACTCCAAATTGTGAAGAGAACGTTTTAGCTGCCCATGCAGCCTTAATGAAGCATAGTAAAACTCACCAAAAGGTAGTATATATATCTCAGGGCAATGAATTCCAATTGAGACAATTACATTAAAAAAAGGGATATAAATGACATAATCATGATACAGTGTAAATATGAGATTGTGCAGGGTTGTATAACATACCACATTAATATCAGTGCTTTCATGTACATACAGTCATATAGTCAATAGATGCATA
This sequence comes from Hyla sarda, assembly GCF_029499605.1. Classification (NCBI taxonomy): domain Eukaryota; kingdom Metazoa; phylum Chordata; class Amphibia; order Anura; family Hylidae; genus Hyla; species Hyla sarda. Next base: position 227,393,352 of record NC_079189.1, read on the forward strand.
TATATATATATAGCATAAATAAGATAATTACCGTGCAGGTGCATGTGGATTAAAATCATATTGGGGGAGGGGTCAGGATCTGGAACTATGCTTTGTAACAGAGCAGACGGGCGGAAGTACGTCATGAGAGTGCAGAGGTAGTAGCAGCACTATGAAGACCATATTACATAGTGCTAAATATAGTTAAGGTGCTGCTCCCCAGTTACAGACATTCCTCTGCATCCTCAAGTATTGAGGATATGCATTACGTAAAACGTAACTTTTAATAATATTCTTAGGATGAAAATAAAATATATGTACCCCAAATTTTTTTGAAATCAAACAAAAGGAAAGGTGTGCAAAAAACACCATGTGCCACCTACACCACCAAGTATTGATATGATGCGAAGACCTCTAAAAGGTGGAAGGGAACAACGTATGGTCTATTGTAACCGGTGGAGGTAAAAACTTCCTCTGTAAGACCGCACTCTCGCATTATTAATTCCCTTCTTGGCAAGTGTTACTCATCCTAAAAAGGGCGGCCCCACACAGGAGCCTTTCCCTACTTCCACCTACAAATACTGCCATTTCCCAGGGTTTTTAGGTGGAAATAGAGAGAGTTTCCTGTGTGGGGCCACCCTTTTTAGGGTGAGTAACACTTGCCAAGAAGGGAATTAATAGGGAGAGAGTAGGGCCTTACAAGGAAAGTTTTTACCCCCACCTGCTACAATGGACAATCCGTTGTTCCCTTCCACCTTTTTGAGGAAAGTGTTACTTGTCTTAAAAAGGGTGGCCCCACACAGGAACCAATCCTTATTTCCACCTAAAAACCCTGGGAAATGGCAGTGTTTTAAAGTGGAAATAGGGAGAAGCTCCTGTGTGGAGCCGCCCTTTTTAGGGTGAGTAACACTTGCCAAGAAGGGAATTAATAATGCGAGAGTAGGGCCTTACAGGGGAAGATTTTACCCCCTCCGGTTACCATGGATCATACATTGTTTGATTCCACCTTTTAGAGGTCTTTGCATCACATCAATACTTGGTGGTGTAGGTGGCACATGATGTTTTTAGCACACCTTTTCTTTTGCTTGATTAAAAAAAAAAAAAATTGGGGTCCATATATTTTATCCAAAGCATATTATTAAAAGTTACGTTTTATGTAATGGATATCCTCAATACTACAATAGTGCACACTAACACTTTTACAAAAGAGACAGTTTTCTTCTGCCTACCTGCCTCAGTTACTATTCTGATCCTGCCACCCGCCTGATGCCACAAATCTGATACCAAGGTCTCCTTTTTTCACCCACCTTCATCACCAGGTACTGGTATTGCCACCCACCACACCACTCTGTCACCGGGTCACTTTCAGGGCTCCTGATGCTGCTGCTGCCGCCACCTCCAGATTTTCTCATTCTGCCACCATATGTTCTCCTCATGCTGATGCCACCTCCAGGCTTTGTCATTCAGCCACTATATGATCTCCTCACGCTGCCGCCAACTCAAGGCTGTGTCATTCAGCCACTATATGGTTTCCTCATGCTGCTGCCGCCAATTCAAGGCTGTGTCATTCAGCCACTATATGGTTTCCTCATGCTGCTGAAAACTCCAGGCTGTGTCATTCAGCCACTATATGGTCTCCTCATGCTGCCGCCAACTCCAGGCTGTGTCATTCAGCCACTATATATGGTCTCCTCATGCTGCCGCCACCTCCAAGCTGTCTCATTCAGGCACTGTATGGACTCCTCATGCTGCTGCCACTTCCACGCTGTGTCATTCAGTCACTATATGGTCTCCTCATACTGATGCCACCTCCAGGCTCTGTCATTGTGCAGCTCTGTGACGGTGATTCTAATAGCGACGCCTCTCATCTGCATGTCATACTGAATAACAGTATTATTTTACTAACCCAGCACACACCCTATGCTTGTTCCAGCAAGGCCAAGTTTTCTACACCCCCTATTGAGGCTCACTGTAGGCCAGAAATAGCCATTAATAGCGATTTGCTGCAAATAAATTCAGACAAAACAAATATTTGGGGAAAATTCGGCGAATCAACCGAAACAAATTTTTAAAACATTCACTCATCTCTGGACACCACGTCTATCTGCGCTTCCCATTGGGTAGCACAGAACTGCACACCTAGTGAATTCACCAATGTAGTGTTGTGCCACAAAACGGTGAAGCACCAACACTTGGAAAGCACCAGTGTCATGGGAGAATATTTGTTTGTGTTGTCACTAGACACTTAGCAGTTATACGGTGAACATAGTTCAGGATGTCATTAAAATTCTATGAGAGAATGTTGCAATGTTTAACAGAAATCAGTAAGTGAAAATTATAATGACCAACGTCCTCAGATGTAATCTAGATTGTGTGCACCACCTTACGTTTGAAACTCCATGTGCTGCTCTTCCCATTGCTTGATCTATCTATCTATCTATCTATCTATCTATCTATCTCCCATCATACTTGAGGTCTCCTCTCATCACCAGATATAAGCACCCAGTTATTCTTAATACATATACTCGCTTTTGACACATAGAGTTAAAAAGCATCTGTCAGTGTAATATAGAAGTGTATTTTATAATGTACAAAGATCAGGCCTATGTGTTACTTGTCGATCTCGCTGCATACATATATGTATATTTTCTATGTCTGATCATTTTTGAGCATGATTCGGTGGCAGATGATGAATCTTGCTCATTTCCCTGTAGATAAAGCTCTGGTGGTTTCGCTGGTTAATGTATATAACAGCTGCTAATTGCCCGGTCTCATGTTTTCTTCACAGGTCATCGGAGGAAGAGCAAAAAAAGAACAGATGCTCCGAAATTCCTTCTATGTGAGTCTGCGGTAACTGAGACTTAATGTCAGGAACAGCGGACTACAGTGATGCAATAGACATTTGCTTTATCTCTATCTCATAACATAGGGCAGGTTTAACACCTTATAAAAGCTACTTTACAGGCCAATATAGTCACCAAATCCCTCCATGTTCTAGGTAATCATCTTGCAGAAGGAATGTTCTTTGTTTCCACTGGGAAATCATTTTATTACAGAAAGACTTTAAGAAAGAATGTCAATGGTAAGAGCCTATGATTATTATTCCGTACACAAAGATTCAGAGAGCGAGGACATCCTAATATATGTAAGCTCAACAATCCATGAACTTTCCCCAGAGTTTATGGGACACCTTTAACTATCATACCGGCCATTTACAGTAATGTATAATGATGAGTATTGGCTGAGAGAACTATCATAGTCATGGAAAATGCAGACATCACCAAAAAATGACTTGTCTTGACCAAGCACATAATCAATATGCTTTGTAATACATCATATTAAAAGGGAAATGCAAGGCCTGAAATTACGTTATGTACAGGTTTTATGTTTTACTAGTGTGTAAATTGCATTCTTTATTGTTCTGCATCACTTGCTATTCTGCCGGATGAAGCTCAAGAGCACCAGATGTTTCCTGATGACATCTTAGCTCCAAATGGGAAAATGCGGTCAGAAAGGGCACCAGTATCTCAACTATGAAATGACTGCTTATTTATTGGCGCTAATTTCTTTTTTTTCTTTTTTGCAAACCGTCTTTTAAAAATAATATTATGGAAATCTTTATGAATACAAAAATGTTACATACAGGGTAGACAATCAAATGCTGTATATATCTTATCCTACAATCTATATCTAGCCCTAACTCTTTACAGTACCACATTTCAGTTTTTATTTTAACATTATTTATTCATCAAGATATTAGATGCAGATATATAATTTTTTTCATTTTTTGAATTCTCATTTTCTTTGCCTTTTTATAGCCATAAGTCTTTCAGTTTTCCAACTACAGGGCTATATGAGGGCTTGTTTGATGAGGGACCAGCTGTACTTTGTAATGTTACCCATTAATTTACTACAAAATGTATGGCAAAACAAAACAAAAATTATTTGTGGGGCAAAATAAAAAAAATAAAAAACTGCAATTTCTTGGGGGGTTTAGTTTCTATACAGTGCATGCTACATTAAAAATGATATGTTATCTTCTGTAGGTCCATAAAATTACAACAATACTCAATTTATGTACAGTAGGTTTTGTCTTATTTGACTACTTTTTGTCTGAAAATGAGTATACCTAAAATTGTCCCGTGCTACACTATAGTCATTTTTTCTAAAACATTTAAGTTAGGCTTAAAATTAACTACAGGAAAGTTACAGGTAGACACATCTGTAGCTTCCCACTTTTCATCTTCAGAGTGTTTATAAACCAGTATACACTAAAAAACACACTGTGGTAAGAGTAATTGATCAATAATGATTAAGTAGTCTATATAGCACCAACATTTTCCGCAGTACTACATAAAGTTTGTCATGACACACATCAGTCCTTTTTACCCCAATCCATAAGAATCATTACATTTATTAATATGTTTTGTAGTGTGGAAGGAAGCACCTTCTCTACATTACTAGGGCAGGATTTGATTTCAAAGGGGTTTTCCACAAAAAATAAACTATTGATGTAAACAGAATTTGAGGCTGCAGTTCCCTGACACCACCTCTACACAAGTGCAGAGCTAAGTTTGTTCCTGGTAAACCCCTTTAAAGGGGAACTCCACTGGCCATTGTTCGGAACATTTAGTTCCAAAAGCTGCCCCCTCGTGTCCCCTCGTGACATCACACCACATCCCCCCCATGCAAGTCTATGGGAGGGGACAAGATGGCTGCCACAAACCCTCCCACAGACTTGCATTGAGGGAGCGTGGCATTATGTCACGAGGGAGTGTGGCCGACCCCAGCAGTGCACACACAGCTTTTGGAACTAAATGTTCCGAACGCTGGCCAGTGGAGTCCCCCTTTAAAGGCCAGCAATTAAAGGGGCCATTTTTCCTGCTCATAGATTATTTATATAGTAGTGCACTAATATTTACCAGTGTCTTTATTACGATAACCCAGTACTCCTGTTAGCTTATTTTACCTTACTGTTTGAATACTAACGTGAACCGAAAGTTGCTTTTCCAATGCAAACCTTCGCAATGCTTTTTTTTAAAATTTGTTTTCATAGTTACTTTCTTAGGCTGCATTCACACCATGTTTTTCCCGTATCAGGATTTTGATGAAAAATGGATTCCTCAAAACCGGACTAAACTGTATCAAAACATGTGTACAAATTTAAACCCGTGTACGGTTGAAAACCGTATATGGTTTGAAAAATTATGTCCTGTTGCATCTATTTAAAAAAAAAAAAGTTTTTAACTTTTCATTCAATTCGGTGTGCACTGCGCCTGCAAACCGTATACGTTCCTTTAACATGGGAGTCAATGAGAACCATAGAGATCCGTATGTGCATATGGTTCCATCCTGTTTGCACAATACGGATCTCTATGGTTCTCATTGACTCCCATGTTAAAGGAACGTATACGGTTTCTACAAGTTTTTTTTACCCAGACAAAAAAACGTGGTAGGCTACGGTTTTAGGTACAGGAAAAAAATGGACATAACCGTACAAGACACAAAAAGTAAACAACCGGATGCATCGTTTGGCACTCTGTGCGTAATGTCGGGCAATACAGAGGCCGGAGCATCGTAATGTCACGGCTCCGCCTCCTCATGACATCACGACCCGCCCCTCAATACAAGCCTATGGGAGGGGGCGTGGCAGCCATAACGCCCCTCCCATAGACTTGCATTAAGGGGGTGGGCCGTGATGTAACGAGGGGGCAGAGCTCTGACATCACAATGCTCCGGCCCCTGTATTGCCGGTCATTACGCACAGAGTGAGTTTGCTCTGTGCAATAATGATAGCGGGGTGCTGCAGCGGAGATCCTGGGGGTCCCCAGTGGCGGGACGCACACGATTTGACATCTTATCCCCTATCCTTTGGATAGGGGATAAGATGCTAGTGGCAGAGTACCCCTTTAAACTTTAAGTATACTGTTATAATAGCTAAAGATACCTGAAGTTTTCAAAATGCATTATTTTGTCAAATATCCATTTTTATATTTTTTTTACTTATTATTTTTATTTAATTATAGAATTGCTAATATTTCATGTATTATATTCCATAAAGGTCAACACATTTTTGAAAGCGCAGCAAATTATAGAGAAACAAAAACATGACAATTCCATGTCTTTGTTAATAAATGCCTTGGCTATTTGGACTGTCATATGAAAATAAATCTGTGCTATGCTGACACGGCGAACATTCTATCTCCTCATGGGATTGTGGAAGAGGAATTAACCGTAATTTAACATACAGCATGGCTTTCTGCAAGCAGTTACATTTCTGAGGGGAATTCATTAACATGTCAAAAAGTGCAACCAGTGATAACTTTCTGTTAGTCAGGTTGTCTATTTAGAGTATTGAATTCACTTTTGAACACACTGATATGCCATTAGCAGAGAAAAAAAAAAGAACATGATTATATCGGATATACTAAAAACTCTATAATGACTAGAAAGAGAAAATCTACATCAGACTATATGGATCCTGAGGTATTGACAAAGTCATGTATTTCTGAAAGAAAACTAGACATGGAAGACTGAATGTCATCATTACCAAAGATATCATTTAGAAATTCAAAGAATTCAGTATATAAACACACAGAAAAACCTTTAACCACTTCATGACCCATATCTTTTTTTATTTTCCCGCTGACATAGTTGTTTTAGGGCTTTTTTTTGTGGGATAAGTTGTACTTTTAATTGGCGCACTTTATTTAATCACATGATGAATTACGGAGCCCGAAAAAAATATATGCAAGGCAAAATTGAAAATAAAGAAAAAGGAATTGCACAATTTTGAGGGGCAATAATTTTTTCAGGGTTCACAATACGGTAAATCTGATATGCTATTCTATTTCATAGTATGATTCCAATGATACAGTCATGGCCGTAAATGTTGGCACCTCTGAAATATTTCTAAAAAATGAAGTATTTCTCACAGAAAAGGATTGCAGTAACACTTGTTTTGCTATACACATGTTTATTCCCTTTGTGTGTATTGGAACTAAACCAAAAAAAAGGGAGGAAAAAAAAGCAAATTGGACATAATTTCACACCAAACTCCAAAAATGGGCTGGACAAAATTATTGGCATCCTTTTCAAAATTGTGGAAAAATAAGATTGTTTCAAGCATGTGATGCTCCTTTAAACAACTCACCTGGGGCAAGTAGCAGGTGTGGACAATATAAAAATCACACCTCCTGAAAGCATATAAAAGGAGAGAAGTTCACTTAGTCTTTGCATTGTGTGTCTGTGTGTGCCAAACTAAGTATGGACAACAGAAAGAGGAGAAGAGAACTGTCTGAGGACTTGAGAACCAAAATTGTGGAAAAATATCAACAATCTCAAGGTTACAAGTCCATCTCCAGAGATCTAGATTTGCCTTTGTCCACAGTGCCCAACATTATCAAAAAGTTTGCAACACATGGCACTGTAACTAATCTCCCTTGGCGTGGACAGAAGAGAAAAAATGATGAAAGGTGTCAATGCAGGATAGTCCGGATGGTGGATAAGCAGCTCCAAACAAGTTCCAAAGGTATTCAAGCTCTCCTGCAGGCTCAGGGAGCATCAGTGTCAGCGCAATCTATCCATCAACATTTAAATGAAATGAAATGAAACGCTATGGCAGGAGACCCAGGAGGACCCCACTGCTGACATAGAGACATAAAAAAGCAAGACTACATTTAGCCAAAATTAACTTGAGTAAGCCAAAATCCTTCTGGGATAATTTCTTGTGGACAGATGAGACCAAGATAGAGCTTTTTGGTAGAGCACACATGGCAAGGTGTGGAGGATGCAGGTGATGGCCATTTTGCTGCACAATGGTGCGTCCACTGGCCACATCTTAAGAACTCTACAATAATTCTAATACAATATTTCTCATCTTCTTTTGAGTAATATTAGGCAATAAGTTACCTCGAAGATGTCTAAGACCGCACAATTGTATTACAAGTTCATACCAGTTTTAGGTGATATAGGGCTGTACTATGGTGGCTTCCAAACCTCTGTTACCCTCATATTTCTGTACAGAAGTTTTTTCATATGCACTCTGTTTACCCTGTTATGAACAAAATTGGTACTTGCTCTTTTGAATACTATGTAGGCAGGGGTCAAGTCCTGGGAAAAAAAAAGTGTGAGAACTCCAGCTAATGGAAACGTCGTTCCTGCTGCGGAAGAAGTGCAGGAACTCAGTTCCCACGCGTTCCTGCAGGACTTGAGCCCTGTATGTAAGTGCTGATTCTTTTAATTCAATATTGTCAAATAATAAGTTTTAATGACGTTTTAATATGTTTGATTTGATCATACCCAGACCATAACTGCCTATATTTACCTCAACCACACTGTCTAAATTGTTACCACTAGTTAAATCTAGCTTTAGTAGTAATCTTTTCTCAAAATAAAACAGCGGCCTTTTCTAATGTGTTGCCCATTAGTCTGATCATCTATTCAAATTCTTGTACAGAATCCATGCTTTCCACGGTTTTTTCTATTACAGATGCCCTTACCTCTGGGTTAACTATAGACACAGGCATAGTATGTAACAATACACGCTGCAAGCAATCACTGCCAAGCCTTCAACCAAGAGATCCACATCACTCTGCAGCATTGAGGAAAATCAATGCTATAAATTGGTAGTACAGTGGTAAATGGTAAAACCATGCTAAATGTACATTGTAAGATAGGTGATGTGAAATAATGGTGTGTTACATCCCTGGTGGTTTAGGAACAGAACAGTTATAGCTTTTGCAACAGGTCCCAGCAGTGTCAATGTGCTCTCTACAGCTAGTGGTGGCGAGTGGAATTGCAAATTCTAGTAATCCCTTTTTTTTTCCCATAAGAAAATTGTCAAGGGAATAAAATATGCTAAGACTGCTATAAATGAGTGGAGTACCTCATGCATTTTCATAGGATTTTGCAGGTTACTTTAGAGGTTAACTAATCAGCCTAAGAAGCAGCTGGGTGTGTAATATAGAACAAGTAGCTGTAGATGAGGGTATTGTAATTGGATACACTGGATCACACACCATCATGTAGAAATGTACATGTTAGAGATTACTCCCATTTGGATGCATACATCAATCCCACGGAGAATTAGAGAGATAATTCATATGTAATAGATTTACCTGATTGTTCTCTAAGTATACATTTCCATGATGTGGATTTTGTTGCTCCATTTATAGCGCCCACATATTTCAAAGCGCTGTACATGGCTTTTCATCACCTAAATTGGCCCCAGTCTCTATTGGGGTTCACAATCAAAAATTCATCAGTATGTTTTGGTTGGGGGAAAAAAAAAAAGAGTATATGAATATGGCGAGAACATTTCTGCAACTAAATCTGCCAAGTAACTGTGAAAGGGATGTAAATTCATTGAAGTTCAAGTGATCGACTACTGTAGTCATGTGGTGTTGGACTACACGTCACCGCACAACAGGAACATGGGGGGTTATTTATCAATAATGGTCTTGGCTAGATCCTTTTTGTTGTTTGTCTAGATTCGTTTTTTTTTTTCCAGCGGTGCTGCTCAAATTTATTATATTGTCGCAGTGACCATGATAAATTTCGTGCAGATCTGCATCATTTTCTACTGCCGCTTTCAGATCATGTCTACCCTGCTTCTGAGGAGCTTGTTTGTCTGTGTGTTTGGCTTCAATTGTTTTAGTTTTCATTTTAAGGTAAAATAATGTCTAAAAGAAGGTCTGCAAAGAGAGTCTCCCGCACATATGAATAGTGGTTTACCTTGCCGCAGGCCAGGAAAAAAAAACAAAAAAACACTTTATTGTTTAAGAGACGGAGTTTTTAGTTTTTTTTTTACCTTTCACCTTTTTTTATTATGTTATTATCACTTTGAATCAATAATAATAAAAAAATAAACAGGAAGTGGCAGTAGTGTCAGCAAAGTATGTCAGGGAAATGGTGCAGAATTTAAAAGTTAAGTACATTAGATTTTTCTACATTTTGAGCCACAATTTTTTATTGTTGGAACCCCCCAAATGTGTCACTATGCTAAACCAAAGCTACAAAATATGCAATCCCCTACATAAGAAGGAATAGTTATTTTAATAACATTATGCCCAGGAGAGATTTTTTATCTCCTAGGTCTAAACAATAAATGTTCTTAAGCTGGTTTCACATATATCCAGCCTAAAACTGACCATACCTGATGACACAACGCGGTGCGGCGTGTCCGGTGATCCCTTGTCCAAATTGTGGAGAATGATACGAGAATTGGAATGACGGAATACCCAGTTTTAATAAGAAATGTCAATGGAGCCTGGTTGACTAATAGAGGTATACAGTATATCTGTGTTGTATTTGCTAAATATAGAGGTATTTTAGCAGTAAACAAATTTGCAGTACTTACAGCTCTAAATCTCTGACTTAATGTAATTGCAAACTAGGTTACCTCCAGCTGAGAGCTAGAATAAAATATACAAGGGGAAATATAGTTATCATGAATATCAGATGTAGTCCATACTTCCTGTGAAGATTCTATCTTACGTATATAAATGAAGACGTAATGCATATGTTATCTTATTTATTGACAGATAAGATGATGAAAACATTGGTTATTTTACCATCTCTCTATTAGGGCTGCGTGACTTTTATACTCATAATTTTATCATTTGTCCAAGTGAACGACTCTCATTTACCAGATTTATATATAATAATAAATTATATATTAACTTTACTGTAGTCAGCACACACAGAGAACATATAAATACTATTGCAAATGTTATTTGCCTAATTTATAGAGGCTGGATAGTTATTTTTTTTTAAACATAACAACTGAAGAAGCATCGTATAAATATACTGTCTGTCCGGATGCGAATGATTTACTTCTACTGTGCACCAGAGTAACACAGGTTTGCAGATTTGGCCAATAATGACACATGGTATTAGCATCTATCAAGAGGATAAAATGCAGGCATATATCCCATTTACACATATATTGTATAGCCACCTTAAAATGGCTAGTCAGCTATCTGCCCATGCCTGCAGCTCTGAGCATGATACCGAGCTGACAGATTCCCTTCTAGATGTGCAGGTGTTGCAGAATGTTCTGTAGAATTGCTGCATATTTCAAATACATCAATTACATTATACATTATTATACAAACAAAAAAAAAAAAAAAAAAAAAAACTCTAGCACAAGGCTTAGAGCTTTTGCTTTTCAACACTAGGATAAGGAATTTGAAGCCAACCAGGTAACATCAGGGAATTTGTATGTTTTTTTTTTTTTTTTATAAACCTCCCATATGTCAGATACATACTAATAAGTTAAATATATACTCTAACATCAAAAGATATTAGAAATGCTGCAGAAGTATATAGCATTGCTTACCTCTTTGCCCGGGTTTTGAAATCACCAAAAATGTATTTGCATTGTGTATCTGTAAGTCTCTTGCTATTTCAGATAAGCACTGAGCTTGATGTTTAAAGGGGTACTACACCCCTAGACATCTTATCCCTATCCAAAGGATAGGGGATAAGATGTCTGATCATGTGGCGGCCATCACGCCCCCTCCCATAGACTTGCATTAAGGGGCGGGCCGTGACGTCACGATGCTCCGGCCCCCGTATCGCCTTTCATTTTGTACAGAGCGAGTTTTCTCTGTGCAGTAATGACAGCGGGGTACTGCAGCCAGAATCCTGGGGGTCCCCAGCAGCGGGACCCCCTGTGATCAGACATCATATCCCCTATCCTTTGGATAGGGATAAGATGTCTAGGGGCGGAGTACCCACTTAAGCAGTTGCTCAGTACTACAATTCCCAGATCAATGGTTTGGCTTAGCTCCTCATGAAAGCTCTCCTACCATGCTGACTCTCCTTCCACAGTACTCCTGCCAGTGCTCCACTCAGAGCTGATTCAAAACATTGTTCTACACAGAAGACTAACTATCCACACAACATATCTGCAAAAGTTGCATATTCATTCCCTGTCTTCTCCTCCTCCTGTAGAATTGTTCAAAACAAGGCAGCATGTCTTACTTCAATGTCCCAATAAAGATAAATATGTAAATGACACGGAGTTGGTCATATGTAGGGGCTGTCCAAAGGTGATGACATCACTCAGGGGGTGGGGCTAAATCTTACTGACAGGATCCAGAAACACCTCCTAGGACAGTGGAGGATGATGCTCCATCCCAGGAGAAAGGGAGAAAACACCACACTGACAATGAAAGGACTACACGAGGTTAATCAAATAAATACACGATGCCAGTACAATTTGTGTTAACACTATTATAGGAAACTATATGCCTTTGGGTTATAGCTTTATTCAAAAACAATCTTCTGATAACGAATTACCCTTTAAACTGAAAATTGTCCCTAGCAAGTGTTTTCAATTTATAGTTTATACAGGGCTGTAAAATTATGATGGCTCTATGTATGTAGTTTTAGGATCCCATATAGAATGCTTCTCAATATGATGACAAAGATGGAGTCCGTTTTGTTATGTGTAACAGGTGCAGATGTTAGAACTCTGAAGAAGATTTATGAAACAAAGTTCTGCCGCTCACCACCCCTGGTAACCTGACTACCATTTGGATCCTGACATTATTTTCACAAAACTTGACTTGTACATGTCTTAAAGTACAGGCCTCGAGCAGGTTTAGCAGCAGCTGTTCTGACCACCCTCTGTGCTACTCAGATTTAAAGCTGTCAACAATTGATTCATGGAGGTTTGATTGTGAGACTATTTTGTGTCAATATGATTGCTCAGTCAAGGTCTTATAGCTCTAGAAATAGGACAAGAAAAAAATCCCCCATCAAGCTGTGCATCCTAGACTCGCTCACTAATAGTAGCCAATTAATTATCTGTCATTATTTGCAGTCTATAAAATATGACCTCTACATTCCCTAAGCACTTGTTGAGCAAACTACTGTGTGAACTATTTACAGCAAGTATTGGGATACTTCTATTATACACTGAAGAGGTTTGCTTTTTTCATGCTGTCTTATGTTTTTTCATTATTTTTTACAATACTGGTAGAGACACTGTGAGATGTATCTACATAATTCATTAAGATCCATACAATCAGTGTGTTCATAATGTGGCATTGAGGCAGGTTTGAGGGCAATGAAAGGGTGTTTTTCCCAGTCCTTTATCCTAGGTGAGCTAGCAGAGATGCTCATCAGGTGCCAAATTAATGAAGCCAGTAGAACTGTGGGAAGTCTGCATATAAGAAAAGGAAGCATAATAGTTAATATAATTAGGGTTATTTAGTTTAGAAAAAAGAAGGCTTAGGGGCGACCTAATAGCTATGTATTAATATATCAGGGGACCATACAGTGATCTCTCCCATGATCTATTTGTACCCAGGACTGTATCTATAACAAGGGGGCATCCTCTACATTTAGAAGAAAGAAGGTTTCTACACCAGCACAGGCGGGGGTTCTTTACTGTAAGAGCAGGGAAATTGTGGAATTCTCTGCCTGAGGAGGTGGTCATGGTGAACTCTGTAAAATAGTTCAAAAGGGGTCTGGATGCATTTTTGGAGAGTAATAACATTACAGGTTATGGATTCTAGATCTATAGGGACAGAACGTTGATCCAGGGATTTATTCTGACTGCCATATTGGAGCTGGGAAGGAATTTTTACCTCTAGTATGAGGGTTTTGTTTGCCTTCCTCTGGATCAACTCAGCAGGGACTCATTAGGGTTATAGGTTGAACTTGATGGACTTTGTTTTTTTTTTCAACCTTATGAACTATGTTACTATGTTACTATAGTCTGGGCTCTCCCTAAAGACACCAAGGTGGCTTTGGGGGTAGGCAGGGGTCCTTGTGAGGAACACACAGCCAGGAGCTGTGAGTGACCCATCAGTGAAGTGGATAGACAGGGAGTCTTAGCACACACAGCAAGAGGCTGCAAACGCTGTATGTGGACAGTGAGTAAAAGGTTTCAGGAAACTTGTGTTTTAAGCTGGTGGAGACTAGCTTACCAGTTGTGGCAGGGCATGCAGGGTTGTGTAGTCAGTGACTGGATGGTCTAGGATTTTGTTTGTTCCTGTGTTATGTTTTTATTTATCCTGCAACCTGTCTAATAAAGCTGGTGAGAAGCCAGACTTGCATAAAGAATTGTTGTTTGCCTGCTGAATGAAGTAGAAACATGCCCTGTGGTGGTGTCAAGGATGATCCCAGAGCTAACCCCAGGGTGAAATCCTTACAATAAATTACACTGTAATTACATTGTACTCTAAAACTAGATTTTTGCTATCCAGGCCTTATTTTCCCCTGGGCTAGTAGGATGAGAGTGGACCAGCCTCTGTAATTGCTCCCATACACTGTGCATATACACACACACACACACACACACATACAGAAGAGCAGATCCTGATCCTCTAAGAAGCAGCAGCATAGAATACATTATAGAGTAGTATTGAGCAGTGTAGGCTGTAAATGTACCAAGAACACATTGCAAACACCTGCTGTCTCTCTGTCTACCACTGTCCCTCTCCAGCCACTTAGCCTCATCTCCCTCTTCTCCTCTCCTATCCATAGACTTCTATGTGCAGCTGTAAACTGATCCTTCAATCAGCTGATAATCACTGTTTATCCCTGTGACCCTCTCTCTGCCTTGTTTCTCTCTTCAACCACTCCTCTACCCCCCCCCCCCTTTTACTCCTCTCTTCTCCAGACTTCCATGGCCAGCTTTAACCTGTAACTGCAGTCTAAAAGTCTGAAAGGATGCATTTCTAATATTCACTTGTACTAATGTATGTTAAGTTTGATAAAACAACAATGATCCTTTACACTCAATGAAATGATTAACCTGCACTCAATGTAGAGCAATCTTCTTTTACTGTATGGCATTCATATAGCAGCCTCTAAAGAAGTACAGTATAAAAAAATTACATAAAATAGACATATAATAATGTTATAAAATTACATATAATAATGTAACTAGAGATGAGCGGATTTTTGAAAAATTTGACTTGGCCGATTTTCCGAAAAAATTTGGTTCAGTCCGAATTTATATGCAGTGATCCTCTATTAAAAACGTCTATTTCTGGCCTACAGAGAGCCTCAATAGGGGTGTAGAACACTTTGCCTTGCTGTAACACGCACAGGGTGTGTGCTGGGTTAGTGAAATAATACTGTTATTCAGTATGACATGCAGATTAGAGGTGTCGCTATTAGAATCACTGTTGCAGAGTGGCACAATGGCAGAGCCTGGGAGTGCCATCAGTATGAGGAGACCCTATAGTGCCTGAATGACACAGCGTGGAGGTGGCGTCAGCATGAGGAGACCATATAGTGGCTGAAAGACACAGTGTAGAGGTGGCATCCGTGTGAGGAGACCATATAGTGGCTGAATGACACAGCGTGGAGGTGTTGGCAGCATGAGGAGACCATATAGTGCCTGAATGACACAGCGTGGAGGTGGCAGCAGCATAAGGAGACCATATAGTGGCTGAATTACCCAGCCTGGAGGTAGCAACAGCCTGACGAGACCATAGGGCCTCACAATTGAAAAGATTAAAGATATTTTTTAACATTCAAAATGAGGATTTCAAATACATGAACCTAAAAAGTTTTATTTAATGTGCCAGCAGCATGAGGAGGCCACATGGCGGTACAGTGACACAGCCTGGAGGTGGTGGAGGCATGATGAGACCATATAGTGGCTGAATGACAGCCTAGAGTTGGTGGCAGCAAGAGGAGACCATAAAGTGGCTGATGACACAGCCTGGAGGTGAGGGAAGCATGAGTAGACCATATAGTGGCTGAATGGCACAACCTAGGGTTGGCGGCAGCAAGAGACCATATAGTGGCTTAATGGCACAGCCTGGAGTTGCCGGCAGCAAGAGGAGACCATAAAGTCGCTGATGACACAGCCTGGAGGTGAGGGAAGCATGAGTAGACCATATAGTGGCTGAATGGCACAACCTAGGGTTGGCGGCAGCAAGAGACCATATAGTGGCTTAATGGCACAGCCTGGAGTTGCCGGCAGCAAGAGGAGACCATATAGTGGCTGAATGACACAGACTGGAGTTGGCGGCAGCATGAAGAGACCATATAGTGGATGAATGACCCAGCGGGGAGTTGGCGGCAGCAAAAAGAGACCATATAGTGGCTGAATGGAGGTGGCAGAATCATGGAGGTGGCGGAATCATGATGAGACATCCTGGACACAGCCTAGAGGTGGCGGAATCATGAGGATGCAGCTAACTGATTAGCTGCATATTCAAAGTGCTGCTATTTCTAAGTGCATTAGTAAGATATTGCAGGAGACTGACTTGGAGTTTTTAACTGCAACATCTGTATTTTTGCTGACCACTGCTAGAGTACAGGTAAAGAATTTGTTCAGGTGTGTTAGGGGTTACGCTGCAGCCAGACATGCTGGCCGCGAGCACACCCCTGTTCTGTCCCCCGATGTCGGCAGCGCAGCTGCCTGCATGTCGGGATGCGGTCACAGGCATCAGCCGGCCCGTAACTTACCTTTCCACACTCCTGCTCCCTCTGTCTGCTGGTGCGCCGGCTCTTTAAAGTTTAAAGGGCCAGTACAACATTAATTAGTTTTTGCTAATTAGTGAAATTATAAGTCACAGCACTTCCTCTATTGCCTTGCCGGATCTTTGTGCCATCATTGCCTTAGAGAAAGTGTTCACTTGTGTCTTGCCTTGCTGTGTATCTGATCCCATTTCTACGTATCCTGACCTTGCTACAGTGCCGCCAGCCCTGACCTCCTGCCTGTCCTGACTACGAGTTGTCTCATCCCTCCTTCGCCACGTTTCACCTTGGCAGCCTGTGTGGACGAGTCGTATCAGGGGTAGCGTCATTGGTGCCGCCTGCTGCAGCAAGTCCATACCGCTTTGCGGCAGGCTCTGGTGAATACCAGCGGCACCTTAGACTTTGCTCCCTGGTACGGCCCACGCCATCATCCACACAGTTCCAGCGGATCCACTTCTCCACCTTCAGCTGTTACAAGCTGTTTGATATTGTGTGCATGCTAATGAACATAGCTTGTTAAGGTATTAGATTTGTTGTTGGGGGAAGAGCTTGTGAGGGAGTGTGTGTGTATATATAGGCACAGACTCATTAGCTGGCCTAATTCATTAGCTGACTATTCAAAGTAATGATATTTCTAAGTGCATTGGAGCAATATTGCAGGAGATAGTCAGGAGGTAGGCTGGAGGTGGATACAATCTTAAAAATGGTAAGATTTGTTTGTTTTAAATTTTCTCCTCTTTAAAATGGCAGACTTGGTTCAATGCAGGAATTGTTGTGCATTTATTTCATGTTCCACTCTTTGGAGGTTTGGATGCTGTCAGATCTGTAGACAGTTCTCCTTACTGCAGCAGGAAATTGCATTTCTGAAATCTGAGATGTTTAAATTATCTGTTAAACAAACTCAGGCTGGGACTGCTGCAATGCCACTGCCACAGAGGACCACTAGAAATGGCAGATGGGTCACTGTAGGTTCTAGAAGACTTAGAGTTGTGGATAGAAGACATGTCCCACAGTCACTGTGGTTCTTCATAAATCATTTGCAGCACTCTCAGAATGTCAGGGCAACATGGATATTGGCTCAGCACAAAGGGTGAGGAACTATGCAAGACTGCAGCCAAGGACAAAAAGGATAAAGTGAAGTCTGAAAGGAAGCAACCGTTGTTGGGTGATTTAATCGTAAGAAGTATGGAGCTTAAGGAAGATGGTTTTGTGAGATGTCTCCCTGGTGCTACTGCTAGAAGAGATAGAAGACGTATTGTTAATATTGTTAAGCAAGCAAAGCAGGAAGGGGATGTGGATGTTCTTGTTCATCTAGGGACAAATGACCTGGCTTGCAATGAAGTTTCAGAGGTGAAGGAATCTTTTATCACACTTGGTAATGATGTATGTGTTGGGCGTGAATATCAGCATTTCAAATTTTTATTAAGAATATCTTAAATATATTCTTTATATTTAAATTGTGAATATTCATTTTTCCGCATATGCGCATATTCGCACATGCGCATATTCGCATATGTGAATATTTGCATATGCGAATATTCGCATATGCGTATATTCACATATGTGAATATTTGCAGATTCCTTCTTTTCACTTGTGGGCCAATTAGAATGATGCAAATACACTTGTCAGAGGTTATCAACAAAATCCCTAGCAATCAATAGTAAAGTTGCCCACCCCCTCACTGTTTTCTTCTTCGAATACACGAATATGCAAATATTCACATATGCGAATATGTCAAGTCTATATATTTGCAAAATATCGAGAATTAGAATATGGCCAATGCCGCTCATCACTAATAATGTATAGGATTTTGCATCCACTGTTTAATTTTCTGAAGTTCTGCCTGTACTACAAAATCAAACCTATATAAGTAGGGTATCATTTTAACCGTATGGACCTACAGAATAATGATAAGGTGTAATTTTTACCGAAATATGCACTGCGTACAAACGGAAGCCCCCAAAAGTTACAAAATGGCATTTTTTCTTCGATTTTGTCGCACAATGATTTTTTTTGCCGTTTCACCGTGACTTTTGGGGTAAAATGACTAATGTCACTGCAAAGTAGAATTGGTGACGCAAAAAAATAAGCCATAATATGGATTTTTAGGTGGAAAATTGAAAGGGTTATGATTTTTAAAAGGTAAAGAAGAAAAAAACGAAAGTGCAAAAACTGAAAAACCCTGAGTCCTTAAGGGGTTAAAGGCAACATAAAATTGCATTAGACTTGTAAGTAAAAGCAGAAAAAGGAAGAGACCACTGTGGTACTCAGCAGAAGTGGTCAAAATAATAAAAAACTAAAAGCTAGCATTTAGTAATTATATATATATAAAAAAAAAAAACAGAGCAATGAAGATAGGGAAATCTACAAGATTAGGCAGAAAGAGGCCAAGCAAGTTATAAGAACTTCTAAACCGCAGGCAGAAGAAAAACTAGTTCAGTTTGTGAAAAAAAGGGTATAAGACATTCTTCAGATACATAAATGAAAAAAAAAAGCAAATTAAAACATGGAATAACTAAATTAAAAACAAAGGAAGGAAGGTATCTAGAAGAGAATAAAGGGGTAGCCACCTGCTTAATGAATACTTCTGTTCTGTTTTTACAGATGAAAAAAAAGAAGGAAAAGGACCTCCATTAGGGAGGAAGAATAATGAATCAATTGATGCATGTGTCTTTACAGAGGAGGAAGTTCTACGTTTGCTGTCTAAAGTAAAGACAGATAAGTCACAGGGGCCTGATGGGATACACCCAAAATTATTAAAAGAGCGTAGTGGTAAGCTAGCAAAACCGTTAACACATTTATTTAACCAATCACTGGTAACAGGCGTCGTCCCAGAAGATTGGACATAAGCAAATGTCATGCCCATTCACAAGAAAGGTAATAGGGAGGAATCAAACAACTATAGGCCAGTAAGTCTGACATCAATAGTGGGGAATTTAATGGAAACCCTACTAAAGGATAGGATTGTGGAACATCTAAAATCCCATGGATTGCAAGATGAAAAACAACATGGGTTTACTTCAGGGAGATCATGTCAAACAAATCATTGATTTTTTTGACTGGGTGACTAAAAAATAGATGGCGGAGGGGCAGTAGCCTTCTCATATCTAGATTTTAGTAAGGCTTTTGACACTGTCCCACATAGAAGACTTATCAATAAACTACAGTCATTTAGCTTGGACTCCCATATTGTTTAGTGGATTAGGCAGTGGCTGAGTGACATACAACAGAGGGTTGTAGTCAATGGAGTGTATTCAGAGCAAGGTCTTGTTACCAGTGGGTACAACAGGGATCTGTACTGGGACCAATTTTGTTTAATATCTTCATTAGTGATATTGCAAAAGGTCTCGATGGCAAGGTATGTCTTTTTGCTGATGACACAAAGATATGTAACAGGGTTGATGTTCCTGGAGGGATACGCCAAATGGAAAAGGATTTAGGCAAACTAGAAGAATAGTCAAAACTCTGGCAACTGAAATTTAATGTGGATAAGAGCAAGATAATGTACCTGGGGCGTAAAAACCCTCGGGCACAATATAGAATATTTGACACAGTCCTGACCTCAGTATCTGAGGAAAGGGATTTAGGAGTAATAATTTCAGAAGACTTAAAGGTAGGAAGACAATGTAATAGAGCAGCAGGAAATGCTAGCAGAATGCTTGGATGTATAGGGAGAGGTATAAGCAGTAAAAAGAGAGAAGTGTTGATGCTGCTGTACAGAACACTTGTGGGGCCTAACTTGGAGTATTGCACACAGTACTGGAGGCTGTATCTCCAGGATATACCGTATTTTTCGCCGTATAAGACGCACTTTTTCTTCCCCAAAACTGGGGGGAAAAAGTCGGTGCGTCTTATACGGCGAATACACCCCTATCACGGCGGTCCATCAACGGCCGGGACCCGCGGCTAATACAGGACATCACCGATCACGATGATGCCCTGTATTAACCCTTCAGACGCGGCGATCAAAGCTGACCGCCGCGTCTGAAGGGAAAGTGACACTAACCCGGCTGTTCAGTGGGGCTGTTCGGGACCGCCGCGATTTCACCGCTGTCCGGGCATGCTGGGAGTTGAAGTTTTGCAACATCTGGAGGACCGCAGGTTGAAGACCACTATTGGGTTCAAAATCTTTATTTTTTAAGATTTTGCCCCTAAAAATTGGGTGCGTCTTATACGCCGGTGCGTCCTATAGGACGAAAAATACGGTAGATACTTTTGAGAGAGTTCAGTGAAGAGCTACTAAACTAGTACATAGATTGCAGGATAAAACTTACCAGGAAAGAATAAAGGACCTTAACATGTATAGTTTGGAAGAAAGAAGAGACAGAGGTGATATGATAGAGACTTTTAAATACATAAAGGGATCCTACATGGTAAAGAAGGAGAGCATATTTAAAAGAAGAAAAACTACCAAAAGAGGACATAGTTTTAAATTAGAGGGGAAAAGGCTTACAAGTAATATCTGGAAGTATTACTTTACTGAGAGAGTAGTGGATGCATGGAATAGCCTTCCTGCAGATGTGGTAGCTGCAAATACAGTGAAGGAGTTTAAGCATACATGGGATAGGCATAAGGCTATCCTTCATATAGGACCAGGGACTATTGATAGGATTCAGATTATTGCGCAGACTCGATGAGCCAAATGGTTCTTATTTTCCGATACATTCCATATAGTGGCTGAATGGCACAGCCTAGAGTTGAGGGTAGCTAGAGGAGACCATATAGTGGCTGAATGACAAAGCCTGGAGGTGGCGACAGCATGAGGAGACCATATACTGGCTGAATGAAACAGCGTGGAGGTGGCGACAGCATGTGGAGGCCATATAGTTGCTGAATGACACAGCCTGGAGTTGGCAGCAGCATGAGGAGACCATATAGTGGCTGAATAACACAGCCCGGAGGTGGCGGAAGCGTGAGGAGACCATATATTGGCAGAATGAGACAGCCTGCAACCCTCTTCTCCTGATGATGATGAAGACCCTTCTGCACCCGGCTCCCAAGTGCGATCGGCTTCCTCATCATCGAGTTGTGTCTGCACATCACTGATGTCCTCCTCAGGTTCCTCAACAGAGTCTGCTTCAGGAGCCTGAACGCTCGCAACACCACATCCCATGCCACTCTCCACATCACTACTTGCCCGCCTAGCGAAGGAAGCGGCGGATGCCTCCTCCACTTCTTGGCTGGGCCGTAGCTGCTGACTGTCCTCTAGTAGATCATCCTCACTAAATAGTGGAGCAGAACCCACAGCAAAATATACTTCTGTAGGGGAGGGAACAGCATAGGACAGAGACAATGGGAGGACATGGACTGCTCCCGGGCCATGCCCACTTAGATGTACGTAAATGGTATGCACTTGAGGGGAGGGGAGTACAATATGCTCCAGTACGCTTAAAACAGTATTTGGCTACAACACCAGCAGATGTGTACTTTTGGCTGGCCTTTCACAATAACTAGGCCATTAAGACTTTAACAGGAACAAAATAGTACACCACCTATGTACGTACAGGTTATACTTAATAGAGGACAATACGCTCTGCAACTTAACCAGTATTAGGCACTAATAGCAGTAATTATGGCTTTTAGTGCTCTGCTCACTCTAACTGGCTGGCTACTGTTAGCTTTTCAGTTGTCGTACACAACAATCTCTCTCCCTTCCCTATCAGTGCTTCTAGGCTGGATTTGGGCTTGAGGTGAATCGCTGCTGTAATACACCCACAATTAAACTCTCTCTCTCAATCTCTCTCCCTTCCCTATCAGTGCTTCTAGGCTGGATTTGGGTTTGAGGTGAATCGCTGCTGTAAAAATGCTTTTCTTTGCAACACACTGCTCTCTGTTCCTCTCTCTCTGCAATAGAACGCTGATGTGAGTGGCCGCAAAATGGCTGCCAAATATATGGGGCTGTGACATCACAGGGGTGACTGGCTGCTGGTAGGCAGCATGCTGCATGTGATTCAGGGTCATCCCGCCTAACCTTGTTCCCGCCTTCCCAGGATTATTTGACCAATGTACCGACATGTGGATCCGCCATTTTAGATGCCCTGGAGCCTGGACCATACTAAATGGAGTTTAATGAAGTGATTTGTGGGATGGAATCGCAGCGATATTCGCATTCATTGCGAAGCAAATTTTTCCTGAAATTTGTGACAAATTGGTATTCATCAGATTTGATTCGCTCATCCCTAAATGCAACATATACGGCATTATAAAGATTACTGCACACTTAGTATACTACAAGATTTTTACTAAAAATGATACACTTCTTTAGGGACTATTACAGGTGGGTACTTACACAAAAAAAGGATTATGTATCCTTTCTATTCTACACAATTGTATATAGCGGGTAAAGATCTAAGAAGTGATGCCAAGGAGCAAGAAGATTCCTCACAAATATGGTATAGCCAGAAAGCCTCTATGGTTATAGTCACATGTCACATGCAGGGATTGTCAGAAATCTATGTGCATGATGCAGATATAACCCAAATCACAGTCACAGGAATTGCTACAACAATATGGAAGGAAAGAGTCTTCTGGTCCTTGAGCGATATAGAGTTTTCATCTCCTTCTGGAGACAAATTTATTTTTGGAACTAGGTTAAAGAAAACAATTGTTGGGTTTCTTACACCACTAAAATCTTTCTATAATATTATATTAAACTGTCTCTCAAATAACCTTCTTCTAACACAGATTGATGTTTTTCTTATTTTTTATCTCACCATTTACAGCACCATATGTTAGTACATGATTATTAGTAAGCTATGTAATATACTAGGAAAGGAAGTCAGGACTCAAAAATAGCAGCGAGCTCAGTCTATTTAAAGAACCTACGAGTGAGACACTTCCTTACTATTCCATTCTGACAGCAGTTTTTCTACATTCAAAACATTTGTCAAATATTCCATTTGTAATTATAAAATAAGATGACAAAAAAGTAATTCTAGACAGGTTCTGGTAACGTAATGTAGATTTTAAGGAAGAAGGAGGATTCAGACTTTCTTTTACTGCCAAGGAAATTTTTGAAATGTAACACGAATGGGACTGAGAAATAAATTGCAGTGTTCGCTTTGGAGCTGTGTGTCTGTATGTATGTAATGTACTTATAATTTTCTTTTTGTTCCAGAGCTATTTGAGAGACATAAACCTCAGAATGATCTCACTATGGAATATGTTCCTCACTCTGGTGTGAACAGCGTCAGCTGAGCAGCCAGATATCTTCTACTTGATGATGTGCGCTCACAATAAAGAACATTATTTCCCATCTAAATGTATATGCTTAAATTACTCTGTATTTTATCGTCATACTCTTCATTTTTTGTTCTTTATACCGTGTGCAAAAACCATACAATTTGCAATAAAAAGTACCCAGCTATCATTTAAGAACATTGACTCTTAAGAGGATGTAACTCAACTTGTTGGAATAGACACATTTTCCCAGAAATGCTTTTGCCGGTTATGCAGGTCTCAAAGGATCTTTTACTTTGTAAGATTATTCTGGCATGAGGTAGCAAATAATTGTTAGGGATCAGAAAAAAATATAATTTATATAAAATATATAATATATAATTTATATAAAATATATAAAAAGAAAAGAATGTTATAAGGGTTTTCTAGGACTTTCTAATTTTGGCTTTTGACTGTAACCTGCCTAAAAAAAGTGGGAAAAAAAAGCCGTACTCACCGGTAATTTTGCAGTGACCACTCCTGTATCCTGTGGTGTACATTGCTCATTTGATGTTGCAGCTAGTCACTGGCCTGAGCAGTCTCTTTCTGCATGTACCACATGTGACTGTTAAAGTCAGTGATTGGCTGCAGCATCATGTAAACAAAGTATGTGATGTCATCGTTGCCAGCTGTGGATATCAGAATGGTGGCAATATAATTATTTGTCCTTTTTAAGGCTATGTTCACTCAGTGTATTTTGATGTGCATTTTATTTTAAACAATCCGTTGGTAAAATTCTATATTTTAAAAATGAATTTGCTCTATGTAAGTCAATAGGAAAGTGGTTCTCTTTGAATACAGTATATAAAAAAATTCCTATTTCTTTACATCTGCATCAATTAATGACATGTCTTAGTAGAAATGTATGACCAAATTCTAAATTTGGTATTACCAAGTGGGGGCATGTCAACAGTGCTAGACAGTGCAGGGAATAGTACAACTTAGAGCAATAAGAAAAGGTGTTACATTATTGTTGATTCATTGCATGTCAGAAGAAGCCATCATTTTCCAGAGCCTTTATATTGATACTAAACTCAGGATAGCCATCAATATCAGATCAGTGATGATCTTAATCCTAGCAGTCTCATCTGTCACCTGATTAGCCATTGCGCTCATCAGATCATTATTGGTGCCAGATCCCCAATCTCATATTGATGGCCATCTATAATTACTCAGGCTTTTTGGTAAATTTAAGTGTCCTGTTGTCTAGACTTAAGACTAAAAATCAACATATAACAATACTTCGGGGGTGATGTACTAATTATTTCCTGATGCTTTTTTCATGCTTTGCGGCTAAAATTTGGCGCACGTCCCATGTGCCAAAATCTGCAACCAAAAGACCCTTCAAACCTGACCGTCACTCCATTTTCATCCTAAAACCTGAAAAGGGGGTGTGGTCAATGTGTAAAGGGGATGTGGTCACCGTGTAAAGGGGATGTGGTCACTAAAAAGGGGCATGTTCCCAACAGTTTTGAAAAATCCCAACATATTTACTAATGTTCCTACATAAAATGTGGGGGATTTCAGCTCTGGAGAACCCCAAAGTTTATAATATTCTAAAAGAAGCAAAACATAGGGATGGATGTTTTTCACAAATGACAGCTGAAGGTATTGACCAAAATCTATTACGACCTTAAGTACAATGTGTCATGGAAAAACAGTCTCAGAATTACTTGGATACATTGAAGCATCCCAAAGTTATTGGCACTTAATGTGAGACCAGTCAGTTTGAAAAATGGGCCTTAGTCTTTAAAGGGAAACTGTCACTTAGACTCAGTCTAATCTGGGCTCTTCCTAGGAGACAGCAAGTGGACTGTAGGGAAGAGACAGAGCCTGCTGAGGAGTACACAGCCCGAGCTATGAGTGGCTCAAAGAGAGTGACATGAATTGTGAGTAGAAGGTTGCAGGGGACATATGCTTAACCGGCTGAGGGAAGCTCAGCGGTTGTTAGTCAGGACAAGCTGATCTGTTTAGTCAGTGACCAGACATTCTAGGATTTTGTTTTTGTTCCTGCTTTTTGTTTATTTCTTTCCCTGCAACCTGTCAAATAAATCTGGCAAGGTGCCAGATTTGCATTATAAACGTTTGTTTGCTGGTTTATTGAGAAGAAACGCATCCTGTGGCATAGTCCAGGACGATCCCAGAGCTAATCCCCAAGACGGGTCGTCACAATATATATATATATATATATATATATATATATATATATATTAATGAAAATGTTATATAAAATAAGTTTAGTTCATTTGTGTGTTTGGTGTGTATTTCATTTATTTAACATTTTATTCATCTTTAATATTTGCATAGGGGGCTGCCGTTACCATGAGCATCTGTGATGACGTCACTTAACAACACCATCACAGATGCTCTATGGTCTTTAATGGCCATAAGAATGTTAAGATGCCGACCGTCTCATAAAAAAGCATCAGGGACTAGAATGCTGTGTTCAGCGCATGTCTGTCATGCGCACGACACAGTGACAAAAGAGGAGCCAGCGCCATATTGGTGAAGTCAGTGTTACGCCTAGCGCTCCGGGTCCCCGCTCCTCCCCGGAGCGCTCACGGCGTCTCTTTCCCTGCAGCTCCCCGGTCAGTCCCGCTGACCGGGAGCGCTGCTCTGTCATGGCCGTTGGGGATGCGATTCGCACAGCGGGACGCGCCCGCTCGCGAATCGTATCCCAGGTCACTTACCCGTTCCCGTCCCCTGCTGTCATGTGCTGGCGCGCGCGGCTCCGCTCTCTAGGGCGCGCGCGCGCCAGCTCCCTGAGACTTAAAGGGCCAGTGCACCAATGATTGGTGCCTGGCCCAATTAGCTTAATTTGTTCCCACCTGTTCCCTGGCTATATCTAGTCTCCTCCCTTGCACTCCCTTGCCGGATCTTGTTGCCTTAGTGCCAGTGAAAGCGTTCTTTGTGTGTTTATATCCTGTGTACCAGTACCTTTGCTATCTCCCTTGACTACGAACCTTGCCGCCTGCCCCCGACCTTCTGCTACGTCCGACCTTGCTACTGCCTACTCCCTTGTACCTCGCCTATCTTCTGTATCTTCAGCAGCCAGAGAGGTGAGCCGTTGCTAGTGGATACGACCTGGTCACTACCGCCGCAGCAAGACCATCCCGCTTTGCGGCGGGCTCTGGTGAAAACCTGTAGTGTCTTAGAACCGGTCCACTAGCACGGTCCTCGCTATCCCTCTCTGGCACAGAGGATCCACCTCCTGCCAGCCGGCATCGTGACAGTAGATCCGGCCATGGATCCCGCTGAGGTTCCCCTGCCAGTTGCCTCTGATATCACCACGGTGGTCGCCCAGCAAGCCCGACAGATCGCCCATCTAACCCACCAGATGTCAGAAATGTCCACCATTGTGCACCAACTTCAGTCGCAACTTCATCAGCAATCATCTCCTCCGCCAGCTCCTGCACCCCTTCCGCAGCGAGTGGCCACTCCTAGCCTCCGCCTGTCTTTGCCGGACAAATTTAATGGGGACTCTAAGTTTTGCCGTGGCTTCCTTTCGCAATGTTCTCTGCACTTGGAGATGATGTCGGACCTGTTTCCTACTGAAAGGTCTAAGGTGGCTTTCGTAGTCAGCCTTCTGTCTGGAAAAGCCCTGTCATGGGCCACACCGCTCTGGGACCGCAATGACCCCGTCACTGCCTCTGTTCACTCCTTCTTCTCGGAAATTCGAAGTGTCTTTGAGGAACCTGCCCGAGCCTCTTCTGCTGAGACTGCCCTGCTGAACCTGGTCCAGGGTAATTCCTCCGTTGGCGAGTATGCCGTACAATTCCGTACTCTTGCTTCTGAACTTTCCTGGAATAATGAGGCTCTCTGCGCGACCTTTAAAAAAGGCCTATCCAGCAACATTAAAGATGTTCTGGCCGCACGAGAGACTCCTGCTAGCCTGCATGAACTCATTCATCTAGCCACTCGCATTGACATGCGTTTTTCTGAGAGGCATCAAGAGCTCCGCCAGGAAAAAGACTTAGATCTCTGGCCACCTCTCCCACAGTCTCCACTGCAATCTGCGCCTAGGCCTCCCGCCGAGGAGGCCATGCAAGTGGATCGGTCTCGCCTGACCCTGGAAGAGAGGAATCGCCGTAAGGAAGAGAATCTTTGTTTGTACTGTGCCAGTACTGAACATTTTCTGGTGGATTGCCCAATCCGTCCTCCACGTCTGGGAAACGCACGCTCACACTCAGCTCTCGTGGGTGTGGCGTCTCTTGATGCCAAGTCGGCTTCTCCACGTCTCACGGTACCTGTTCGGATTTCCACTTCAGCCAGCTCTCCCCTCTCAGCCGTGGCCTGCCTGGACTCTGGAGCTTCTGGGAATTTTATTCGGGACTCCTTTGTGAATAAATTCCGTATTCCGGTGACCCGTCTTGTCAAGCCACTCCACATTTCCGCGGTCAACGGAGCCAGGTTGGACTGTACCATACGTTTCCGCACGGAGCCCCTTCTTATGAGCATCGGATCTCACCACGAGAGGATTGAACTTTTGGTCCTCCCCAATTGCACCTCGGAAATTCTCCTTGGACTTCCCTGGCTTCAACTTCATTCCCCAACCCTGGATTGGTCCACTGGGGAGATCAAGAGTTGGGGGTCCTCTTGTTCCAAGAACTGTCTAAAACCGGTTCCCAGTAATCCTTGCCGTAACTCTGTGGTTCCTCCTGTATCTGGTCCCCCTAAGGTCATTAAGGACTCTGCCTGCCACAGGAAATGCCCCTCCCCCCCTCCCAGTTCCATCAGGCAAGCTTCTGTGTCCCCTCATGGCCCTCGTCCTGGTGTCACACTGCCCCGTGCCAGGTCCCGCCCTCTGCCCTCTCTCCCCATTCCTACTCCTGCGGTTCTGCCTGCCGTTGAGGAATCCCTCCATCCTTTCCCGGTGTCCTCATCCCAGGGGAGGCAGTTACCCGATAAAGAGAAGGGGAGACCTAAGGGGGGGGGTACTGTTACGCCTAGCGCTCCGGGTCCCCGCTCCTCCCCGGAGCGCTCACGGCGTCTCTTTCCCTGCAGCTCCCCGGTCAGTCCCGCTGACCGGGAGCGCTGCTCTGTCATGGCCGTTGGGGATGCGATTCGCACAGCGGGAAGCGCCCGCTCGCGAATCGTATCCCAGGTCACTTACCCGTTCCCGTCCCCTGCTGTCATGTGCTGGCGCGCGCGGCTCCGCTCTCTAGGGCGCGCGCGCGCCAGCTCCCTGAGACTTAAAGGGCCAGTGCACCAATGATTGGTGCCTGGCCCAATTAGCTTAATTTGTTCCCACCTGTTCCCTGGCTATATCTAGTCTCCTCCCTTGCACTCCCTTGCCGGATCTTGTTGCCTTAGTGCCAGTGAAAGCGTTCTTTGTGTGTTTATATCCTGTGTACCAGTACCTTTGCTATCTCCCTTGACTACGAACCTTGCCGCCTGCCCCCGACCTTCTGCTACGTCCGACCTTGCTACTGCCTACTCCCTTGTACCTCGCCTATCTTCTGTATCTTCAGCAGCCAGAGAGGTGAGCCGTTGCTAGTGGATACGACCTGGTCACTACCGCCGCAGCAAGACCATCCCGCTTTGCGGCGGGCTCTGGTGAAAACCTGTAGTGTCTTAGAACCGGTCCACTAGCACGGTCCTCGCTATCCCTCTCTGGCACAGAGGATCCACCTCCTGCCAGCCGGCATCGTGACAGTCAGGAAGCCTCTGCTGTAAAGCACCAGTGGCTGCTTCTGGAACTATTGTCATTATCCCCTGCTGGCTCTCCTATATATCGGCTGAGCTTCTACCATCCATCTTCCTGATAGTACCGGCAGCTGCAGCCTTCCTGCCTCAGGACCTGGACCCTGCGCCTCTCTCTGACTTTCAGTCGGCGGGAATGCGGAGGATCAGCGGAGAAGGGAGGAGGGGAAGTTTGGGTCTGCCCCGCAGCTGGTGTCTGCAGCACAGCGCTTCCCTGACTGTCTGCATGACGAGTACAAGATCACATGGCAGGCCCGGCCATGAACTGCCGCTATGAGAAGGGACAAGCAATGTGGTATGAGGTCAGACCCCGTGCTGAAGGAGGATTTACACTACGGACGGTTGCAGGTCTGAGAAGGCTGTGTCAAAGCTGTATGTGACATTCAGACTGTCTAATGACTCATATCCCTGTACTGATTACAGGGTCTGACTTTCATACACAGCTTTCCCAGGCTTCTGAATGGCATGCGACTTGCTTAGCACTGACACATTTCAGGTGCCTGGAAAGGCTGTGTGTGACAGTCAGACCCTGTAATCATTACAGAGCCATGAGTCATGACAGTAACTGACTGTCTCACACACACAAATTTCCAATAGCTTCTGAATGGGAATAAATGTGTCAGTGCTAGTCAGATCATGTGCCATTCAGAAGCCTGGGAAAGCTGTGTGTGACATTCAAACTCTAATGACTCATGGCCCTGTAATAATTACAGGGTCTGACTGTCTCACACACAGCTTTCCCAGGTTTCAGAATGGCATGTGACCTGCTTAGCACTGACAATTCTAGCCATTCAGGTGCCTGGAAAAGTTGTGTGTGACAGTCAGACCCTGTAATCATTACATAGCCATGAGTCATAACAGTGTCTGACTGTCTCACACAACTTTCCAATAGCTTCTGAATGGAAAAGAATGTGTCAGTGCTAGTCAGATCATGTGCCATTCAGAAGCCTGGAAAATCTGTGTGTGACATTCAAATTCTGCCTTATGACTCATGGCCCTGTAATAACTATAGGGTCTGACTGTCACACAAAACTTTCCCAGGCTTCTGAATGGCACATAATCTGTTCTATAATGTTACATCACATCTTATCCTCCAGTCACCCCTAAAGCTGTACTCACTAGTCTACTGTTCTATAATGTCTTATCCTCCAGTAACCTCCAAAGCTGCAGTCAGTATTCTAATGTTAAATCACATCTTATCCTTCAGTCACCTCCAAACCTGTACTTATTATTTTACTGTCATATAACTTCTTATCCTCCATTCACCTGCAAAGCTGCAGTCAGTATTCTATGGTTACATCACGTTTTATCCTCCAGTCACCTCCAGAGCTGTACTCACTATTGTGCTGTTATATAACACGTTACTGTTACCCTCCAGTCACGTCCAAAGCTGTACTCACTATTCTACTGTTACATCACGTCTTATCCTCCAGTCACCTCCAAAGCTGTAGTCAGTATTCTACTGTTACATCACGTCTTATCCTCCAGTCACCTCCAAAGCTGTAGTCAGTATTCTACTGTTACATCATGTCTTATCCTCCAGTCACCTTCCTCACGTTAGCTCCCTCTGCTTTTTAACAGTGGGAAATATGACAAGTTATTATTTAATTTTTCATATTTTGTGACAAGTGATTGTTTAAAAAATATTTCCAAAAATATTTATAAAATGTGAAAACATTATTTCACCTCTAAATAAAAATAACAACATTTGGTGACACATTCCCTTTAAGGCTGAAATAGACCACAATGTTAAGAGTTTGAATAAAATGTTTTTATTATTGTACAATTCAAAACTAAAGTTATTTCTTTATTGTACATTTAAGCATTTTTATAAAAAAATATTTTTAAACATCTAGTGTATGTTTCTATCCATCGGGATTATTGTACGCTAGTAGTTTGTACAATGAGTTACAAAGAAAAACATGATTTTTAGTTCATTTTATTAAACAAACATATACTGAAATAAACTTAGACACATTGCAAATAAAGTTTTCTTCTGTACATCGTACAGCTGATTTTCTGGCACAGCAGCAGATAACTGGATAGACTATTGATTACTCTCATAATTGTCAAGTTTAGCAATAACATTTTTATTCAAGTACAGTGAGATCAATTCAAGTGTATTAGATAGAATATGGTGCATTCATTTCTGCCGACATGATCTGATCATTCTATAGAACCTAGTTTGTTCTAAAAAGTTGACAACACATTCAACTGCATGTTTAATTAAAGACTGACAAGTTTTATTCTATTTTCAAACTATATGCGGTAATATGTCAACTTAACTGCAATCGGTAAACAAAAAAAATTGCAAAAACATGTGAATATCCTTAAAGACCCATGGTAGGTCTTAAAATGTAGTTTTTTTCAATATTTTGCTGCACCTCTTCATTTCTGAGGGGTGTCATTATTTGGTGGACTATCTATATTTCTCCTGAATTGTCACTGTTAGACCCAGGATACCTGAGATACAAGACAATACATTTTTTTGTTATTTGTTAATTTTTTTTGGACTGACCCCATGTCCACTATAACATGTAGGTCCACTTTTAAAATGATTGGCTGTTTTCTAACTTTGTCATCAAGTCTGCCTTTTAGAAGTACTATCCGAGGGTGTAGGGATCCACGATGCTGTCAGTACTGATCATTAGATGGGATGTGGCTGGGACTTGTGGACTTAATACCGAACCAGATATGAATCTGTGTTATGCTCTTCTGAAACTTGCATTAGCCTATATATATCCCTAGCAAATAGTCTTTATTACATGACTCACATATATATATATATATATATATATATATGTATATATATATATATATATTGTTTGGGTTAGACCCTAGAAAAGTATGGCATTATGTATTAGGAAACCATAGTGTCCCACTATGCTGACTCAAGAGGCATCCTGTTCAGGGACAATTTCCAGAGCTTCATAGTAAGATGAGCTTGACCTCCACCAATGGATGACAGGCAAGTAAAAAAAAAAACGAACTATATAATGACAATAATTAAAGTCATGAATAATAGTACTAGAGATGAGAGAATTTTTGAAAAAATCGATTTGGCCGATTCGCCAAATTTTCTTCAAAAAATCAGTTCAGTCTGAATTTATTTGCAGCGAATCTGTATTAAAAATGGCTCTCTGGCCTACAGAGAGCCTCAATAGCGGTGTAGAACACTTTGCCTTGCAGTAACACGCATAGGGAGTGTGCTGGGTTAGTGAAATAATACTGTTATTCAGTATGACATGCAAATTAGAGGCATCACTATTAGAATCACTGTCGCAGAGCGGCACAATGACAGAGCCTGGAGGTGGCATCAGTATGAGGAGACCATATAGTGGCTGAATGACACAGCGTGGAGGTGGCGGCAGCATGAGGAGACCATATAGTGGCTGAATAACACAGCTTGGAGGTGGCGGCAGCATGAGGAGACAATATAGTGGCTGAATGACCCAGCCTGGAGGTGGCAACAGCCTGACGAGAACATAGGGCCTCACAATTGAAAAGATTAAAGATATTTTTTTTTACATTTAAATTGAAGATTTCAAATAGATGAACCTAAAAAGTTTTATTTAAGGTGCCAGCAGCATGAGGAGACCATATAGTGGCTGAATGACACAGACTGTAGTTGGCAGCAGCATGAGGAGACCATATAGTGGCTGAATGACACAGCCTGGGGTTGGCAGCAAGAGCAGAACATATAGTGGATGAATGACACAGCCTGGAGTTGGTGGCAGCATGAGGAGACCATAAAGTGGCTGAATGACACAGCCTGGAGTTGGCGGCAGCATGAAGAGACAATTTAGTGGCTGAATGACACAGCGTAGAGGTGGCGGCAGCATAAGGAGACCATATAGTGGCTGAATGACACAACCTGGAGGTGGCAGAAGCATGTTGAGAATATATAGTTGCAGAATGAGACAGCCTGGAGCTGGCATCAGCATGAGAACATATGGTGGCAGTATGAGACAGCCTGGATCAGCAGCATCAGGAGTCCTAAAAGTGACCCGGTGACATAGTGGGGAGTCGGGTAGCAATACCAGTACCCGGTGGGTGAAAAAAAGAGAACTTTGCATCAGATGTGTGGCATCAGGCGGGTGGCAGGATCAGAATAGTATCTGAGGCAGGTAGGCATAAGGAAACTGTTTCTTTTGTAAAAGTGTTAGTGTGCACAAGTAAGTATTGAGGATATGAATTGCATAAAACTTAACTTTTAATAATATTCTTAGGATAAAATATATGTACCCAACATTTTTTTTAAATCAAACAAAAGGAAATGTCAAAAAAAAATCAAAAAATCAAAAAAAACACCATGTGCCACCTACACCACCAGGTATTGATGTGACTCAAAAACCTCTAAAAGGTGGAAGGGATCAACGTATGGTTCATTGTAACCGGTGGGGGTAAAAACTTCCCCTGTAAGGCCCTACTCTCGCATTACTAATTACCTTCTTGGCATGTGTTACTCGCCCTAAAAAGGGCGACTCCACACAGGAAATTCTTCCTATTTTCACCTAAAAACCCTGTGAAATGGCAGTGTTTGTAGGTGGAAATAGGGAGAGGTTCCTGTGTGGCAAGTAACACTTGACAAGAAGGGAATTAATAATGTAGTGCCTTACAGTGGAAGATATACAATGGACCATACGTTGTTCCCTTCCACCTTTTAGAGGTCTTTGCATCACATAAATACTTGGTGGTGTAAATGGCAAATGGTGTTTTTTGCACACCTTTCCTTTTGTTTGATTTCAAAAAAATGTTGGGATACATATATTTTATCCTAAGAAAAGTTAAGTTTTAGCTAATGAATATCCTCAATACTTACTTGTGGTCTGATGCGGAGGAATGTCTATAACTGGGGAGCAGCACCTTAAATATGTTTGGCACTATTCATATTTGTGAAGTGTTGGTGTGGTCCAATGGTCAATCTACTCTGATGCATCAGGCATTGGTGGGTGGAAATCTTGGCTGATTAATGCCTGATTCATCTTCACAAAGGTCAGTCTCTCCACATTTTTAGTGGACAGACGAATTTGCCTTGGGGTTACTATGTCCCCTGCTGCACTAAACACTTGCTCTGATGGCACCCAACTGGCCGGGCAGGACAGCTTTTCCAGGGCAAACTCAGCTAGTTGCTGCCACAAATCAATTTGGCTGCACAGAAGTCCAGCAGATCTTCAAGGTGTGTTGGCATGGCCATGTCAAGGTATGCCTCCAACTGCTGGTTCAGGTCCTGCTCCAGGTCTACCTGCTGCTGATGAGTTGTTGACTATCCAGGTGAAGAAAGCTACTCATCAGCGACTCTATGACTAAGGCCAGCACCTGGCCGAAACGCGTCATTTCCAACTTGTACCTGTTGCTTTTGGCGTTTTGTGAAATAAAGCATCTGAACTCGACTTTTTTCCATTTTCTTATCAGCGACTATAGACTCAGGCTGCTGCTGATGGAGCTGGTACTGGAGTGGAAGGTGAGCAAAGGTCCCCCGAGTCAGACCTGTGAGAGGATGGATGATGGCGCAGATAAGAATCGGCCAACTGACTATGTAGGATGTCTCTGTAGTAGGTCAGTTTGTCCTCCCTCTCAGTGGGTATAGAAAAAGGCCTCCATTTTGTGCCGGTAGGGAGGGTCCAATAAGGTGGATTTCCCGCTGCTGAATGATGTATATTTGGCTGTCACTACGCAAGCAAGTGAGCATGCATCGTGTCATTTGTGACTCAGAGAAACTCTCTGCTTCTATTTCCACTGCATACTGCCACGGTGTGTCTGGGTCCTCTGTCTTGCCTTCCTCATAACCCTCTAGCTCCTCTGACTGCTCCTGCTTCTCCTGTCAGATGACTAGAAAAACCACCCATCTTGGGAAACCTAAACTGTGCTCTACTGTGCCCCTCCCCCTCCTCCTCCTACTCCAGTTCAGTCCCCACAGGGCTCGTGTGGCCGTGATCAGCCATCGTTTCCAACACGTGTTGTAGGAAATGAAGCAATGGAATTACTAGTGTTGCTCGCGAATATTCGCAATTCGAATTTTATTCGAATTTTAATTCATGAATATTGCGAATATAGCACTATATATTCGTAATTACGAATATTCATTTTTTTTGCGCATATGCGAAAATGTATGCGCATATTCACGAATATTGAGCCCTCCCTTCTTTAATGGTATAGGGAACCATGACTAGTGATTTTTTTGCACATTGGAGCAAATAGGCTCTTTGTGGTCTATGGGGACCTCACAGCATTAAAAACAGTAAGATAAGCAGGACTGTCTTGGCAGCACAGTGGAATGGGAGACCACCACTGGTTTGAGTCCCAGGGTGGGACAGAGTTGTGGTTAAACTTTACTTTCCAGGAAAAGCTGCTGAGTTGCCCATAGCAACCAATCAGATTGCTTCTTTCATTTTTGAAAAGGCCTCTAAAAAATGAAGGAAGCAATCTGATTGGTTGCTATGGGCAACTCAGCAGCTTTTCCTGGAAAAGTTTCTGAGTTGCCCATAGTAACAAATTAGATTGATTCCTTCATTTTTCAGAGGCCTTTTCAAAAATGAAAAAAGCAATCTGATTGGTTGCTATGGGCAACTCAGAAACTTTTCCTCTAAACAGGTTTTGATAAATCTCCCTATATGGGGGAGATTCATCAAAACAAGTGTAGAGGAAGAGTTGTGCAGTTGCCCATAGCAACCAATAAGATTGCTTCTTTCATTTTTTGAAAGGCCTCTGAAAAATGAAGGAAGCAATCTTTAATCAAAACACTGTAACACTCTATCCCACCCCAGGATTTGAACCAGTGGTGGTCTCCCATTCCACTGTGCTGCCAAGACTGTCCTGCTTATCTTACTGTTTTACATGCCATGAGATCCCCAAAGACCACAATGGGCCTATTGTTTTCAAAGGGCAAAAAATCACAGAGATAAGGCACTAGTCATAGTTCCCTATACCATTAAAAAAGGGAGAGCTCAATATTCGCGCATATGCGCATAAATATTCGCATGTGCGCATAAATTTTTGCATATGCGCAAAAATAGCCAATATAACGAATATGCAAATTTCGCGAATATATGACAAATATTCGTCCATATATTCCCGAAATATCACAAATTCGAATATGGCCTATGCCGCTCATCATTAGGAATTACATTGTTCATCCCGTAATCCTGGAGACTGACTAATAAGGTGGCTTCTTCAAAGGGCCTGAGCCAATGGCAGGTGTCACGTATGAACTGCCACTGGTTGACATTGAAGTTATACAGGGGAGTCCTCTTATCCGCTTGGATCATCAAGAAATTGGTGATGGCGTTTCTCTGTTTATATAGTCGGTCCAACATATGGAGGGTGGAATTCCAACGTATGGAAATGTCGCAAATCAGACTATATTGGGGGATACCGTTCTGACACTGCAGCTCAAGGAGGGTGTGCTTTGCTGTGTACAAGTGGATGAAGTGCATGCAAAGTTTCCTTCCCATTGTTAGGATGTCTTGCAGATGGGGGGCACTTCAGGAACCACTTGACAACCAGATTGAACATGTGTGGCATGCAGGGTGCATGCCTTTATGCTTCCTTGTCGCAGTGCAGCCAAGATGTTCTTCCTGTTGTCAGTCGTCATGGTTCCCATTTCCAGTTTTCATGGGGTAAGCCATGATTTTATTTCTTGATTAATTACTTTTAGCAGTTCCTCCCCTGTGTGACTCCGTTCGCCAAGGCAAACCATGTGAAGAACGGAGTGACACCGCCGTGCCCTGCACAAATGGTATGCTGGAGGGCCACTGAGACTTGTCCGTGCAGTGGAGGCTGAGGACAGGGTGGAGGATGAGGAGGCGGAGTCACACACTGTCACAGGACCAACGGCCTGAGAGCGTGGAGGTGGAAATGGCATGACCTGTCCAAGTTGCTGTTGTGGCAGTGCCGGAACCACATTCACCCAGTGGGCCGTAAAGGACATGTATTGTCCCTGATCGCATTTACAGCTCCAGACATCGGCACTGCCGTGCACTTTGGTACACACCGACAGGCTCAAGGACTGGCCCACCTTCTCTTCCACAAAATTGTGCAGGGCTGGTACTGCCTTCTTCGCAAAGAAATTATGGCTTGGGACTCTCCACCTCGGCTCGGCACAAGCCATCAGTTCTCTGAATAGTGCAGAGTCCACCACTTGAAAAGGAAGGGACTGCAGCACCAGCAACTTGGACAGGAACACATTCAGCTTCTGCGCAGTTGGATTAGTGGGCGCATACTGTTGTCTCTTGGACATGGCTTCGCCGATGGATTGCTGGCGGAATGACTGATGCCAAGTAGGAGAAACAGGAGCATCTAGAGCGAAAGAAGATGGGTATGACACACAGCTACCTTTAGTAGAGGTGGTGGAGCCTTGGCCGGCTGAAACAGGGAGCGGTGTGCCACTGGGTGATGCAGCAGGCTGGACCACCGCATCGGAGCCACGGTTCTCCCCGGCCACTTTTTGGTGACCCTGCATATGTTGACGCAGGGCGATGGTGCCAACATTGGGACCCTGGCCACGCCTCACCTTCTGCCAACAAATCTTGCATGTGGCCAGGTTAACATTCTCTGGATCCTTGATGAAAAACTGCCGGATAGCTGATTTTCCGGGTAGCTCATTTTCCCACCAACAGTCCGCATTAATTGACTGCTACTGCTTCTGACTCCAGGAACCACTGTTCCACTACCTCCCAGGAAGTTAGGCTGCCGCAAAGCAGATGGTCTACAACGGGAACGTTTGGCTCCAGACTTTTCACTTCTGCCACCATGCTGACTGCCAACCATGCAACCACCTTGCTGGCACAGCTGCTGCCTCAAGGGCAACCTGCCTGCAACCCTCTTCTCCTGATTATGATGAAGCCCCTTCTAAACCCGGCTCCCAAGTGCAATCGGCTTCATCATCATTGAGTTATGTCTGCATGTCACTGATGTCCTCCTCAGTTTCCTCAACAGTGTCTGCTTCAGGAGCCTGAACGCTCGCAACACCACCTCCCACGCCACTCTCCTCATCACTATTTGCCCACCTAGAGGAGGAAGCGGCGGATGTCTCTTCCACTTCTTGGCTTAGCAGTAGCTTCTGACTGTCTTCTAGTAGATCGTCCTCACTAAATAGTGGAGCTGAACCCACAGCATAAGATACTTCTGTGGGGGAGAGAACAGCATAGGACAGAGGCAATGGGAGGACAGGGACTGCTCCCGGGCCATGCCAACTGAGGGTTGTGTCTGAGGAACCCACCGACTGTTGACTAGGGTGTCAGATGTCACTTGTGATGAAGTAGGTGATTATGTTAACCAATCGATGACGGCAGATGGGTTGCTGGTTGAGACATGCCCGCTAGCTGATACCGGGAGCTCAGGCCTCTCACTGCGACTCCTGCTGCCACTTGCCCCTAGTCTGCTGGGACCTCTGTCTGATGAATTTAGGCCTCTAAAACTCCTCTGAGCATATCCTGGTACTTTTCTGCCTGACATACTTAGTGCGTATATGAGAGGAGTACAATACGCTCCACTACTAATAAAACAGTATTTGTCTACAACACCAGCAGGTGTGTGTTTTTTTTTTTTGCTGGCCTTTCACAGTATCTAGGCCCTTGAGACTTTAACAGGAGCAAAATGGTACACCACTTAAATGCACGTATGTGGTATGCATTTATTAGGGGAGGACAATGCTCTCCAGTATGCTGAAAAACAGTATTTGTCTAGAACACCAGCAGGTATGTACTTTTGGCTGGCCTTTCACAGTATCTAGGCCCTTAAGGCTTTTACAGGAACAAAATGGTACATCACTTAGATGTACGTATGTGGTATGCACTTGTGAGGGGATGTTAATGCGCTCCAGTATGCTTAAAAACAATATTTGTCTACAACACCAGTAGGTGTGTACTTTTGGCTGGCCTTTCACAGTATCTAGGCCCTTAAGACTTTAACAGGAACAAAATGGTACACCACTTAGATGTACGCACAGGTTACACTTAATAGAGGACAATACGCTTTTAGTGCTCTACTCACCCTAACTGGCTGGCTACTATAAGCTTTTCAGTTGTTCTACACAGTAGTGCTGCAGCACACAGTCGCTGTGTACTACACTCAAAATTGCACTCTCTCTCTCAATCTCTCTCCCTTCCCTATCAGTGCTTCTAGGCAGGATTTAAGCTTGAAGTGAATCGCTGCTGTAAAAAAGCTTTTCTGTACAACACACTGCTCTCTGTCCCTCTCTCTCTGCATTAGAACGCTGAGGTGACTGGGAGGGGAATTGCTGCTGTAAAAATGCTTTTCTGTGCAACACACACTGCTGTCGGTCCCTTTCTCTATGTAATAGAATACTGATGTGACTGGCCAGAAGATAGCTCTCGATTATATAGGGCTGTGACATCACAGGGGTGGCTGGCTGCTGATAAGCTGCATGCTGCATGTGATTCAGGGTCATCCCGCTGACCCTTGTTACCACCTTCCCAGGATTCCTTGCCCCATGTCCTCACATGTGGATCCGCCATTTTAGATGCCTTGACCGCACTAAATAGAGTTTAATTAAGCGATTTTCCTGAAATTCATAATGAATTTGGGTTCGTCAGATCTGATTCGCTCATCCCTAAATAGTACTAATAGTGTTAGAAAACAGAAAACCACATTTTGCTCCCATCCAAAAAGATATACTGTTCTTGCTCCTGAATTGACTTTGTAATCCTCTGGCTCCCTTAGCATAACGTGCCATACAATGCTGATTTTTTTTACATTTTTTAAAGCGTTACTGTCATTAGTAAGAAAATGCTCAAATCAATGTAGTAATTGTGTAATCAGTGTAGGTACCTACACACACTGGTCATTCCATGGAATATGTTCACATATGGAAAGAACATGGGCTGTGTCTTTGATGTCACGAGGCCTTTGATTGATGAGAGACTGAAGTAAATTGTCAACCCATGAACATAGCCCCTCATTAAGCGATGAAATGCCGGCAACGATGGGCCTCAGAGAGGGGGGAAACTGATTCTTGTGGAGCTTGGGGAGGGAATGGAAAATGTCCACCACCGGACGCTGTATCATATACTCAGCTTGTTTTATACTGATGTGTCTGTCTGCTGCTGGTATGGTGGGTGCGTGGCGTAGAAGGCATTAGTCATGTTGAAAACAATAATGATGTTAGAAATGTTGATTCTTCTATAAATGATTTGCATGACAATAGTGCTTCTACTTTTGATATTCATTGTGACCAACATGCGGCTGTTGATACTCGGGGTGCACTTGGGTTTTCATTTGGAGACCTTAGGACACTGTCCGAATTAAGAGTAACAATAATTGCATAATATTGAAACATGAGATGACAAACCGGATTTCACAACATTTAACCCCACGTTCTATCCTATTATGTCTAGAACCCCCATACTTGAATGTTTTCAAGAAGCTGTTGAACGTGAGCTGGTAGAATTATCCCAGGAACATATTGTCCATTGCCACAACTTTTCCTCTGATGAAAGAAAAGCTTTAAAGGATCTTGGCAAGTTGGACGATATTATAATACGACAAGCGGACATAGGGTGGTTATCCTCGACATGGGCCTGTATTGTGCGCTGAATACAGCCATGTCAGCCAACACATACAGGCCCTTGAGAGGAGATCCCACTGCACACTTCAAAATGTTACTGCAAAATCTTGTGGTCCTTGGGGTGGCGGACGGACACATCAGTATAAAACAAGCTGAGTATATTATGATACAGTGTCCTGTGGTGACTATTTTCCATTCCCTCCCCAAGGTCCACAAGAATCAGTTTCCCCCCTTACCATGAGGCTAATCGTTGCCAGCATTTCATTACTCAATGAGCGGCTATATTCGTGGGTTGACAATTTACTTCAGCCTCTCATCTATCAAATGCCTGGTTATATCAAAGGCACAGCCCATGTTCTTTCCATGTGTGAACATATTACATGGAATGACCAGTGTGTGTGGGTAACGTCAGAGGTTACTTCCTTATATTCTGTCATTCCGCACACACAAGATAAAATTTCCCTGACATTTTTTCTTGAAACCTACTCACATTATTCTGAAAGCTGGCGAGACTATATAATTTTGGTGGTAGAGTACCTGTTAACCTACAATTATATCATGTTTGACAATAACTTTTACCTCCAGATCACCGGAGTGTCTTTCAACGTGAGGCCACAAATATTTTGATTATTGCCTCAGAGACCGGGGTTACCGATCCCTCTTTGTAGATCGGGCAATTCAAATAGCTAAGAAGAGACCCCGGGATACTCTTCTTACAGGTGGCAAACGATATAACAACTCTGGCAGTGTGGATGTCAGGAATGGGCAGGGAAGGAGTGATCTCTATACTCGCCTACTCCCCTGTCCCTGCCTACTTACGTACCTGCCCAAAACGACAGGTCCATAACCACGAAGACAGTCCCTTCCTATATACATGAGGGGCGTAATTGTCAAAATAATAAACTACAATGACACAGACTAGGTCCGGGACAGTAGGAACAGACAGACTAAATAAGGAGGACTAAGCACTCACACAATAAGTCCGATGTCAACTATCCGTGTCTGAAGCCAGGAGATGTCACAGTACAAAGTCGCTAATACCAGAGAGAATGGTCAGAGAGAGGAGCCAAAGTTTCAGAAAGCCAGAGATAACAAATTTAGAAGACAGCTAGCTAGAGTACAAACTGAGCTCTATAGCATGCACTGACTGGGAGTAGACTGCCAGATACATGGAGCCGGAACAGGTGCTGTAATCAAGGTCAGCTGACCAGTCCAGACAGCCGAGCGTAACCCAGCAACAAAAAACAACAAAGAAGCTGCCAGAACTTTTTAACTCTATAGGTTTTGACAGTACCCCCCCCCCCCCTTTTTTTGGAGGGGACACCGGACCCTTCACAACTTAGAGTAAAGAGGTCTTGACTTGGATACAGATGGACCATCAATGTCCTCATCTGTAACCTCATCCTCCAAATCACTCCACTCATTGGTGTCCTCACAGTCATCCTCAATATCCTCATTACTACCTTCTGACTCCAAATCAACTGGAGTGCTCTTCAGACTCGTATTATGCATAAATGTCCAAACTATTAAAATATAACATTAACAAAACTGCGCAGTCACTTGCGTGAACGTAAAAATAAATTCCAAATACCAGGATTGCAGATTTTTGGTCACTTCATGTACCAGAAATGTTTTAATAAAAAATGATCAAACAGTTCAATATAAAAAGGAACTGATAAAAACTACAGATCAGGGTGCAAAGAAAAAAAAAAAAAAAGCCCTTACGCATCTCCTTATATAGAAAAATAATAAAGTTATAGGCGTCAGAGATTCTGTGGCAAAATAAGCAATGTCATTACAAAGTACAATTACATAAAACATCATCATATGGGTCTGTATATGTGGGCAAATTAAAAGAGTTGTGGTTATAAAAAGGCGAGGAGGAGAAAACTAACCCCCCCCCCCAGGCTCTAAAAGGAAGCCACTTACTCCCAGTGCTCCAGCGCGGTGAGTACGCAGACTACAGAATATCAGAAGAGTACACAGATTACACTATATCAGGAAAGTACGCAAACTACAGTATATCAGGAGAGTACGCAGACTACAGTATATCAGGAGAGTATGCAGACTACAGTATATCAGGAGAGTACGCAGACTACAGTATATCAGGGGAGTATGTAGACTGCAGTATATCAGGAGATTATGCAGACTACAGTATATCAGGCCAAGCACATGAAATGTGGGGGAGGAATTAAGTTAATTTCTCCCAATTTCATATCCAATCCTCTCCATTTTATGTTCAGTCAATGGACATGAAATT
Source organism: Hyla sarda (assembly GCF_029499605.1). NCBI lineage: Eukaryota > Metazoa > Chordata > Amphibia > Anura > Hylidae > Hyla > Hyla sarda. The sequence goes on from NC_079189.1 coordinate 227,436,495, forward strand.
TGGGGGGTTGGCTATATGAAATAGAGGGATTGAACATTAAATAGGGGGATTTTCTCCATTTGTTTATATATCGATATTGCAATATTTAACTACATAATCGCAATCGCACATTTTTCCCAAATCGTGCAGCCCTACTGTACAGTAAATGGGAAGTTAATAGGCCTATAAAACCTGTAAAGCTCTTTTCAGCAACTTGATGTTAATAAAGCATTATGGCCACCATTTATCATTGTAGGTGTAAATGAAGCATTTTTCTACTCCTTTTTTGTGTGCTAGTAATATGTAGGAGCACCAAATTTATTAAATGGTCGCAGAGCATTTCATACATTTTGTGCAGGTCACATTTTCTGAAATTTCTCTCTTCACATACACCAAAAAGCTAAGCTAAGGCTGGTGTAGTTTTAGAGACTTTTTAGTGGCTTTTGGCCTTTTTTGCACCTTTTCACAAAAAAGGCGCAGGTCATAAAACCTGTCCATATTATGTGCATTGCCAAAATCAGTGGATTGTAACTCAAAACCAGCAGAAATGTGTAAACCAAATGTGCAAAAAAGGTGCAAATAAACCCTTTTCTAGACAAAAAAAACTGTCTAAAGACAATGATAAATGTTGGCCTGTATGTACATTCATTAACATATTCCAAATTGAAAAAGTTATTTTCACCAATAAAGATTAAGGAAAGGTGTGAATTAAGGAGTAAAAATTGGGAAGAAATGCAGTACTAAGTTTACACTTATTTTTTATACTGCTCAAATCCTGTCTATTTTTACATAAAAATTTAAGAAAAATATGTTTTGCTGTATCTGCATATTAATAAGATATAGGTATAATAATGACATAGAATGGAGCAGATAATAAAAGACAGTACAAAGTTGTTTCTGGAAAAAAAAATAGTAGACAAGGATGAAACATCAAACGCTTCAATAGAGGATTAGATAAAAGCAGAAAGAAATAAAAAGCCCTGAAGAGTGTATATGAGACCATCATACTCATAGTAAGATATCAAGTATAAAATGTAAAAGGAATTTCTAAGTACTTTGCAGGTCATGGAAGGTGAAGCACCACGAATGCTGTATCAGATACATACTTTACGGAACAGAAGCGAGATAAAAAAAGAAGAAAAAGATAGTTGACCTTGAAAAAGTATTCAATATATATTGGTCTGAAGTGAATTCTTACATGATGAACATAAATGATGCAAATTACAGTTTAAGAGCATTCTCACATGGATACATAGGTTATGTGTGAACTCACCTCTGCAGTCTTGACACTCAGTCTTGAAAGTCAGAGTTTAGCAGGGCAAATTATATTAGAAGGGTCAAAATATATGATACTTTAATTATGTACAATGATACATTTTTTAATGACATTCTTGTTTCCCCTTGGTCATCTGTCAACATTATTTGCCAAACATATGTATAATTTATTTAAAAAGCTTAACTTACAGGACAGTATATGATCTGCTAGTTTGTCTTAAAGGGGTTGTCCAGTGTAGAGGTTGTCTAGAGTCAATGGGGGAAAGGTTGCATTCAGGATCCTCATATTTGCTGGTAAACAAATGAAAAAAATATATCTTGCTATGGAGGACCTGCCATGTCATGCATTACATGGCCAACTCAACAACTTTATTAAGCACTGTGTAATGCTTAACTTCTCCTGTGGTGGCACTGTAAGGAAACTGAACACTTGCTGCCTGGTTACCCCACAGATAAAAGCTGGCCATTATACATCCTAACAGTGGGACACTTTGTGACCTTCTCATTGTGAAAAGACCTTGAAATAAGTGGATGCTATTTAAAGCTAAGAAATCCTTAATTTTTGTTCTTTGTATGGGACCATTAGACCAAATGCTATGCCTTGGCGACCATATTCGGGGAGTAGCAGTTGGAGGTTTTACACATTTGATATCATTATATGCAAATTATGTTATATTAACACTTACTGACCCTAAGCAGTCCCTGGCGGAGTCACTCTCTATCATTGATCGAGTCAGCAAAGTCTCATATTATAAATTGAATGCTCTCAAATCCCAGATTCTACCTATTCATGTGGTGCCAGATTTGCCTGGATGTCTGAAAAATACCTATCTCCTAGATTGGAGTCAGATATGATCTTATTTGTAGGCAATAAGGTGTCCAATTGTTTCTCCTTCCTGTATGAGTATAAATAAACCCTCTTACTGTTGGACTTTATAAAAAGACCTGGACAAATTGAGTAGGTATGATGCGTGAGGCAAAATCATGGCCTTTTAAAATGCTACTAATACCTAAGCTTCTTTATTTATAGAGAACCTGTATGAAGGCCAGGCTTTGCTGGTACCTCACCCCATGTAGACTCCATATAAAAAAACGGGAAACATCCTTCCTCTGCTGGAGGAAAAGTGGTGAAGGTTCTCTCCTTCACTTCCTATGTTCCTAACCTCCTCTAATGTCATATTGGTCTTGTATTGCCACTATACTCATTGAAATGATCAACCTGCCCATACAGTTGACTCCCCAGTTGGCATTGTTGCTGGTTGGTGTGAAATCGTTCCCATCAAAATGCAGACTATTCCTTTGTAAAGCCCTTATAATAGTCAAATTGGTAGTTGCCAGACACTGAAGATCTGCAACAACGCCTCCAGTTGAATAAGTCTTCTTGTCCCTACAACTATCTTATGAAATTGCATGTCATAATAGGGATGTGCACACATTTGACCTCACCTGGCATGGTCCTCCCCTTCATTTGCTGATTGATCTGATCCATCCCTTCAGCCCTCCCCCCCCTCCACCTGACTGTGTGTCCCATCTTTAATCACCCGTATGTTTATTATGTTTATTGTTGTGTTTATTTTTCCATGCTTATTCACTCGCATAGACAATGTAAAGTTTTATGATGTACAAATTTCACAGTTGGTATAGACTGATGTTTCCGTTGCATGTCATCTATGACTATTTACTATGCACATTTTTCAGCATGTCCGCAACCTCATGTTTTCCTTTCTATTGTCCTAAAAAAAGTTGTCACTAAAAATGATTGAAACACAAAACTGAGACACACTTTGACCACTTGCGATAATTTTCGGGCATGGGGATGGCATATGATCAAGAGCTGTGCCTAAACTAACTCCAGCTGGTGTCAGCTCTAACATACAACATACAACTAACAACCTGCTACGATGGTCAGGATGGATTACCTCTGATTCATACCCTTGGATTACCTATTGATACGCTTCCAATGTGAAAACAGGTGTACTGCAAGGTTGGCATGGGAGCTGATGTTTAACAAATGGCCACAAATCTACCATAATATGCTGCAGTGCAAGAGTATTACAGTGATTGAAGGATCCCATTGCCAATTATCTGCCTAGTTGGTCTAAAAATGTAAAACATAATTAAATATAGTAGTCATTAAAATAAAAAAAGTTATTAAAATAAAAAAATATGTTTATGAAAAAATACTCATAATAGTTATCACTACATTACTACTTGTACCAACTTGTACTTTGCACCTTGGAACGCAATGATATATATATGATATTGCTTGATATATTATATTATGTTATAGTAGATACTTGTCAGGAAGCCCATTTTACTTTCCATTTCTATGGGAATCTTTTATATTTTCTGCTTAAGATTTTCTGGCATTTTGCCTGTTTACATTTATGAAACATTTATAGTAAAATAGAATGTAAGCAACTTTTGCTGCTTTCCAAATCAAAATAATTGGCCGATGCCATGGTTTCTGGGTGTGATTTTGCTACTAGTGCAATTCTGCCATTTATATACATATCTGTATTTAATAAATTATTCAGATTTTAGCATTAGAAAAGGATTTCACATGAAATGGATTATGATGTAAACTTTATTTCTTGCTACTAATTTGTTCCTAGTTTACTGCAACATATTTACTATTAGAGTATCATCCGCATAAGAAATGCTGGAGAAATAAGGATTAATGGAGGTCACTTGAATAGAGGAGCACTGGAAATTGAAGTTATGAGTAATGTCTTATGAAACTATAAATTTTATGGGTATTTCTGAATTAAAGAAAAGGAGCTAATAATTTAATTTAAAAAAAATAATGACTATCCTAAAAAATAGCTATCACTTCGTAGGGCTTGCATAAAATATTCATCATTCTTTTAGGCTCTTCCACTGTGCAGGTTTTAAATGTAATATGTACAGCCTAGATATAGACTTCCTATTAACCTGAAAAGCAAGCCTTATTCCTACTGCAAATAGCCTGCGGTGGATTATTTCTCTGATTATGTTTGTTTTAGCACAAGGTTAATGTCAACTACTCCAAACACGTTTTTATAGATTGTTCGTCATTCGCTTTTCAATGCATATTTAAATGTATTTGTTATTATAACCTAAAGCGGAATATATTTTTACTGAATCAAAGCTGGATAAATACAATAAACCAGATTTGTCCAAAAGATTTGGCAGAATTATTGCTAGTTTCCTGTTTGATAGCTGCATATGCATATTAAATCAGATTTTCCTTAAATGGGGGGAAGACATACAAGAGATTTTGTTGCAGAAATGTCTACAACTCTTTCATTCATCGGAATAAAATGGCTTAGCAGTCACATATGCATAGATGGAGTTATAGATGGACCGTCGACCTACTTGGCCTAACCTACTTCGACTAACAAGGGATGCCAGTGCCTCACCAGACTAACCAAGGGGATGACTGCACCTTACCAACTGTGGTGGAAGTCCAAGCAAAAATTAAATATATTGCTGAGTCTACCTTTCATTTGTCTACATAAAGGATAACATTTCTTTTTTCAAATTTACTTGCACCAGAAAGTTAAATAGATTTGTAAATTACTTCCATGTAAAAAAATCTTAATCCTCCCAGTACTCATCAGCTGCTGTATGCTCCAGAGGATGTTGAGTACCGTATATACTCAAGTATAAGCCGACCCGAGTATAAGCCGAGACCCCTAATTTCAACCCAAAATCCCAGGAAAAGTTATTGACTCGAGTATAAGCCTAGGGTGGGAAATATATCATCCCCCCCTGTCATCATCCAGACCCCCGTCATCATCCAGACCCGTCATTAACATCCTCATCATCATCACCGCTGCCTGTCATCATCCCCTTGTCATCATCCCACACATCTCCCCTTCATCATCCCCTTATCATCCCACACATCCCCCCTTCATCATCCCCTTGTCATCATCCCACACATCCCCCCTTCATCATCCCCTTGTCATCATCCCACACATCCCCCTTCATCATCCCACACATCCCCCCTTCATCATCCCCTTGTCATCATCCCACACATCCCCCCTTCATCATCCCCTTGTCATCATCCCCACCCCCCCTTCATCATCCTCTTGTCATCATCCCACACACCCCCTTCATCATCCCACACCCCCCTTCATCATCCCACACCCCCCCTTCATCATCCTCTTATCATCCGCCCTCAGTGGTCTTCAACCTGCGAACCTCCAGAGGTTTCAAAACTACAACTCCCAGCAAGCCCGGGCAGCCATCGGCTGTCCGGGCTTGCTGGGAGTTGTAGTTTTGAAACCTCCGGAGGTCCGCAGGTTGAAGACCACTGCGGCCTTCAACATCATCCAGCCCCCTCTCACCCCCCTTTAGTTCTGAGTACTCACCTCCGCTCGGCGCTGGTCCGGTCCTGCAGGACTGTCCGGTGAGGAGGTGGTCCGGTGGGATAATGGTTCCAGGCTGCTATCTTCACTGGGGGCGCCTCTTCTCCGCGCTTCCGGCCCGGAATAGAGGCGTTGCCTTGACAATGACGCAGAAGTACGTTGGCAATGAACGCACCTCTGCGTCGTTGTCAAGGCAACGTGACTATTCTGAGGCCGGGCCCCAAGCGCTTAGAGGAGGCCTCCCCGGTGAAGATAGCAGCCCGAAACCACTATCCCACCGGACCACCTCCTCTCCGGACAGCCCTGCAGGACCGGACCAGCGCCGAGCGGAGGTGAGTACTGTACAGAACTAAAGGGGGGTGAGAGGGGGTTGGATGATGTTGAAGGCCGCAGTGGTCTTCAACCTGCGGACCTCCGGAGGTTTCAAAACTACAACTCCCAGCAAGCCCGGACAGCCGATGGCTGCCCGGGCTTGCTGGGAGTTGTAGTTTTGAAACCTCTGGAGGTCCGCAGGTTGAAGACCACTGCGGGTGGAGAGTTCACTCAAGTATAAGCCGAGGGGGGTGTTTTCAGCACGAAAAATCGTGCTGAAAAACTCGGCTTATACTCGAGTATATACGGTAGTTCTTTCCAGTCTGACCACAGTGCTCTTTGATGACACAGTAACTGTCCAGTGCAGGAGAGGTTTGCTATGGGGATTTGCTCCTACTCTGGACAGTTCCTGACACAGACAGAGGTGTCAGCAGAGAGCACTGAGGTCAGACAGGAAATAACAACTCAGCTTCCTGTGGAGCATACAGCAGCTGATAAGCACTGTAAGGATTTAGAATTTTTTTTATAGAAGTCATTTACAAATCGGTTATCTTTCTGGAGCTAGTTGATATGAAAATATTTTTTTTCCACCCGAGTACCCCTTTAACTCTGTATACCATTAAAATAAGTACAAAATAAGTCAATAATGTTGCTTCTGTGAAAACTGTCTTTGCAACTGTGCTTTACCACCAACTAATGGGTGTCCCACTGGTAAGGTCCGCCTCACAGTTAGAGAAGCGCTGCTGTGACATACATTAACTATGGATAAAGTGCTGTTTATGTGTATAATATTTATGTTTTGTGCAATGCCACCAAACGCTTAACCTCTATTCAAGGGCACATGACTACATATCTTTTCCTGGTATGTTGGTAAGTATGTGGTTAATATATTGAGTGAGTTCGAAACACTGAAAAGAGTGTAAATCTTTTCATTATATAGTTCCACTCCTGGATTTGGCTAAAATACTGACCAACATACTGGCCCTTATTTACTAAGAGTGTTGTGTAGGTTTCTTTGTGGGTTTTAATTCCCTACAATTTATTTTCCTCGGTATTTACTAAGGTTTCCCTACATTTTCCACTTTCCCTACATTTTGCTTTTTTTTACACATGCTCTGATCTGTAGAGTTTTCCTCAGCTGAAATCCACCACATTTTCTGTGGAAACTTAAATATGTAAAATATGTTGGGATTTTGTGAAAATGTCAGGAACACTCCCCTTTTCTGTGACCACGCCCCCTTTCCCTGACGGTCATGCCTCTTTTTCAGGTTTTCTTAGTAGAATGGAGAGTTAGCTGAGGTTTTTCAATTCAGGTGCAATTTCAGGCGCAGATTCAGGCGCAGACAGAATTTCAGGCGCATATTCTGGCGTAGACAGAATTTCAGGCGCAATGCGCCAGAAACTGGTGCACAAGCCGACAAAACATGTCAGGTTTGCAATAGTAAATGAGGGCCACTATGTGTAAACCCAGCCTTACTGGTATCGATATCCACTTTTTCCCTCTCCTATGGATACCCCATGCATGTCTGTTAAGAGAATGCCCCTTCCATAGAAAAAAGATGATTTACTGTATTGCCCATGAAAACAATTTTAAAATAGATCTTATTTTAAGGGGGTACACTACTGGAAAACATTTTTTTAATCAAATGGTGCCAGAAAGTTAAACAGATTTGTAAATTACTTCTATTAAAAAATCTTAATCCTTCCAGTACTCATCAGCCGCTGTATGATCCACAGGAAGTTCTTTTCTTTTTGCATTTCCTTTCTGCATTACTACAGTGCTCTCTGCTGACACCTCTGTCCCTTTTAGGAACTGTCCAGAGTAGAAGCAAATCCCCATAGAAAACCTATCCTGCTCTGGGCATTTCCTAAATTGGACAGAGGTGTCAGCAGAGAGCACTGTGGTCAAGCAGAAAGGAAATTCAAAAAGAAAATAACTTCCTGTGGATCATAACGGCAGCTGATAAGTACTGGAAGGGTTAAGATTTTTTTACAGAATTAATTTACAAATCTGTTTAACTTTCTGACACCAGTTGATGTAAATTCAGTGGTCTTCAAGGTCTTACTTTGAGCCTATTGTAATTGGAAAGTGAACAGAAAACATGACTTGGCTGGGGAGAATTCTGATGGGAAAATTGTTCCAGTCATAGTAAAAAAATCAATAAAAAATCAAAATAATTCAGGAAGAAAAACCACATCATTGGGCTAAAATAATTTTCTCTGCAACCAGCTTCGGAAGCCTGTTTATCTCTGGACTGCTCGTATGGAAAATTCTAGCATAAAATAGCGTATACAGATTAGATAAATTAGCCTGACATTGCAGAGATAACAAGTGAATAAGAAAAGACAAAATCATTTGTCCACATCTAATAAAATAAATGGTAAACTCCTGGTGTCTGATCACTGTGTGTTCTTGAGAATCCTGCTCAAGTGCAATTTTCACACTTTGCAGCTGTAAAATTGTATAAATGATGTATTTCCATGCAGTTTCACTGGTATTAGTGTTTTGTTTGCACACCACCTTAGTTACAGAGCCTAAGCGTTTCTATTTCAACTTCCCAAGGTATCTCTGGCCATGACATTGGAAAATATGATCATTTTCTGCTGTGTTTTCTCCTTTTGTTAGATGATCAGATTATATTTTGTAATACATGAGAGACAAACCTAGGAGATATTGCCCTGACCTTCCAAAACTTTGTGATATTTTCCATTGTATGGCTGGACATGTTATAAAATATGAAGGGATTATTATACCATTGCTTGTGTAACAATAAGGAAACTATATGGACTGGTCCTGTATCTCTTTACTGCCTTAGGCTGGGTTCACATATATCAGTTGTCCGGCATAGTTTCCCTCTGGCGTGCAACAGAGGAAAACTGATGCTAGAACTGATCCCATTTATTTGAATGGGACAGTTTACAATCATCCAGCGTCTCAATTTTGACACCGGATGGTTGGACACACCGGACAGGGAAACGCCAGATGCCATAAAACACGATCAGTTATGGCATCAGTTGCATTGAGATCTAGGCTGAGTTCATCTATGCCGGATGCCGGATATATGTGAACCCAGGTCATCATCTTTGAAGCGGTGTTCATGTTTCCTTGTTGTGGAGGCATGGTCATTCCTGCCCATATACAAACTCTGCTGGTTTTGCTTGATTCCTCATTATGCAAAAGGGGTGTGACAAGGGAAAGCACTATCACGGGTTGTGGGGAAAAGATACCAGGGACTTTTAAACTAGTCCACAGATAGACGTGGCAATATACCTGAATAAAAAGGATGATATGATTTCCAATTTGGCACAACCCCTTTTTAGTGTGATTTCCTAGACATTCATTTATCTGTAGTTAACACAAAAAGCTTTGAATAACATGAAAGTAAATGCCAAAATTGGTGGAATTAGTCAAACATACGGCAAGCATAAGATATGTGGAGAATTGGAACAGAAACTGCAATAGAATGTGACAAATAAAAAAATATCTAGTCTTCCTAAAAAGACATAGACATGAAAATGGTCATAGACATGGATATACTATTAGTAAATATAATTATGTCCGTTTAGCATAAATTCCATAATTAGATAATTATACCTGTAAACTGTCCAGTTTATCAAAGGACTGCCCCACAGAGAAGCCCACACAGACAGCTGGGGTTGTGTAAATTTGGAAAAATGTGCATATCTTTGGGATGTTTTGTAGTTAAACAGCACTTCCTGTTTTCGTCTCGACATACAGGAAGTTTCTGCTTAGCCAATCACTGGCTAGGATGGGTCATGGCTTCTTACAGTGACTGGCTAAGCAGGTACATCTTACTGAAGTGGTGCTCAGTCAGCACCAGGCACTATTGGGACATATGTTTTATATTTATGCTGGTCTGGCTCACCAGAAACATAACTTTCACTGGTCAATACACATAAGCTACAGAAATATCTGTCTTATAAAAATGTTTATCTTTTGGTGTGACATGGACAGAAGCAGCTCTACAGTAACACTAGACAGTTGCTGTAACTCATTAATTATTATTAATAATAATAATAATAATAATAATAATAATAATAATCATATCCACAGCACTTTACATTTACGAGGGTACAAATTACACACATTTTATTCAGCAGGAGTGCTGGTCCTGCTCATGAGTGCAGTTTTAGCATGGGAGGACATGATGTGTAAGAGTACATTCATATGGGCGGATTACCTTTGGATTTTCCACAGCTGATTTTCCTACCATTGACTTCAATGAGTCATCAGAAAATCCAAAATAGATGCAGATTTGCAGATTTTCCTTCATACCTATTGAAGTCAATAGTAGCAAAATCCACTGTGGAATTTCCGCAGCAGATACGCAGCAGAAAATCTGCAGGTAATCTGCCTGTGTGAGCATACCCTAAGACAGCAAACACCAGTAGTTAAAAGGGGAAAAGTATAAACTTTCTTTCTTATTCTTTACAAAATTAGAATGCAATATATGATTATATTATATATTGAATCTAAATATTATTATAAAACATAGCTACTAGCTAGAAACCAGTAAAAACATAATTAAGTGCACTTTCTTGATATCATGTAGAATATATGTTAATGGTCTATTTGTGGTAAAAATAAACATATCAAACAGGAAATTAGCACCCACTGCACCAAAAGATGCGCCAGTGACTTATCAGTACATACATATATATCCATTGAGTACATATAAAAACCACATAGTTCTCATTTTACAGAGAAAACTCAAACTCAGCGGCTGCAAAACATCTAACATTACTTCATATTTTGATGAACTGTCTGCTGCAAGAAAACAACAGGTTATTGAGAACAGATGCTGAGAGAAGTCATATACTAAATAACATTCTGTACAAGGCAGAATGCCAGTAAAAATAGCCTTTTGTCCTATAATTATTGATAGACACTCTCTATAAAATATGAATGACCAAGAAGTTAAAGGTCAGGAGATGGAACATAAAACATACCTAAAACACTCGGTCAAAAGACAGGCAAGTCAATAAAGTAAAATAAATATAGTTAAATAAAATAATGAAAATCACTAATTCATATAGTAAAGAAATGATTTTAATGTATCAATACATTGTTTTAATGGATTATCTAAATTAGATTTCAATGTAAAATTCAATTCCTCAGCCTGTATACTAGTTTTAATATACTGCTTTCTTTTATTAAGTTCCTCTGGCTAGTTCCTGCTTATAGTCCAGAGGTACCCAATGGACTGTAATATTTCTCATTATGAAACACTGACCAATGCACTTTCATAAATTAGCACTCACAGAAGTTTATTGATGACAGGACAAAGGGCAGGGATGCTGGAATCCAGAACTTCCCTTCTGACCTGCACACATCTCGGAAGGTATACTTCTAGAGAAACAAGGTTGGGCATGGTGCAATGCCTAATAGCCACCTCTTGTTGCTGCAACATCGGTAACTTTGTATGTCTATTGTTTACTGGGCTTGGTTATACCTGCATGCGATGGTACCCACGCTCTCTTATCTCCTACGTATACTTCTGAGAAGACTGCCGGTGAAAGTGGAAGGCCAGTGGAATGCCCTAGAAGACACATGCCATACACGTACAGTGTTGCCGTCTGTGCCTTTATGCACAGTGTCGTACATTGTGCAGTTAGCCTTCATACACTGTGAGTTATGGCTGCTATAAACAGCCCAAACTTATAGTGTATGACCAACATCACCAATCATACTAATGTCAGTCACTATCCTCTTAAATGCTGCAGTTAAGGTTTCGGACAGAAGTGGTGCCTGTCAGCACGCTGATCACCTGGACTATGAAGACATTTCATTTATCCTGTACGATGAACATCATAAATGCAAAACCATACCAAGTCCAAAAGAGCTGAATTTTGGTCACATCACATCCCAGGAAAAATGGAACCAAAAGTTATCAAAAAGTTACAAATATATATTGAAAACGTGGCACAGAAAAAAATTACAGATCATGGCAATCAAAATGAGCCCTCAAACAGCCCCATAGATTTAAAAAAATGTCCCGCCTTGGCTGGGGATACGCTTGGCAGCAATGTGAGGTATCTGACACAGACAGCAGAAAGAAGGCCTAGCATGAGTTCAATAAATCTCACTGTCGGGACGTCACGGCAGCTGGAATTTAGCTGAACCGCCATGTGACATGTCCCAAAAGCAGGAAGAAGACCCCATTGGAGGATGGGAAAGCAATACCAATGACAGCACGGGCATAATGGGTGAATAAACAATAGACATGTGCAATTCGGTTCGGCACGAATGTCTAATTTACCGAATTTTGCCGTTTTCGGGCATTCACACCGATCCGAATGCACGAAAACATATTTTGACCATTCCCGAATAGCCACAATAATACGAATAGCAAAGTAACGAATGCATTCGTTATTTCCCGAATACATGCTGTAAATAACGAATGCATTCGTTATCCGTAAACGAACATAAAGAATTCATTCTGATAACAAAGATAATAAAAGGGATACAGATAGTTTGATTTTTCGGATACATTCGGTATTCGGGTACATTCGGTAAATCTTTTTATTCTTTTTTGGACTTTAGCGATCCTAAAAAATTATGGAGATACCTTTTTTATTAAAATTTCGTAGGGTACCATAAAAAATCATAATAATAAAGATACAGTAGTGATGGAAAAAATTGTATCTAACGAAATGTATCATTTTTATTATGAAATGTTTATAAATTTTTAAACATGGATCAATTTATGTGAGCGGGTAAAGCACTAAAAATGTAGCCGACAATAATAAAAATGTATTGTGTGTGTGTTTTTCACTTTTTTTAAAACATTTTTTAGGTAGTACTACTACTCCCAGCATGGAACACACTCTTCCATGATGGGAGTAGTAGTTACCTGTACTAACTGACAGATCGCCGGGGTCCCTTGCGATGCTTCTGTATAATGTATAGATGCGGCGGCCGCTCTTCTATGGTCCCCTGCACTCACGTATATATACACATATTCATATTTCCCGCAGAGCTGTGATTGGCCAGATGGTTCCAGCCAATCACAGCTCTCTGTGAGAAATAGGAATATGTGTATATATATGGCCGTGCAGGGGACCATAGGAGAGCGGCCGCCGCATCCATACATTATACAGGAGCATCACCGCGGGTGTCAGGACTGATACCTGCAGTGATCTTTCCTTTACTACAAGTACTACTACTTCCAACATGGAGTACACTCTGCTCCATGCTGGGAGCTGTAGTACCTGCATTAATAGACAGATCGCAGCGGGTGTCAGAAGTTACACTCGCTGCGATATGTCTATTAATGCAGGTACTACAGCTCCCAGCATGGAGCAGAGTGTGCTCCATGTTGGGAGTATTAGTACCTGCAGTAAGGGACAGATCCCAGGGATGTCACTTCTCCTGACACCCGCTGCGATTGTCCGATATGAATGTCGGGATCAGCTGTTCTCAGGGCTACAGAGCCGGGAGAACAGCTGACGCTGAGCCGTAGGTATACATCGTATATCTACTGCCCAGCAAGAACTTACAGTGAGCCTGCAATGTGTATACAGTATACACATTGCTGGCTCACTTAACCCCTTGCTGAGCTGTGCGCTATGCGCAAGCCCAGCAAGGGAAGAGTTAACTTACACTGCTGGACAGTGTAGGTTAACCCTTTGGGCGGTATACACTATATACAGCTATCTATAGATAGCTGTATACAGTGTATACAGTAGACGAAGTCCGCTTACTTCCCTCAAGTCCCGGGCAGGTCCGGATAGCTCCGCCTCTAGTGATGATGTCATTAGGGGGCGGAGCTACAGAAGGGAACAAGGCTAGTTAATCTGAAGCTCTGTTCACATTGTCCGTTTTGTATAATGTGAACAGACCCTTCTGGCAGTGTCTACCCAGACAGGGAGACTCCAGCTGTTGCTAAACTACAACTCCCAGCGTGCCCAGACAGCCAAAGGCTGTCTGGGCATGCTGGGAGTTGTAGTTTTGCACCAATTGGTGGCTCCCTGTTTTGGTAGACATTGCATCATGGGTGCTCTCCCCAGCGGACAGCGCCAAAAATGTCATAACCAATTTTTTTGTCTTTTTTTTCTTCTCGTTTCAGATCCGTGTATGCAGAGGATTACTGCGGATTCAATGGATTACGGCAGATTATAATTTTTTTTTCTTTTAATAAAATGGTTAATGAGGGCTGTGGGGGAGTGTTTTTTTAAATAAAATCATTTTTTCAATGTGTTGTGTTTTTTTTTTATTGAATTTTCAGGCTTAGTAGTGGAAGCTGTCTTATTGATGGAATCCATTACTAGGCCAGGGCTTAGTGCTAGCCCCAAAAACAGCTAGCGCTAACCCCCAATTATTACCCCGGTACCCACCGCCACAGGGGTGCCGGGAAGAGCCGGTATCAACAGGCCTGGAGTGTCAAAAATGGCGCTCCTGGACCTAGGCAGTAACAGGCTGGCATTATTTAGGCTGGGGAGGGCCAGTAACAATGGTCCTCGCCCACCCTGGTAACGTCAGGCTGTTGCTGTTTGGTTGGTATTGTGCTGAGAATGAAAATACGGGGAACCCTATGCCTTTTTTTGTTTTTTTTAATGCTGTGAAGATACGAGATGTGCAGCACCTGAAACTAAGGATACTGGAAGCCTGTGCTAGCATTTCTCCTGCGGTGTTGCTATCAGTGTGTGAAGAGTGGGAGAAGAGGGTTGCATTGACAATCCAACACAATGGGCAGCACAATGAACACATTTTATAAATGGTCAGAAACTTGTAAATAACTCATGAAAGAATAAAGTTACATTAAAACCAAGCACATCTTTTGAAATTCCCAATAGGTTTGATGTGTCACATGACCCTCTTCCTATTGAGAAAACAAAAGTTGGATTAAAAATGGCCGACTTCAAAATGGCCGCCATGATCACCACCCATCTTTAAAAGATTCCGCCCTCACATATACTAATGTGCCACAAACAGGAAGTTAATATCACCTACCATTCCCATTTTATTAAGGTGTATCCATATAAATGGCCCACCCTGCAGTCAGCTTCATGCATTCAGCTTCCATAATTTGCATCACCAACCATAGTACATGTTTGTAACTACCTGTTTAGCTTGCATATTATCCGTACCATGTTTACATACAAACATTGGTGACTGTTTTTAGATGTAACGGCCGCCATTTTAAATATATAGAACAATACGGAAACAACTCACAAGCAATTGTATACCATAGAACAAAATAGAGTTTGAATACTTCCATTTATTATAAAAAAAAATGAGAATTTAATTAATTACAACATTAAAACATACTATATATGAGGTTTATTTGATGGTGACCCAGAATTGATACATGGGTCACCATCAAAAAATACTACATGGGAATATATCACAAATAGGTATATTAACCCCTTAAGGACCAAGGACGTACCGGTACGTCCTTGGTCCTGCTCTTCTGATATAACGCGGGGTTACACAGTAACCCCGCGTCATATCATGGCGGGCCCGGCGTCATAGTGAAGCCGGGACCCGCCTCTAATAGCGCGCAGCGCCGATCGCGGCGCCGCGCGCTATTAACCCTTTAGCCGCGCGCTCAAAGCTGAGCCGCGCGGCTAAAAGTGAAAGTGAAAGTTCCCGGCTAGCTCAGTCGGGCTGTTCGGGATAGCCGCGGCTAATCGCGGCATCCCGAACAGCTGACAGGACAGCGGGAGGGCCCCTACCTGCCTCCTCGCTGTCCGATCGCCGAATGACTGCTCAGTGCCTGAGATCCAGGCATGAGCAGTCATCCGGCAGAATCATTGATCACTGGTTTCTTATGAGAAACCAGTGATCAACATAGAAGATCAGTGTGTGCAGTGTTATAGGTCCCTATGGGACCTATAACACTGCAAAAAAAAAGTGAAAAAAAAAAGTGAATAAACATCATTTAACTCCTCCCCTATTAAAAGTTTGAATCACCCCCCTTTTCCAATAAAAAAAAAAACACAGTGTAAATAAAAATAAAAATAAACATATGTGGTATCACCGCGTGCGGAAATGTCCGAATTATAAAAATATATCATTAATTAAACCGCTCGGTCAATGGCGTGCGCGCAAAAAAATTCCAAAGTCCAAAATAGTGCATTTTTGGTCACTTTTTATATCATTTAAAAATGAATAAAAAGTGATCAATAAGTCCTATCAATGCAAAAATGGTACCGTTAAAAACTTCAGATCACGGCGCAAAAAATGAGCGCTCATACTGCCCCATACACGGAAAAATAAAAAAGTTATAGGGGTCAGAAGATGACAATTTTAAACGTATTAATTTTCCTGCATGTAGTTATGATTTTTTCCAGAAGTCCGACAAAATCAAACCTATATAAGTAGGGTATCATTTTAATCGTATGGACCTACAGAATACATATCAGGTGTCATTTTTACCGAAAAATGTACTACGTAGAAACGGAAGCCCCCAAAAGTTACAAAACAGCGGTTTTTTTTCAATTTTGTCGCACAATGATTTTTTTTCCCGCTTCACCATAGATTTTTGGGCAAAATGACTAACGTCATTACAAAGTAGAATTGGTGACGCAAAAAATAAGCCATCATATGGATTTTTAGGTGTAAATTTGAAAGAGTTATGATTTTTTAAAGGCAAGGAGCAAAAAACGAAAATGCAAAAACGGAAAAACCTCCGGTCCTTAAGGGGTTAAAGAATAACAATGTATTGGACAATTAACAGGGTGGAAAATTAGATATCAAGGTTTAAAAGGACACTGTCAGATGCAAAAACTTTTGATATGTTGTAAAGCATGTATAACCAATAGGTTTTGCAATTGCTTTCATTAGAAAATTTTCAACAATTTATATTGAAAAAGCCAGTCAAACAACTGCCCCCCCCCCTGCCTGCTTGGACACATACTAGTCCTGCTGTGTCCATGAGTCATCACCTATGTCATGGACACACTTCCATGATTGACAGCAGTGAGCGCAGGGTTCACAGCTGGAGGAAAAATCATCCAGCTGTCAGCTTGTGTCCCGCTACTGTCAGTGAGGACAAGCTGGGAGTTGTAGTTTTGCTAATGCTAGGGGACATGTGAGCATACAGCATACTGAGGGAGGGGGCGGAGACCTGCACAGTGAAGCCACACCCCCTCCCTTTTGAGAGGAATTCAGACTAGTGAGCTAAATGAAAAGTGTAATAAAAAAAAAATAATGGTGGTAGACACATAAAAAATAGATGCACATGGTCAGGATTAGGTACTGAGTGATATGTTAAAAAAAAAAAAAAAATTGTTGCATCTGACGGGTACGCTTTAACTACTCCAGACTCAAAGTCTACAAATGTGTCAGGTTTATATCAATAACTTAGGTTGTTTAAAATTCTGTCACTTCCAGAGCACAGATCTAATGGATCAATGCAGTATTTATGTAAATAGTATAAAGACAGTTTTTAATAATAAAGATATACCCTCCAAATATTACAAAGGAAATCATCCTCATTTTCCCATTTTACAATAAAAATAAATAAATAAAAGTTATTAATCCAATACAGTGAATGGAGTAAAATGGAAAAAAAAACATGTCAAACGTTGTTAATATACCGAGCTGATGAATAATAATAATATGTTGATTTTACTGCACAGTAAATGGCTAAAAAAAGAAAAAAAATAAACATCAATTTAGCAATCAATTTGTTATTTGTTGTTCTCATATTTTTTTCTGTTTGGCAATATATTTTTTGACACAATGAAGGTTATTTTTACCAACAACTGGTACAATTGGTCCCGCAAAAAACAAGTCCTAATATGGCTCTCTTTATATGGCTTTAAGAAGGATAGGGGGAAAAATAAAAATGTAAACTTATTAAAGGAATGTCCTTTTTCCTGACAAATAAAAAATATATTGTATTTTTAAATAAATTTGCTAAAATATTCCTCTCATAATTTACAGTGTTCTTTGGAGATTCACTCATTTGCATTGAACCAGATGTAATTTTTGAATAAGCGAGAAGAAACACCAAGAGCCCAAATCCATATCTTAATTGAGAATATATTAATTAATTTTATACTTTTTAAATGAAATATCAGCAATAATTAAGCTCTTCTGCATCATATACTAAATATTTGCTATTGCAACAAATAAAATATAAATGCAGTAGTACATTAAAATGATATCCCCTACCTATATTAATAATTCTACTTGCTCCATTGTCCACCGATGCTTTCATATTTATGATAACATTTTTGCAGATATAATTAGATTTCTCCCCAAAGAAAGAAACACTCAGAAATATAAGCATCTGCATTATTAGCTTGTGTGCTGTCTTTTACTACGTTATGTACTTCTTTTTGCTTTTGATTAATATAGGTTTCCCATGTGAGTTCTAATTGCATTTTTTTATAAAAGTTTCCTTCCCATTGTTCGGATGTCTTGCAGATGAGCAGAACACTTCAGGAACCGCTTGACAACCCGATTGAACACGTGTGCCATGCAGGGTGCATGTCTCTGGCTTCATTGTCGCAGCACAGACAAGATGTTCTTCCTGTTGTCGGTCACCATAGTTTCCATTTCCAGTTTTTGTGGAATAAGCCATGATTCAATTTCTTTATGAATATCTTTTAGCAGTTCATCCTTGTGTGACTCTGTTCGCCAAGGCAAACCATGTGAAGAACAGGTTGACACCGCTGTGCCCTGCACACATGGTATGCTGAAGGGGAACTGAGACTTGTCCATGCAGTGGAGGCTGAGGACACAGTGGAGGATGAGGAGGCAGAGTCGCCCACTGTTGCAGGACCAACGGCCTGAGAGCGTGGAGGCGGAAGTGGCGTGACCTGTCCAAGTTGCTGTTGTGGCTGTGCATTAACCACATTCACCCAGTGGGCCGTAAAGGACATGTATTGTCCCTGACTGTAGTTACAGCTCCACACGTCGGCACTGCTATGCACTTTGGTAAACACCGACAGGCTCAAGGACTGGCCCACCTTCTGTTAAACAAAATTGTGCAGGGCTAGTACTGCCTTCTTTGCTAAGAAATGATGGCTTGGCACTCTCCACCTCGGCTCGGCACAAGCCATCAGTTCTCTGAAAGGTGCAGAGTCCACCTCTTGAAAAGGGAGTGATGCAGAACCAGCAACTTGGACAGGAGCACATTCAGCTTCTGCGCAGATGGATGAGTGAGTGCATACTGTTGTCTCTTGGACATGGCTTCGCCGAAGGATTGCTGGAGGAATGAATGACTTGAAGTTGGAGGATCAGGAGCATCTGGAGTGACAGAAGGAGGGTATGACACACAGCTCCCTTCGGCTGAGGTGGTGGAGTTTGGGCTGGCTGAAAAAGGGAGCGGCGTGCCACTGGGTGATGCAGCAGGCTGGACCACCACATCGAAGCCACGGTTTTGCATATGTTGACAGAGGGCCGTGGTGCCAACATTGCGACCCTGGCCATGATTCACCTTCTGCCGACACATCTTCTCCAGGTTAACATCAATGCTTGATGAAAAACTGCCACACCACCAAGTAGCTGATTTTCCCACCAACAGTCTGCACTGATTGACTGCTACTGCCGCTGACTCCTGGAACCCCTGTTCCACTACCTCCCGGGTTAGGTAGGCTGCCACGAAGCAGGTGGTCTACCCCAGGCACGTTTGTCTCCAGCCTTTCCACTTCTGCCACCATGCTGACTGACAACCATGCTACCACCTTGCTGGCTCAGCTGCTGCCTCATGGGCAACCCTCTTCTCCTGATGATGATGAAGCCCCTTCTGCACCCGGCTCCCAAGTGCAATCAGCTTCATCATCATCTAGTTGTATCTGCACGTCACTAATGTCCTCCTCAGGTTCCTCAACAGTTTCTGCTTCAGTAGCCTGAACGCTCACAACACCACCTCCTATGCCACTTTCCTCATCACTACTTGCCCACCTAGCGGAGGAAGCAGCAGATGTCTCCTCCACTTCTTGGCTGGGCAGTAGCTGCTGACTGTCCTCTAGTAGATTGTCCTCACTAAATAGTGGAGCTGAACCCATAGCATAAGCTACTACTGTGGGGGAGGGAACAGCATAGGACAGAGGCAATGGGAGGACAGGGACTGCTCCCAGGCCATGCCAACTGAGGGTTGTGTCTGAGGAACTTACTGACTGTTGACTGGGGGTGTCAGATGTCACTTGTGATGAAGTGGATGACCGTGTTAACCAATCGATGATGGCAGATGGGTGTCTGGTCGAGACACGACCGCTAGCTGATAACGGGAGCTCAGGCCTCTTGCTGCGACTCCTGCTGCCACTCTTCCCTAGTCTACTGCGACCTCTGCCTGATGAATTTAGGCCTCTGCCACTCCTCTGCCCACGTCCTGGCACTTCTCTGCCTTACATACTTAGTGCGTATATGAGGGGAGTACAGTACGCTTAAAACAGTACTTTTGCCTGGCCCTGGTCTTTCACAATATCTAGGCCCTTAAGACTTTAACAGGAACAAAATAGTACACCACTTAGATGTACGTATGTGGTATGCTGTAAAAAAGCTTTTCTATGCAACGCACTGCTCTCTGTCCCTATCTGCAATAGAATGCTGATGTGAATGGGAGGTGAATCGCTGCTGTAAAAATGCTTTTTTGTGCAACACACACTGCTGTCTGTCCATCTCTCTCTGCAATAAAAGGCTGAAGTGACTGGCCGCATGATGGCTGCTGATATATAGGGCTGTGACTTCACAGGTGTGGTTGGCTGCTAATAGGCTGCATGTTCAGAGACATCCCACCGACCCTTGCTCCCGCCTTCCCAGGATTCCTTGCCCCATGTCCTCACATGTGGATCCACCATTTTAGATCTCACACATAAGACTACATTCTGATCACACAGTAGCTTCCCAGGTCACTGCTCGTCAGGAAGTAGTCCCTCCTCTGCGCCCTTACTTTCTTCAACAGCTCACCAGTGTGCTTCTTGGTGGCTGTATAGGCCTAGACTTCTGTCCAAACCAATAGGTGGTCTCACTATCAGTCCTGCTAAGCAGACACTGCCCTGAAATGCCAAAAACACATATCTATATAGACGCACCTCAACTCCATCTAGAGGAAAGTGATGTGTTTTGCAGTTTACTCCCTATACACTCCTGAGGTTTATGTTCCTAGGTTTATTTTACAAGGTTAATCCAAGATATTACTGAGTCATCAAGCTAATAACCAGTGCCTTATTATCAATAGCCTAGCCAGGGAGAGAAGCTTTATCGGTCTTTTCTTTCAATGTAACAACTCGCTGCCTAGAATCTTTAGTGCTGGAGCTAAGGAAATATTGGAATTTAATTTCTCTTAGATTTCAACAAAAACATATTGATAAGTGAGAAAAATAGATTGATAAATAGATAGATAAACAGACTCAGGCATAATATCTATTTATAAATATTGTCCTACACCTAAGCTGTATGTAGAATTCATTTTAGAATTTAGCACATTGTTACATGAGAGTTTTGTCAGTTCCACAACACTTACAAGTGATCCTTCTATACTTTAGGCATTGCTGTTGAAAAATACATTTTGAGTATCTCCTTGAGCCTTAAATAAGAAGACAATGTCAGTTTCATATTTTTCACTGTTGATCTATTCAGTTAACGTGCTGTTACCTTAGCAACATACAGGCCACATGACAAAATTTCTAACTAAAGGATGTAAGGAATCCAAAGCAATCTAGACACATTTGCTGCATTGTTCTCTGTGCGTGCTTGAAGAACCCATATATTGAATTTTTCGAACAGAACAACAATGAGGGACATTTATCAATGTTTGCTTATGTATTCTTTTTTTTAGTAATTTTTTCCTTACTTTTTTTTTTGCTTATGTGTGACTTATTTATCAACTGGTTTCAGCCTGTTGATAATTTTCTTTCACGTAAGCAATTTTTCCTTTTTTACTTTGGTAGTAGCTTTTTCTGCTCCATGTTTGAGCTGGAGTAAATTTAGTAAATTTTTAACCCTGTTGCGCCTTTTTTTTTGCGCAGTTGCGACTGTCGCAGTTAATAAATACCTGACTACCCGTAGTCCATTTTAAAATTATTACTACATAGTTAATTTTTGGAAAACTTGCTTTTCTCGCTTTCAAGTCAAAATGTCGCATGAAAAATCGCGTAGTCGCAGTTGCGACAATTTTGCGACAATTATAGTAAAGAAAACCTGACTAAACCCGTTGATAAATGTCCATAAATATGCCTACAAAACCTTACTTAATCAGTGATCCCTTACATATCATTCAGAGGCAAACACAACTGGTGGTAACCGGAAGTGCTCCAGGGTGCGGTCCATTGCTTTTGGGAATAAACAGGGAAAACAATTGGGATTCATGACAAGCACAGTTAGGAGTGTGTGACCTGTGTGGTTTTACCTTCAACACAACCTATTGGTACCAAGGGACCAACCCCAGCCTGCACTCTCAACCCCAGCACTTAGCCTGCACCCTCAACCCCACACTTAGTGCTCAAACCTATGAAAAGGCAACTACAAATCTTATAAGACATTGGGGGGAATTTATCAAAACCTGTGCAGAAGAAGAGCAGTGCAGTTGCCCATAGCAACCAATCAGATTGCTTCTTTCCTTTCTCAGAGACCTTGTTGAAAATGAAAGAAACAATCTGATTGGTTGCTATGAGCAACTGCACTGCTCTTCCTTTAGACATGTTTTGATAAATCTCCCCCATTGTTATTTAGGCAACTGTCTGGACGGATTCTAGGCTCTTTAGATTTCAGTGCTGTATACCGCTTTATTGGGGCACAACTGTGACATGTCACTTATTTTTACAGATGCAAAAAATTTATAGACTATGGGGTAAAATTTATCAAAACCTTTCCAGAGAAAAAGTTGACCAGTTGCCCATAGCAACCAATCAGATCACCTCTTTTATTTTTAAAAATGAAAGAAGTGATCTGATCGGTTGCTATGGGCAACTGGTCAACTTTTCCTCTGCACAGGTTTTGATAAATCTTCCCCTATGTGCACAGACAACCACTTTCCCATAGACTTACCTGGAGCACATTCATTTTGCAAAAAATGGACACAAATTTTCAGTGATTTTACAGATACACTTTCATAAAAAAAAAAAAACCACCTGAAAATACACTATGTAAACATAGCCAAAATGAATTACAGTATGTTTCCTTATTTACGGGAACTATTCTCTGGCATAGAATCAGATAATCAGATGTTGTACTTCTAGCATTACATGTTATCTTTCTTTCTTCATTCATTTCTGGCATTATTACCATTACTTGTTTATAAGCGATAACACATGAATACTTTGCTATTATTGTTTTATGGATCATTTGTATAAGAAAACAATAAAAAGAATAGAGAGAGAGAGTGAGTATCACAACTAATGAAAACAAATCTCAGAGATTATAGATGCAAGGAAATGAAATACAGAAAGTTATTTGAGCAGAGTTTTCTTCAATACAGGATATTAATATATATAATCCTCCGACCATCACAAGATCTTTTCATCATTAAATTTACAGTGCCACACAGCCAGAATGTTAGATTACCAAGATGGTCTTGCTGTGAGAGTGAAAAAAAGTTACTATCATTTTACGGTTTTTGTTGCATTAAAAAAAAAATAATGGTTGAAAGATTTCAAATGAAAAAGCTTATAGAACTGAGCGCTTAATCTCTGAATATCATAGAACAAGAGAAACACTACAGAAGAGAATTCCCCATGCTGGGAAACTGAAAAATGTTTCCATGCTTCATTCACTCATCTTTACTATTCTCCAAACCCTAACAGATAGTGTAACTATCACGCTGATAACCAACCACTAGAGAAGACAATTGGAAATCCAACAATACACCCATCTCAAGTAGGGGCCGAGCTAAGGAGTCCTTTTCCTACTGGTCTTTTATTTACAGATGAAGTAGATTTCTAAAGGTCAAGCTCCAAGCCATAGGAAACTATTCAAAGTTTAATGTCTTGTATATAAATGTTGATACACGTGCTATATTTTGCCATATCTCAGTTTTAGTATTTACTGAAAGTATACATTGCAGGCTGCACGGCTTGTGATATCCATACTGTTAGATTTTATATAAGGCAGTTTTAAAGAGAACTTCAGGGTGATCATATAAAAGAAATAATATAAATGTTGCTTTTTCATGTGTAAAAACATGGTGGATTTTATAAGATGTTTTCGACAATGTTCAATAGAAAAAAAATATTTGCAAACTCATCTAATTTTTAGGCTGGATTCACATATATCCGGCGTTGTCCAGCGTGGTTTACCCCCGGCGTGAACTGAAGGGAAACTGATGCTAGAACTGATCCCATTCATTTGAGCACCGGACAAGGGAATGCAGCTTGCTGTGTTCCCCTGTCCGCCATCCAGAAACAATGGACGCCGGATGCCATACAACTGATGAAAAGATTGTCATCAGTTGTGGCATCAGTTGCGTCCAGATCTAGGCAGAGTTCACCTATGCCGGACATATGTGAACCCAGCCTTACAAGCAGGGCTCAAGTCCTGCAGGAATGCATGGGAACTGAGTTCCTGCACTTTTTCCACACTGTTCCCATTAGCAGGAGTCCCACAGAACCAGTGCTTGACTGGAAATCTTGGGTGAGTTCCTGTCTTTTTTTTTCCCAGGACTTGACCCCTGCTTACAAGCATACACAAATCCAGCAATAAAAAAGTGTAACATTGGGGAAAAAAAAAGTGTCATGCTTGTTCATGGCCTGTGAGTAGCGATATCTGTCAAACATGTACTGTGGATATGTTGGGTAAATATGGTGCATTTTCAGAATCTCAGCCTGCTTCATATGAGGTAGGATCCAGCTGTGTATTACAGCTGACTGGTCGGGAACAGATATAACACCATAAAGGAGAAAATGTCCAGTGGAAGAATTGGCGTTTTTGACTGTCTCACTTCCCACAAAGATGAAATAAAAAGGGATCAAAAAGTCATATGTACCCCAAAATAATAACAAAAAACTATAACTTGCTTAATAAAATACAAGCCATCACGCTGCTCCGTAGATGAAAAAATAAAGTTATGGATGTCAGAATATGGCAATGGAAAGAATAATAATAATATTGCTAAACACTTACTGACCTGCACAATACATTTAACATTTTAAACTTAAAAAAAAAAAATTGTGTGTCTCTATCTCACAATACCTTATACTATATAGTAAAAACAAATTGTCATTATAAAAAAAAAATAAAAAAAAAGATCAAATGACTATGTAAAAAAATTAATTGAAAATTTTGGCTTGATTCACGTATGTCCAGCATCCGACATAGGTGAACTCAGACTAGATCTTGATGCAACTGATGCAGCAACTGATGACAACGTGCATCAGTTGTCATCAGTTGTATGGCATCCAGCATCCATTGTTTCTGGATGCCGGACAGGGGGACGCAGCTGAAAGGAAGAGACAATACGGATGACACCTAAAATCTACTAGGATCCTCGATCCTATGCAAGTGTGCATAGGATGAGGGAGCCAGGTTATAAGGGACCCAGTAAGATAGGAAGTAAGAGGAATCTGACATCAATGACAGGTGTATAGATGTAATATGGTAGATGAGGTCTAGAATGTGGGTTCAAAATGCTTTCAGTTTGGGGCAAGTCAGCCGAATGTGAAGCATGGTGTCACCAGTGTTTCCACATTGCCAGCAAGCAATGTGCATGAGAGGAGGGCTGGTACCCACCAACATTTGGTCAATAAAAAAAAAGCTGCAAATTTGAAAAGAAATACGCCCATGTGAAAGATACCCTGCTGCTTGATTGTAATCGGAGTTGCACTTTAACATTTTAATCAGTATACTCAGAATACCAATACATTATCGCCTGTCAGTAATCAACAAACTGTCAGTGCAAACCACTAAAACCCTGTGACTATACTCTGTCAAACACCTTCGATGCTGTGGTCAGGATTGACCACAAAATATTTGGGGTTTAGTTGTTGAAATCAGGGTTATCTCTATCCCTATTAGTTATCTCTAATCCTGGCCTATGTTATGTAGTCTCTCTTATGCCCCTCTTTTGTAGTCTCTCTCTTGCCCCTGGATCCAGTGACAGAGCCTGTGGGATTACTATGACAAAAATATACATCACAATGCAGGAACTAGCATCCAACCATGATGTACAATTTCAGAATGGGTCATTAAAGGGTTAAAATTCTTTGTTCTAACACCAAAAGACATCTGCTTAGTTAGCAATTATAAAGTTCACCTTAACAGGTCATTGGGAAAAGGCAATGGAGATGAGTAAACCATAGTTAGAAATTTCCATCTAATTCAGTGCACTGCATCATTCAGTTACCCAGAAGCCAATAGCCAGATCTAATTTTATGCTTGGGTAAAGGGAATCTGCACTTGCAAACAGAGCTCTATCTAAACCACATGCTTATTATACTAATGCCGAGTATGACATGGGAAACAATGACAATTGTCCACTCTGGAATTCCTCACCAGAGGCCAGATATTTTTAGTTTACGCTTCGGGGGACGTAATGGTTGGGCAGGTCTTTGAGATTTTGCAGAAAGACTGGGGTCATAACAAACAATGTAATTCAATCATTTATAATGGGTTAGTCAAGGAATATTATGTATGGTAATACAAATATGTTAATACTTTTTGGTTAACTATGTTTGGATCAGTCTAAATGATATGTGATTTACTTCTGTTTTTGTGCCATCTAGCCCCTACATATATGTACAGTCCTTGTGTAAATCTCAATTCCTCCAACCTCTATGGTTAACATAGAAACATAGAATGTGTCGGCAGAGAAGAACCATTTGGCCCATCTAGTCTGCCCAATAGTCTGAATACTATGAATAGTCCCTGGCCCTATCTTATATGAAGGATAGCCTTATGCTTATCCCATGCATGTTTAAACTCCTTCACTGTATTTGCAGCGACCACTTCTGCAGGAAGGCTATTCCATGCATCCACTACTCTCTCAGTAAAGTAATACTTCCTGATATTACTTGTAAGCCTTTGCCCCTCTAATTTAAAACTATGTCCTCTTGTGGTAGTTTTCCTTCTTTTAAATATGCTCTCCTCCTTTACTGTGTTGTTTCCCTTTATGTATTTAAAAGTCTCTATCATATCCCCTCTGTCTCTTCTTTCTTCCAAGCTATACATGTTAAGGTCCTTTAACATGTTAAGGTCCTTTAACCTTCTGTTAGGAAATATTCTTGTACAAGCTTAAAAAATAAATCATAGCATACAAATCATAGGTTATCTAGGGTAATGTTTATAAATATATCATGTTAGTAATGTGATTTTAGAATTTTGACTTGATATTGCTTGTATTTTCAGTGTTTATAGAGTAATTTTTTTTTTCAAAGTAAAGTTTATTAAAGTTTCACAAGAAAATACAGAACAATTCCGTTCCACCCCAAGAGAGTGGATAACAGCGTTAACCTGATATATTCTCTGACCATTGGGGGCCAAAATACAAATGGAGAACAATCCAAACATGTGAAAAATACAATGGGTCCTTAGGGATCTATGCAATAAAATAAGTGGTGGATGGCATTCTTGTGATTACATCTAACACATGGTCAACCACTTATATCATTCTCTTGCTTCGCTGTGGAAGAGTATTGAACAGGCATAGTTAAAGGGCAGGTATGGAATGCCATATTAGTCATGAGGACAGAGATGGGAGGCAGAGAGGAGGAGAAAGAGAGAGAGAGAGAAAGAGGAGATAAGAGAAGTTCAGGGGTTAGAGGTGAGTGAGGGGAAGACAAAGAGAGGAAGGGAAGGTCTAGAAATTAGGAGTATGTTACCTGTCAGCGCGTACGGGTTCGGGGGCGGTGACCGGGCACCAGGATGGCAGTTCTCTGTAAGAGTAAGTCAGTGGGGGTGTGGAGCAGTGTCATGAGCGTGTAAGTGTAGGGTTTCAAAGTCGGGTGAGGACATAAACTCTGTCCAGGGCCTCCAGATACTAAAGAACCTATCTAAGTGGTTACGGGAGTCCGCAAGGAGTTCCTCCATACGATTGAGGTGGGAAACCTCACGAAGCCAGGACGAAAGCGTAGGCGGGGTATCAGATTTCCATAGCCTAGGGATCACTGTTCTGGCTGCTAATAGGAGAAAGTGTATGAGTCTCGATGACATTTTAGGCCAGGACGGTGGCTGCATAGACAGTAATATCAGCTTCGGATCTTTACGTATTTGGATAGAGGTCAGTTTAGATATTATCTCGACGACCTGAAACCAGAAGGAGTCGAGTGCCGGACAGTCTAGCCAAATATGAGTCATGGTGCCCCCCGGACCACCACACCGCCAACACGTGTCCGAAACCGTTGGAAAGATACGAGACAGTAGGGAGGGAACTCTGTACCACCTCGTTAATATTTTGTAGTTGGTTTCATGAGCTTTACACGAGGTGGAGGACCGGTGGCACCATGAGAAGGATTGGGTCCAATCGTCTGTGGAGAGGGGACAGTTTAGTTCCCTTTCCCAGGCCGAGCGAAAGGGCAGGGGATCAGTAGTGGAGGTCGTCAGTAGGAGGGTGTATAGGGTACTGACCGACTTATGTGGAGGAGGGTGGGATACACACAGTTCCTCAAAGGCTGTGAGATCTCTGTGGAGAGTCAGACAGGCCTTCTGGGAATGGTAATAGTGAGTCAGTTGGGAGTACTGGAAAGAATGGCGTATAGATGGTGGGGAGCCCTGGAGGAGGTCTGTGAGGGTTCGTAGTCCCCCTGGTGACATGAGATCTCGGAGTGTGGGTGCATCTGTTCGGCGAAGGGATAAAAACGAAGTGACGTGTTGAGCTGGTGGAAAAGTCGGATTACCGAACAAGGGGGTAAGTGGGCCAGCTGGGGACAGCATGGGGGTGTGCTTCAGGTATGTCTTATATGTGGCGAGTAGGGAGGCTGCAATCGGGGGGATATCTGCGGGACCCTGTTTGTGAATCACGTGGGTCGGTTGCCATAATATGGATTTGACATCAATCCCCGATGCTTCTCTTTCAAAAGAGATCCATTGTTTAGATGCCCTGTGATGGAAACTGTCTAGTAGTCTGGTGAGGGTGGTGGCTAGATAATAAGAAGTGAAGTCAGGCAGTGCTAGTCCCCCTTTCTGCTTACGCCTAATTAGGACATGTCTAGCTAAGCGAGGATGCCGTCCAGCCCAGACAAATTTAGTTTGTAGCGCAGAGACCTCCCGGAAGAAAGAGCGAGGTAAGTGAACTGGGATACAGGAGAATAAGTACAATAGTCTAGGTAGAACATTCATCTTGAACACGTTGACTCTGCCCAGTGAATGAATAGAGTCATTTTATTCTCACCAGGACTATCCTTTTTCCTGTAGGGCATGTGGATGGTATAGACCGAGAGAAGCCATTGGGTGAATTAATTTCTTTCCCTGTGAGGTGGGAATGGCTATTGTCTGGAACTATGTTTATATAATAGATATAATATTGTGTTGTGTCTTTTGTAGAGTTATAGATACACCAGATCTCTTGTTCCTCCTTTGCCTCTTCTCTCTGCTTATCTCTTCATTGGCCACAACATTCATTTCAAATGACTTACATACAAGATCATCCACAACCTGTCCCCTCCTTACATCTCTGACCTGATCTCCTGATACCTCCCCTCACATAATCTCCAATCCTCTTAAGATAGCCTTCTTTGCCCTCCCCTTTTCCACTCCTCACAAAACCAGTTTCTCCTGGGCATGCTCTGAAACGTACTACTCCAACACATCAGCCTCTCACCCATTACTGAAGCCCTCAAAAGTAACATGAAAAACTAAAATCAGGGAGTTCTGAGTTTCCATCTACGAACAAGATGAGAAGTTGCAACATATTGCGTTTCTCACTCTAGAGGACCCATCATGTGGTTACACTATACAGAAAGCACATTTATTTCAATAAGGACTGTGTAGAGCTTACCTTTGTATGGTTCAATAGTGCTCCAGCAAGGTCAACAGTGAGGGTCCCCTGTTTAGAGACAACAACCCCTTTAATTTTGAACTATATATCAACAAGTTTGCGTGAACCTTTTTAGGGACAACAGGGCCACAAATTTACAACTTGTTTAACTGCAAAGCATAAACAGGCTATGCTAGCAACCTAAAAATTTTATCCAATTGTTAAGTATATTTGCTTCTTAGAAAGGTACTGCTAGTGGGGAACTGACGGATTTAGCTGGAATCCTTTGGCAATGCTTTCTGGGTAAAAAAAAATAGCCAGTTTCCAGAAGACAGAAAACTGTCTTTCTAGAACCAGCAATGAATATCTACAGTATATACCCTTACAAGTTAGACACCTCCTCCTTGGAGAGGAGGTTTTTTTCATACTTAAAGAGGTACTCCACTGGAAAACTTTTTTTTTTTTTTAATCAACTGGTGCCAGAATGTTAAACAGATTTGTAAATTACTTCTATTTAAAAATCTTATTCCTTCCAGTACTTATCAGCTCCTGTATGTTCCAGAGGAAGCTCTTTTCTTTTTGAATTTCCTTTCTGTCTAACCACAGTGCTCTGACACCTCTGTCCCTTTTAGGAGCTGTCCAGAGTAGTAGCAAATCCCTATAGCAAACCTATCCTGCTCTAGACAGTTCCTAAAATGGACAGAGTGGTCAGACAAAAAGTAATTTCAAAAAGAAAATAACTTCTTGTGGAGCATACAGCAGCTGATAAGTACTGGAAGGATTAAGGTTTTTAAATAGAAGTAATTTACAAATCTGTTTAACTTTCTGGTACCATGTAATTTAAAAAAAAAAATTGTTCCAGAAGAGTACCCCTTTAACGCTCATACCTTTTTTCTTATATTTTTACAGTTCCACAAAAAACACATTTCTTTTTTCAAGGAAACCTGATTTGCTCTATAAAATAAACAGACTGGCTGCTCGTTCATTGAGAGAGGTTCCCTTTAAATAAATGTAAATGATCCTTGTGATACACCACAATATCCATATAGCCAGTGTATCTACACAGCTTTATAGAAGGTTTCCCCCATCACTGGCCAGAATCCTAATCATCATCATATGTGTCATTGTCACTGATATACCTTACGCCTTTAAGCCTTGTCTTTAGATCATGTCCTCTTCCATTAATATACTGTATCTTCCGATTGCCACGATAAACTTAAACCTGGTAAAGAACCTCATGACATACTGTTCTGACATAACAGCACATTCCAGTCGCTTCTTACTTGAGTGAAAAGGGCTGACCTTTACATGGCAAATTGTAGAGGCCATTTCTCTATTCGTAAGCACAGATAAGATGATGTTTAATAAATTGTACATTTCCCATAAGTTGCAGTTTATGTAATGACAGGTTTTAGCTCATTTCTGAATAGAGTATGATTGCTTGAAATGCGATTAATATGCAAGTGAATCCTTAGTAATCTGTGCCTATTGTGTGATCTGCCATTATGATGAGAAACTGTCAAGTGATTGAGACCATCTGCCTTCCGTGACACTGCCGACATACATTCTCAATAATCTTACAGTTTTATATAACTATAATTGTAAAGTTCCATATTTTGCCTTATTTGCTTAAATTTCTTAATAATATAATAACTCTCATCTCTAATATCAAATTGCTGTGATGACTTACTGATCCATTTATTCCTGGAAAATATCATGGTCAACACTGTAATGTGTAGCGTGAAACTTCATGAAACCACAGCATTCAGGGTAAAACATTTTTTTTTTTACTGAAAAGGCTACAAAATTTGTTAGTCCTTGTTTCTGCTGTTACACTCCCTTACTCATGGTGCCACAGATAATATATAAGGCCTGGTACAAGTAGAATGGGCTGACTACGTTTGTATTTTTGCCAACATGTTTTTATTAGCTTTTTCCATAAAGATTATAATCTCTGTAGGTTCCTGAGGTTTATGGAGGTTTGATCAAGGTTCGATCCATGTTGACAATATAAAACAACTTGCAGTGAACTGGTTAAATTATCTTATTTCTTCTTTGGTTGTAGCATGAAACTAACTGAAAATTGAAGCTGATGTTTAGTTGTAAAGTAAGCTATAACTTGAAAATGTGTCAAAGTTCAAAGGGTCAGATTATAAAGGCAATTCTTTTAGTCTATTTTTAGAAATTAAAGGGGTACTCTAGCAGAAAACAATATTTTTCATATCAACTGGCTCCAGAAAGTTAAACAGATTAGTAAATTACTTCTATTAAAAATCTGAATCCTTCCAGTACTTATCAGCTGCTGTATGCTCCAGAGGAAAATGAATAGTTCTTTTCTGTCTGACCACGGTGATCTCTGCTGACACCTCTGTCCATGTCAGGAATTGTCCAGAGTAGGAGCAAATTCCCATAGCAAACCTCTCTTGCTATTGACAGTTCCTGACATGGACAGAAGTGTCAGCAGAGAGCACTGTGGTCAGACAGAAAATAACTACTCAACTTCCTCTGTGTATACAACAGCTGATAAGTACTGGAAGGATTAAGATTTTTGAATAGAAGTCACTTACATATCTGTTTAACTTTCTGGCACCAGTTGATTAAAAAAATAAATAAATTCAACCGGAGTACCCCTTTAAAGGGTTGTCCAATGTATATATATATATATATATATATATATATATATATATATATATATATATATATAAATAAATGGCACTGATCAGGATCATTACAAAATGAAAAGAATCTATACTTATGGTTTGAATGAAATAAATCAGCAACAAATTTTGGACCTAAAGTCGTGTCAATTTTTAAAAAGTGGGTGGACAAACAAAAAATTTCAAGCACAGTTGAGGTAAGAATAGGTGGTGGGATTCCTTCTCTAATAAATACTTTTTAAATGGGTTATGACTCTTTATGTTGTTATGTGTCTTATTATATTAAAGGAAGTTGTGTAGGGACTAGGACATGGATGTGGACTTTTGACTAACATTTCCTTTCTGTGTATAAATAAAACATATGTAGTATGAATGTATATATAAAAAAAAAAAAAACATTCATAATAGACCTATAATGAAGCCAGAGAGGTTTCATAGCTAGAACTGTCAATAAAATGTACTAAGTGATTTAGATTGCTCATTATTGATAATAGATCTATTCCCCCTGCCCGCTGCTTTATCCATTCTCCTCACTGTAAATGTTTGTACGCACAGAATAAAGAAATAATATACCTACACATATACAAAAGACCGAAGAACGAGTAGATTCAGTTGACTCTACGCTCAATTTATTCACACCTTGCAGCTACGAAATACTAATTATGAGACAATTTTCTAACTGCTGACAATTTCCCTTCTCAATCTGAGACCCTAGGAGTAAAATCACAGCTAGAACATATCTAACCTTGAAACTGGTTGCCTTAGGCAGGTATATGAGATGTGAATGGGGACACAAGCTTTAAGCTTTGCATGATGCTGCACAGGACACATTCCGCATCCTTTCCTTTGCCTTAGTCCAGCATCCTGCCCACAATTCTTTATATAATCATGGCTTCCGGTAGATGTGATCAGCGCCCAAGTGATGTTTGGACATAGCATCATAGGACATGTAGTTACTAGAGCTACCGGCTGTGGACGCAAGTTCGTAGAATTATTTTAGGCTTCTATTTTAACTATGTAACACAAATTTTACATTTTGAGGAACTGTTTAATTCAAAAACATATAGATAGATAAAAAGATTGTGTTAATATGTGTATTAACCATGCCACAGTCATTTTAGGCCTTTCAAAGAACACATAAAACTCTTTGTTTTAAAGGACAATACATAATTACTGTAATTGTCTAATTGTCTTGTAATTACACTACAGATGAAAATTACATTCCACGCAATATATACATTGTCTTGGTTTTCACATCCTATGACACAAATTAAGTTATTGCTCCCTGTTATTCATTACCTACCTACAAGGTGCCATGTAATGACACAATTGACCATGCATTGTATAATTTGCATACACAACTTTAATTATTGTGTAGTAAATTGCCAAAATTACATAGCAATTTGTTACCTCATTTCAACAAGGAGAGGAAAGCGTCTGAGATATGTTTTTCTAATTGCATTAAATTGTTGCCATTGTTTCCATAATAATTACAAATAATGATTAACAAGATAAACTGATGTGGTTCCTTCTATAAGGGCTGACCACAGCTAGAAAGGCAACTATTCCTACCATTGTTTTCTTTGTCTTATGTTGGCCACATTTATTGTAACATCACTGATGTATCAGGCAAGGGGCCCAATTCCTCAATAGGCTTGGCTGCCAAATGATGCTCCAGTTTGATAAGGAGATCGAATCTGTATAAAATGTATATGCTTGATATCATGGTAAGTATAGGCAGAGAAAATGTCCTGATTGGGACCTATGCGTGGTCTACTATGTAGGCATTGTGATGGGGTGACCAAAGTGTGTGGGCACTTCAATGTGCTGTAATTTCAATGTAACATTGACAAAAGATATTGGATTGATCTTACCCAAATACCTGGGCCCTTGGTCAAAGAGTCACTTTCAACAATCAAGAATGTTAGGATACGTATTACATGCATCACTCTCAAATGGAAGCTGAGATACTTCTACAAAGGGTAGCAAAACAACACTGAGGAAGGAGCAATTTCATTTTATACACACACACACACACACACATATATATATATATATATATATATATATATATATATATACATATATATACTTTAATTTCTTTTTTTTTACCATATACCATGTGATAAACTGAGTGATGCTATTAAACAGTGCAACTGATTTCACATAGAACAAGCTCTCCATTGACTTATTTTCTTAATAGATATCAGAGTTTTCACATTACACACATATTAAACTATGCATACTAGTGAATCCTTAAAATTCACGGAAATGTGTTTTGGCACTTTATTTTGAAAACAATGAAAAAGATGTTACAAAGGCACAGAACAACTGGGTCGTCTATTGCTGAAGTATTATTCATTCAGTGTTAGAAATTGTCTTTGAGTGAAATCCCTTGAGACGGCTCAGCACTCCAACAATTTAATTCACAGCAGTAAAGCTGGGTGTCCGTAACCCTGCAGCACTTCAGTGGCTGGAAACATCTGCCAGTTAGTAATGCCAAGTCCTGTCAGTTGTGTGAACATTGGACTCTCAGTACTGCACATGAAAGATGCATTCAACAGGAGGCAGTGACTGTGACAGAGCGCTAATTATTAGACATGAGGAGCTACTCCACACATATTTGGATTCCTTTTCAGCTCGAAAACCGAAACCCAGACACTGGAAATTGACAAACACTTCAGTGATGGCTTCAGCCCAGAGAGGATGGCAACACCTAGTGAGAGAGATTGTTACCATGTAATTGCCATAATCAAAATATCGGATTGTCTTTTTCAATCACTTGACTTCTGAATCCCGCTGTCTGATTTCATATTTTATTTGTTATCATATAATAAAACATTACAATGGCTTCAAGTTTATTTGTTAGATTTAATTTTAAACAATAATTCTCCACTAGTAAGCCATTGAATATGGCCAATATGGCCAAGCTACTTCTGTTACCAGTTTAAAAAATACATAGTAACATAGTTAGTTTGTAAGGTTGAAAAAAAGAGTCCATCGATGTCAACCTAGAACCTTACTGTGTTGATCCAGAGGAAGGCAAACCCCCCCCCCCCCCCCCCAATGCCCCATGGCAGAGGAAAAATTCCCTCCCAACTCCAATATGGCAATAAGAAAAAGTCCCTGGATGAATGTTCTATCCCCATGAATCTAGTATCCATAACCAAAATTATATTTTACCATGCAGACAATGAATCTGCTTATAAAATTATATTTGAAATGGATATTTGTTATTAGGGGCACAATGAAGTGAGTTTAATGTGTACCTTTACATATGAACTTTTTATTTTAATTTTTTTCTTCAAGGTCTGAGATTCGGTAGTAATGCATTTCATAATATATCTTTATAGAGTACACCGCTCCAAATCCCCTGCTACTATTCACACAGCTAGAGAGTTAAATGATAAAGTTATGGCTGCCTACAGCTGCCAATAGTGGGAGCTTAGGAGATTTCTTGAGACAGATTTATTACTGAGTTCATTGGGAGCTATATAAATCCGTATGCAGTAAGCTCTATCTAGAAGTCACTGCAGGCGATCAGAATTTTATTATCTAAAGTCAAAATCTAGGAACCTAGGAAGTCAAAAGCAGTTATGAAAGATTTTAGCCAATACCTTGGCAAATCTAAAAGGACATATGCTTGAATTATGAGGTAGTAAAATAAAAGTGGCAGTATGTGTAGTGCTAGGGATTATTTTATTTTGGTAAAATGTAATTTTGTAGTGGAATTTTGGAAGAACCAATGTTCACTTGTGGTGTCTGTACTATCCTGCACTACTGTGCGCTTAATACATTTTTTGGAGTAAAACACCAGCTGGTGATTACTTTTGGCTGTCCTTTCACAGTATGTAGCCCCTCAACAGATTAACAGGCACAAAATAGTACACCACTTAGATACAGGTATGTGGTATGCACTTATGAGGGCAGAAAAATGTGCCACTTTACGCTTAAGAAACGTATTAAAGTAAAACACCAGCCGGGGATTGCTTTTGGCTGTCCTTTTACAGTATGAAGGTCCTTGACAGATTAACAGGCACAAAATAGTACACCACTTAGATACAAGTATGTGGTATGCACTTATGAGGGCAAAAAAATGTGCTACTGTACGCTTAATAAACGTATTGGGTTAAAACACCAGCCGGTGATTACTTTTGGCTGTCCTTTCACAGTATGTAGGCCCCTGACAGATTAACAGGCACAAAATAGTACACCACTTACATGTAGGTATGTGGCATGCACTTATGAAGGCAGAAAAATGTGCTACTGTACGCTTAATAAACGTATTGGAGTAAAACACCAGCCGGTGATTACTTTTGGCTGTCCTTTCACAGTATGTAGGCCCCTGGCAAATTAACAGGCACAAAATAATACATGATTTAGATGTAGATATGTGGTATGCATTTATGAGGGCAGAAAAATGCAGTACAGTACGCTTAAAAAAACATATTTTAGTAAAACACCAGTCGGTGATTACTTTTGGCTGTCCTTTCACAGTATATAGGCCCTTGACAGATTAACAGGTATAAAATAGTACACTACTTAGATGTACGTATGTGGTATGCACTTATGAGGGCAGAAAAATGCGGTACAGTTCGCTTAAAAAAAACATATTTTTGCACAACACCAGCAGTACACAACAGTGCTGCAGTACAAAAAAGCTGTGTACTAAACACAAAATTTCACTCTGTCAAAGACTATTAGGAATGGACTGCAGGGTATTATATCGTCTAAAGACTAGTATGAGTTGTTGTGGAACAAAGACACAGAATTGCTGAAAAATTCTTCCTGCCTCCTCTGCTATGGTTTATGAAGTTGAGGCAGCTTGTTGAAATGTATGAGGCAACACAAAGCTCTCTGCCCCTCTCTGTAATACAATGCTGTAGAACGTGACTGGGAGGTTAATGGCTGCAGTAAAAATCCTTTTCAGTGAAAAAAACACTGCTCTCTGTCCACTAGAACGCTGATGTGACAAGGACATGAAACGCTGCTGGAAAAAGCTTTTCTGTCTAACACACACAGTAATGTCCTATCTCTATGCAGTGTAATGAATGATATGGCCGGAGGAAGCACGGTAAACCGTGCAAAACGGAATCTGTTGCCTTTTTGTCGCCCCATTGTTAATCCCTATACCCCGAGTTTGTGAGTATGCTACTGCATTGTTAATGCAATAAAAAAGAAGAAAAGTGGTGAGTCTGCCGGTTTATCCTTTATTCTACTGCATATGTAATGAATGATATAACGAGCCGCAAAATGACTGCTGAATATATAGGGCTGTGACATCACAGGGGTGACTGGCTGCTGATAGGCTGCATCCTGCATATGATTCAGGGTCATCCCGTCTACTTCCCTTCTCACCTTCCCAGCGT
Organism: Hyla sarda; assembly: GCF_029499605.1. Lineage (NCBI taxonomy): Eukaryota > Metazoa > Chordata > Amphibia > Anura > Hylidae > Hyla > Hyla sarda. The sequence goes on from NC_079189.1 coordinate 227,474,261, forward strand.
TCCTTGCCCCATGTACTGACATGTGGATCCACCATTTTAGATGTCCTGGAGCCTGGACCGCAGGAAATGGAGTTTAATTAAGCGATTTGTGCGATAGAATCGTGGTTATATTTGCATTTGTTGCGAATCGAATATTTCATGAAATTCGTAACAAATTCGGGTTTCTCAGCTTCAATTCGCTCATCTCTAGAGCATACCATCATTTTACAGTATTTAGTTGTGTGCAAGGTTAAAGATGATATTTACCCTACATAAATTTACCTAAAAGAATCAAGATCAAAAAGTGTTCTAATTTGTTCATGTTACATTGTTAAATTTTTATTCCATATGGGGCTATACTATGCATACAGAGGCATAACATATTTTTTCCTGTTAGGTTCTAGATAGGAATAATAGCTCACAAAGTGAACACAGAAGCAGATTTATTAAAGAATTTACTTTAACTTTTATGTTAAGAAAAATAAAAGATCTGAATGGTTGCTATGAGCGACTGGTCAACTTTTCCTTTGCACAGGTTTTGAATAATCTCCCCCAATGTGTCTAAAATGCTTAGTTACTATGAATATACTTGAATATTTAAACACAGGCACATTTTATTAGTACTGTAAATCTATTCCAATGTCTTCAGAAAATAGTTTAGTCCAACTAAAAGTATCAAAAAATAAGTTTAAAAATCTTCTTAAAAAATTAAGATTGAAAATAACATGGTTGTCAGTCATTTGAACTCATCTGCAGTGGCTACCATTTTTAATTGTTTTTCTTTAAATACATTGCTTAGCCTGTTGTCTCCGATGCCGTTCATACTATTTACCTATCTATTATTCCTCCTTCAGATCTGTCATCAGTCTTTTAACATTTAATTATTGGAGACTGTGTTTGTAGACAGGTTCAACGAGTGCATTAGAAAGTGCTGACACTCTCCCAGCATGAACAACACAGATTACTCATTCTGTTAAGCGCATTATACACAGCTATCAGACAATATAGACAGCGATGAGGGAGAATTACATTATAGAGGTTACAGTGCTGGAATACGATGGCATATTTGGTTTTCTCACTTGCCTTACACGGTTTTGGCAGCTATGAATCACATCATCTACAATGTCAAACAACAACCTGTCTGTTTATGTTGTGTTGGTTTTTTTTTTTTGATCTATTTATTTATTTCGCTTTTTCAGTATAAATGCTTGATGCATAGAAGTCTTGAGTGCTATTCTGTGGACAAGTAGGTGACAATACCGGTCACCCATGTACAGGGAGATTTGGTTCGGCCACTATATACTAATACATATTAGGCAACAGTCTGGACATATGGGGTCATATGGGGCCATTTTTATATATTTTAACCAATATTTGCCATAAATATATTGAAACAGAATCTTCTACATTTAATATTGAGAATTGGTAAAATTGGTGAGATAAAATGTCGAACAAATGCCAACCATTGTAATTTTTCTAAGGCCCTTAGATGGTTGAGAGCTGGAGTCTGGTTGCTTTTGGAAACTCCTCTAGTCTTCTCTTGTCTTAGTTTTGATAAATCATCCCCATTCTCTTTTGTACATTTCCATATGCTGGGAAAATTGCATAAACAAAGTTCTGAATTCATAAAGAAGGTGTCCATTTAAGATAACAGTGGGAGTCTCAGGCTGCCATATGGGGTGGAGGCTACTTGTAATGAAAAGATGTCCCAAGGTAGAGAATTATTAAATGAGCACTTTATAAAGCATCAGTTGTTGAATGCATTATCTCCATAATAACCGAGAGTTAAATTTATCAACAAATGTCAGGATCATCTGTTTGCTCAAGTTCTCAGCTTCTAGAATGCATCTCCCGTGGCTCGATGTGCCTGCAAATGGAGATTAAAACAATACTGGTATAATCTTTTGCCAGCATGTTCCACAGCCTGATAAGCATCTGTGCACGGCACCAAAACTCACAAAGGTTTGGAATCTCATAAAATAAAAGCATATTTTATTCCAAACAACACAGAGTTGGAATCACCTATAGCTTTCTTGGCATCTGGTTCCAATTATTAATCTAATAAAATATAGCTAAGTGTCTCTTTTGAAACAGGTGCGGCCAGTATCATATAATGCTATACATTTTAGCTATATCTTAAATATTGCAGGACCTCTCTTAGACAAATTGGCAACATATGCAAGGAAGATAAGATTACGGGCCCCATGAAGAAGAGCACAGAAATAAATCAAGATCTGTCATGTTTCCGCTTGAAAAATATCCCCTTAATGACTTTAGTGAGGCATGAAGCCACCAGTATACCAATAATATAGCGTAGCCCAGCCTTCCTTAACTGTCCAGAACAAAACTAACAGATCTATTCATCAAGCTCAGATGTGGATCGTCAGCTAATTCCCACTGTTAAATTGCTATTACATTCAAGGACAGCTACTGCCAGAAGCCTAGGAAATTAATATCAGCGCTTGACAAATAACACTATGTTTCAGGAAAACACCTTCATTTATGAGACTGATTCAAAATCAAGGTATACAAAGACTTAACAGTTGACATAGATTTAGGGCTAAGTTCAGACAGGGTAATTTTAGTAATGACTTTTAAACATTTTTTTTATCCAGCTCCAAATACGAATCCTGAAGAGAGTCAGGCTATCTTCTAACTGTTTTTGGGTCTTTCTTTTGGACAAAAAATGTCCCTCAGTTCCCACACAAATTAATGTTACAGCCATAAAATTAAGTGTTGGGGCGTTTTTGTTCATCCATATTTTTGCATATCATTTGGGATGTATTTTAGATTGTAAATGGCTGTACAAGATGAAATGAACAACAGCTATGGCTAATGCAACAAATAGAGATGAGCAAATTTTTTGAAAAATTTGATTTGGCCGATTGGCCGAATTTCACGAAAAAATTCAGTTCGGTCCAAATTTGTTTGTGGCGAATCACTATTAAAAACGATTATTTCTGGCCTACAGAGAGCCTCTATAGAGGTGTAGAACACTTTGCCTTGTCATAACACGCATAAGGAGTGTGCTGTGTTAGTAAAATAATACTTGCAAGTCACATAGAAACATCCAAAAAAATATTCTTCCAATGGCACCTCACCCCCTCCAAGCTAGCTCACTTCACTGATATGCCCGACAAATGCTGGTGTTGCTCAGCCCCCGGTACATTTCTTCATATATGGTGAAATTGCCCTAAAATACTTACTTTTGGGAGAACATTGGGCAGATTTCTCTCACACATATGCGGCTTTCCAATTATTCTCAGTCCTGCTCTGACGCTGCTAAATATAGATATACATGCTTACTCTCTTTTTCATAGATCAATCATTATGCACTCTCTAATAGCTGCCAGGCACATTATATCTAGAAATTGGAGATCTGACCATATACCGACACTTAGGGAAATTAAAAACAACATCAACTTCAACTGCTGGCATGAATATAAAGTTTCTTGTGCTTTAAATACTGAAGCACACTTTCTAACTAAGTGGGATGTGCGGCTTCAAGGCCCATACAACACGGTCCAATTATAGGAGATATGGAGTCTTACAACGAACCTCCTGTGCAAGCAGACCCAAGGGACACCTAACTCTCTGACACCTCTAATGTAATGGGGCCTAGCCATTGTCCTGTATCATCTGGTATACATTTCTTAACCATGCCATTGATATAGCAGGCGTATGTTATTTACTTAGTTTTACATTTTTTTTTTTTTTAAAGATGTCTACTTCTGTTCTTCACATATATCACATATCTATGATATCTGAGTTAAATGAGTAGTATCCTTTGTATAAATATGTCGTCACTTTACATGTACCTAGCTCCTTTATGTACCATGCATAAATGTGACCAGTTTGTTCCGGTTGTTTATCTTTTATACACAAAAATTTACAATAAAATCTTGTTATAAAAAAAAATAATACTGTTATTCAGTATGACATGCACATAACAGGCATCGCTAATAGAATCACTGACGCAGAGTGTCTGGATGTGGCAGCAGGGTTGGGAGACCATATGGCCTCACAATTGAAGAGAATAACCCCTTAAGGACTCAAGGTTTTTCCGTTTTTGCACTTTCGTTTTTTCCTCCTGACCTTTAAAAAATCATAATTCTTTCAATTTTGCACCTAAAAATTATGGCTTATTGGCTTATTTTTTGCGCCACCAATTCTACTTTGTAATAATATCATTTTATCCCAAAATCTATGGCAAAATGGAAAAAACATAATTGTGTGACAAAATTTAAGAAAAAAACTCAATTTTTTAAATGTGTGGGGGCTTCCGTTTCTACGCAGTACATTTTCCGGTAAAAATGACACCTTCTCTTTATTCTGTAGTTCGATATGATTAAAATGATGCCCTACTTTTATAGATTTGATTTTGTCTTACTTCTGGAAAAAATGATAACTACATGCACAAAAATGTATATGTTTAAAATGATATGTTTATATGTTTAAAATTTATAACTTATTTATTTTTCTGTGTACGGGGCGGTATGAGGGCTCATTTTTTTGTGCCGTGATCTGAAGTTTTTAGCAGTACCATTGTATTGATCAAACTTTTTGATCGCTTTTTATTCTTTTTTTCATGATATAAAAAGTGACCAAAAATACACTATTTTGGATTTTGGAATTTTTTTGCACGTATGCCATTGACCGTGCAGTTTTATTAACAATAATTCTGACATCATTTTTATAATTCGGACATTTCCGCACGCGGCAATACCACATATGTTTATTTTTATTTACATAGTTTTTTTTCTTTAAATGGGAAAAGGGGGGTGATTCAAACTTTTATTAGGGGAGGGGTTAAATGATCTTTATTAACTTTTTATTTCACTTTCATTTGCAATGTTATAGCCCCCATAGGGGGCTATAACACTGTACACACTGACCTTGACTGCTCATGCCGCTTGACTGCTCATGCCTGGATTTCCTTGTGTGTTCCAGCTGTTCAGGATGCCACGATTTTGCCGCGGCAGTCCCGAACAGTCGACTGAGCTAGCCAGGAGTATTTTACTTTCACTTTAGACGCAGCAATCAACTTTGAACGCCGCATCTAAATGGTTAATAGCACGCAGCACTGCGATCAGCTACGGGTCCTGGCCGTTGTTAGAGGCTGGGCCCGACCCGTCGTGGCAATGCATTATAGAAAGGGAGCAGACTCAGGGCTTTAAGTGGTTAATGAGATCTTTTTAAGTAATTTTTCTTAAATTTTATTTATTTACATTTTATAAAATCCTTTTTTGAGGACCCATTCTGGTGAGCATCGAGCTGGCAGCCCGCCATGAGGCGAGCTACCACCTGTTCTATCCCCTGCCTCTGAGCGCCCCCTCCCTCCCGAATGTGAAAGTGCGAATATTTATGGTTCAGTTATGGTTCATTGTTATCGCTCCAACCTGTTTCATTGGATTCTTGTGGTAATTCCACAGGTAAAATATGATGTCGACGACCATAGGGCCTCAGTCTTAAAAAGATTACATCGATTTTTTTCAATTTTAATTTAAGATTTTGATTAGATTCACAAGTTTAATGTCCTGGATGCTCGAAGCATTTACTTTGAACTAATACTGTATGACCACAAAACCCAATATAACAAGGAGTTACATGGCGGCACAATGACAGAGCCTAGAGGTGGCAGCAGCCTGATGAGACCATAGGGCCTCACAATAGAAAAGATTAAAGATATTTAGTAAAATTGAAATCAAAGATTTCAGATAGATTAACATTTTAAAAGTTTAATATAAGGTACCAACAGCATGAGAATACCATATGGTGGCACAATGACACAGCCTGGAGGTGGCAGCAGCATGAGGAGACCATAATGTGGCAGAATGACACAGTCTTGAATTGGCCGAGAAAGAGGAGACCATATACTGGCATAACAACCCAGCCTGGAGGTGGCAACAGCCTGACGAGACCATAGGGCCTCATAATCGAAAAGATTAAAGATATTTTTATAAATTCAAATTGAAGATTTCAAATAGATTAACATAACATTTTTTAATTAATGTGCCAGCAGCATAAGGAGACCACATGACCAATGTGTGTATGGATTATATGACTCATCTTCCTCATCAAGATGTATCTCGACAGCTTACTCCTGCTCCTCCTCTCCTGTCAGATGACTATAAAAAAAAACACTTCGCAAAACCTTGCCTGTGCTCCACTGTCCCCTTCCCCATCCTCCTCCAGTTCAGCCCTTATGTGGTCACAAGATGTAGGCGCAACGTCTCCAGTGCCCTGACCAGCCATCGTTTCCAACATGTCTTGTCGGAAATGAAGCAGTGGAATGACGTTGTTCACCCCGTAATCCAGGCGACTAACTAATATTGTGGCTTCCTCAAAGTGCCTGAGCAAACGGCAGGTGTCACATATGAGCTGCCACTGGTTGGCATTGAAGTTACACAGGGGAGTCCCGCTATCTGCTTGGATCATCAATAAATCAGTGATGGCTTTTCTCTGTATGTATAGTCGGTCCAACATATGAAGGGTGGAATTCCAACATGTGGAAATGTCGCAAATCAGACTATGTTGGGGGATGCTGTTCTGACGCTGCAGTTCAAGGAGAGTGTGCTTTGTGGTGTACGAGTGGCTGAAGTGCATGCAAAGTTTCCTTCCCATTGTTAGGATGTCTTGCAGATGGGTGAAACACTTCAAGAACCTCTTAATAACTTGATTGAACACGTGTGCCATGCAGGGCGCATGGCCCAGGCTTCCCTGAAGCAGTGCAGACAAGATGTTCTTCCCGTTGTCGGTCACCATGGTTCCCATTTCCCGTTTTTGTGGAGTAAGCCATGATTTGATTTCTTGTTGAATGACTTTTAGCAGTTCCTCCCCTGTGTGACTCCATTCGCGAAGGCAAACCATGTGAAGAACAGTGTGTGACAATGGCATGCTCTGCACACATGGTTTGCTCAAGGGGCATTTTTATATAAAATTATTAATGAAAGTTAATTAAAATTAATTTAAAATTAATTAAAATTATTTATTATTTAAAATGTTTATGTAATGTGCCAGCAGGATGAAGTGACCACATGGCGGCACAATGACACCGCCTGGAGGTGGCAGGAGCATAAGGAGACCATATAGTGGCAGAACAACCAAGCCTGGAGGTGGCAGCAGCAAGAGGAGACCATAGGGCCTCACAATTGATGGTTGTGTCTGAGGAACCCACCGACTGTTGACTGGGGGTGTCAGATGTCACTTGTGATGAAGTGGATGATCGAGTTAACCAGTCAATGACAGCAGATGGGTATCTTAGTCAAGACACAACCGCTAGCTGATGCCAGGGGCTCAGGCCTCTCGCTGTGACTCCTGCTGCCACTCGTCCCTGGTCTGCTGTAACATCTGCCTGCGCCTGATAAATTTAGGCCTCTGCCACTTCTCTGTACATGTCCTGGCACTTCTCTACCTGACATACTTAGTGTGTATATGAACGGAGTACAATATGCCCCACTACGCTTAAAACGATATTTGACTACAACAGCAGCAGGTGTGTACTTTTGGCTAGCCTTTCACAGTAACTAAGCCCTTAAGACTTAAACAGGAACAAAATGGTACACCACGTAGATGTGCGTACGTGGTATGCACTTATGAGGGGAGTACAATACGCTCCACTACGCTTAAAACAGTATTTGACTACAACACCAGCAGGGGCGTATTTTTGGCTGGCCTTTCAGAATAACTAGGCCCTGAGGACTATAAAAGGAACAAAATGGCACGCCACGTAGTTGCACGTATGTGGTATGCACTCATGAGGCGAGTACAATATGCTCCCCTATGCTTAAAATAGTATAAGTCTAAAACAGCAGGTGTGTACTTTTGGCTGGCCTTTCACAGTATCTAGGCCCCTAAGACTTTAACAGGAACAAAATGGTACACCACTTAAACATACGTACGTGATATGCACTTATGAGGGGAGTACAATGCGCTCCACTACCCTTAAAATAGTATTTGTCTATAAGAGCAGCAGGTGTGTACTTTTGGCTGGCCTTTCACAGTAACTGGGCCCTTAGGACCATAACAGGAACAAAATGGTGCACCATGTAGATGTACATACCTGGTGTGCACTTAGGGGAGAACAATATGCTCCACTACGCTTAAAACTGTATTTACAACAGCAGCAGGTGTATACTTTTGGCAGGCCTTTCACAGTAACTAGGCCCTTAAGACTTTAACAGGAACAAAATGGTACACCACCTATGTATGCACAGGTTACACTTAACAGAGGACAATATGCTTCGCTACTCAACCAGTATTAGGCAGGAATAGCAGGTGACTATGAATTTTAGTGCTTTGTTCACCCTAACTGTCTGGCTACTATTAGCTATTCTCTCTCAATCTCTCTCCCTTCCTTATCAGTGCTTCTAGGCTGGATTTGGGCTTGAGGTCAATCTCTGCTGTAAAAATGCTTTTCTGTGCAACACACTGCTCTCTGTCCATCTCTCTCTGCAATAGAATGCTGATGTGATTTGCCACAAGATGTTTGCCGAGGGAAAATATATATAGGGCTGTGACATCAAAGAGGTGGCTGGCTGCTAATAGGCTGCATGCTGCATGTGATTCAGGGTCATCCCGCCTACCTGCCTTGCCACCTTCCCAGCGTTCCTTTCCCCATGTCATGTGGAGCTGCCATCTTAGATGCCCTGGAGCCTGGACCGCACTAAATGAAGTTTAATGAAGCGATTTGTGCGATTGAATCGCGGCGATGTTCGCATTCGTTGCGAATCAAATTTTTCCTGAAATTCGTAACAAATTTGTATTTGTCAGATTTGACCACTTAAATCGCTTCATTAAACTCCATTTAGTGTGGTCCAGGCTCCGGGGCATCTAAGATGGCGGCTCCACATGTTAGGACATGGGGCAAGGAACTCTGGGAAGGTGGCAAGGCAGCTAGATGGGATGACCCTGAATCACATGCAGCTTGCAGCAAATATGTCAGGCAGAGAAGTGCCAGGGCATGCACAGAGGAGTGGCAGAGGTCTAAATTCATCAGGTAGAGGTCGCAGCAGACTAGGGGTGAGTCGCAGCGAGAGGCCTTAGCTCCTGGTATCTGCTAGCGGTCGTGTCTCGACCAGCAACCCATCTGCCGTCATCGATTGTTTAACACGGTCATCCACATCATCACAAGTGACATCTGACACCCCCAGTCAACAGTCAGTGGGTTCCTCAGACACAACCCTCGGTTGGCATGGCCTGGGAGCAGTCCCTGTCCTCCCATTGCCTCTGTCCTGTGCTGTTCCCTCCCCCACAGAAGTATCGTATGCTGTGGTTCAGCTCCACTATTTAGTGAGGGCGATCAAGAGGACAGTCAGCAGCTACTGCCCAGCCAAAAAGTGGAGGAGACATCCGCTGCTTACTCTGCTAGGCAGGAAAGTAGTGATGAGGAGAGTGGTGTGGAAGGGGGTTTTGCGAGCGTTCAGGCTCCTGAAGCAGACACTGTTAAAGGAACCTGAGGAGGACATCAGTGATGTGCAGACACATCTCGATGATGGTAAAGCCGATCGCACTTGGGAGCCGGGTGCAGAAGGGGCTTTATCATCATTAGGTCATATGTATGTTCTCTTAACCTGGACCCCCTGTAGTTTTAATTAACCCCCCAAAAAACAATTTTTTATCTAAGCTCAGTTGACAGAATTGTGGTAGCCAAAGTACTGCAGCCATAACACAAGTGTTGTAATGCAGGTCTACTTTGTTCATATAAACTTTCATCGTTTTTATAGAAACAAGAACATTTAAAGATGAAAAGAGGGAAGTCATATAAAAAGTAGTAACAACTAAGTGCGAAAGTAACCATAGCAGCTTCTCCACCAGTGTGACTGAAAGTTCCGATTGGTTCTCCTTTGGGTATGTTTTTTAGAAGGAGGTGTTTGCTATTACTGATCTTTTCAATAATAACCACCATTATGCTAGTAAGTAAGGACTGGCTTGTGATTGCTTACTAACTGCAGCATTGTTTTTCCTTTGCGCTAGTTCTCGCTTGTGTTCCTTATAATTACTGTGGGTTTTGCAGTAGCTTTGCACTGATTTCACATCATTCCTCCTTTGAAGAAGCCACATCTTACAAAGTATTCGAATGAGAAACATAAATGGTTGAAAATGTCTTTTTTTTTTTATAAACATTTCAAAGGCAGGAGTCAAATGTAGAGAAGTGTGCAGGGTCTGCCATTTCAGTCATCTAATCTTTTTGGCTGCCAAGGAATAAAATCAGTTTGACATAAAACTGTCAGTTTTCTATGAAGATGCTAAGTGCTCATCCTCATATTCTTAACAAATGCCTACTGAAAATGGGACGAATTTAGGAAAATATGTGACAAAATATTTAGCTTAAAAAAGGTAATGACTGCTCCTATTTCTGGATGCAAAACAGGAGGACCATTGGGCTGGTATAACGGCTGTCCTATTGTAAGGCATCTGATTCAGGATGAGGCCAGTTCCACACAAGCGTAATGTGCCCATATTTCCATTTCTGTAAATCCAAGCCAAGAGAATTGATATAATGCAGAATTAGTCAAACATAGAATTGTACAAACCTTCTTGCTAGTGCAGAGAATCAACTGATTACTTAGTAAATATGTAACTATAACTTTCTTCTAATGCGACGTGTCTCATAATAGGTTAGCTTTTTTTTAGTATTTTGCGTTTCGTCTTAAGATGATCTTGTTGTATTACTCTGCAGGAAATAAGTGTTACACTCGAGAATTCCCAGCCTGTCACATTTCAGATTGATTTTTTTATCCCTCTGCATAATATATCCACCACCAACCCTACCAGTTAGTAAATACCATTCACACATGGGTTATGGCGAGATATTATTGCATATGGTGATAGATTTGCACATACTGCCTTTTTGCATTTTTTGCAGAAAGGCTCCTAAGACTCCAAAGTCTAACATGCCCATTACTACAGGACATATTCTTGACTGACAAAAGTCTATAGTATACTGACAGCCACAGGCATTATTTTTGGATTCATATTTGTCAATATTTGGACTAATCTAGCGAAGACATCTTCAGAAGACGTGTTCACACACATAACATCTATCATTTATAACTGTTCAGTGTTGCGACTCTTTTCCCGAATTTCCTTTCTATTATGATGTGTCTTCTATTTTTGCAAGCATTGAAGTATGGTTTCCAGGAGGGTTTTCTCCCACCTACCTAATACCCTTTCCCAAACCCTTGATAATTTTCACATGAATGATCAATGAGTTTCTTTCAAGCTTGGGTTTGTCAGCGACGGCTTTGTGTGTGGCCTTAGCCTACAATGACCTGCGATGTATCTGTTGGTATTACTACTGTCTAAATTCCCTGCTGCTGGCTTTGTCAGAGGAAGCTACTGCTGTCACAATACAAGAACAAGTTCTAACTGTTGTGACACTTCATTTGTCTGGGCAGCAGCATGCTTGAAAGGACGGCTGCCCTGTTTTAGTGGAAGTATGTCAGACAATCAGACCCAGTTAGGCAAATGAGTTGTGACATATTAAATCATGCTTGAACTCTGAGAGCAAAAATAATGTAGAAACAACGCTGAAAGACCAGGAAAATAAATAAATAATGCGCTCTATAGAAACCTGCTCATGGCACATAGTGAAAGCTTTGTTTTAGGAACATATATGCACTAGGTTGCACTTCCAGTGCCATAGAATATTAATGATGTGATATACTATTCATATTTTTATTAAAATATCAAATAGATTGTTGCATTTAATGGAAAGTGGAGACGCCATTCCAAAGTTGTCACATTATCCTATACTGTTGTTTACACCACATAATGAATATTTACATGTCAATTTATTTTTCTATTGTATTCATTAATTGTTGCTGTGTAGTGTAAAGTTTACTTAAAGGGGTACACCGGTGGAAAACTTTATATATATATTTTTTTCATCAACTGGTGCCAGAAATTTAAACAGATTTGTAAATTACTTCTATTAAAAAATCTTAATCCTTCCAGTACTTATTAGCTGCTGAATACTACAGAGGAAATTATTTTCTTTTTGGAACACAGAGCTCTCTGTTGACATCACGAGCACAGTGCTCTCTGCTGACATTTCTGTCCATTTTAAGAACTGTCCAGAGTAGGAGAAAATCCCCATAGCAAACATATGCTGCTCTAGACAGTTCCTAAAATGGACAGAGATGTCAGCAGAGAGCACTGTGCTTGTGATGTCAGCAGATAGCACTGTGTTCCAAAAAGTCTGTTGCTACTTCTTCACTCTTCCTAAACCAGGTATGCAGCTCACCAAGCTGTTGACCCCCTGGCTGCCCCCTCCCTGTAATTATATAAAGCTATTTGGTTCATTTTGGAAGCAAGTGCTAAAGTTATTAAACCCTGTAAAATAACAAAATGTGCTGTTAAGCCTGCCATACCTACAATTTTTTTTCCAGCAGATCTAGAATAATTTTAAAAGGTCCAAATATATTGAATATACATTAAAAAATTCATAAAATCAAATTGGGACAAAACAACAACTGGAAAAAGAGAGATGCCCGTACTTAGAAGTACTTAGTTCAAAGCAAGGTATATTCATACCCACATACTATGTAGTCAGAGCAGGTAAATAGACACACTATATCCCCCCAAAAAGTACAAAAATACGAGTGCAAATACAAGTACATAGGATAATCGAAAGTGCAAATGCAGTACCCAGATGAATAGAGCAATAGAAATTCAACCATGTGCTCACCCCTAAGCATGTTTCAATGGCAAACACCATCATCCTGGTATGTTAAGCCTATATTCACACCTGGATTATCAAGTCTCTAGAAACCAACCCTTTGATTTATAATGGGGTCTTTCTGGTTTGGTTGTGGTTTGTAACAGAGACTTCTAACAGAGCCATCAACAACTTGGTAAAAGGGGTAGGTGAAAGGCGAAGGTGATATGATGGTAACAAAATTGGTAACATATAGGCATGAAGCAGCTGGCAACATGATTGGTGGCACCCAACTCACTTTATTTCAGTGAAGCATGCTACAGCATATATATACAGGAGCAGGGACTCCTGTCTATTACTGAACACCTTGCTCCGGTAGGTACTAAGCAATTATAAATGCATCATTGCTCACTTAACATTTGACAGGCCAGGTGCGAGAGTTTGCAAGTGTACACTTGGTAATCGCTAATGTATGTACATGTACAAGGTATACATAAGGTATACATAAGCTCAGTGGTTAGCACTGTTGCCTTGCTGCGCTGGGGTCCTAGGTTACAATCCCATCAGGGACAACATCTGCAATGAGTTTTTATGTTCTCCCTGTATTTGCATGGGTTTCCTCCGGGTACCACAGTTTCCTCCCCCACTACCAAACATATTTATAAGTGAATTTTGATTGTGAGCTCTAATGGGGACAGTGACTAATTTGAGTGTACTGTGCTGCAGAATCTGTGTGCGCTATATAAATAAAGAATTATTATTATTTATAGCCATACATAAGTACAATATTCTGATGCAATGTTTTAACTTGATGTTGCGTCACCATGTTACTGATGACATATGCCACATCTATATATACACATTCAGCTATTTAGGTTCTTAATTTTTTTTCTATGTTTCATAAACACGTTTATTTAAAATCAGCCCTAGTGTTCCTGCGACAGAGGAATGGGACTGTGAGCACTACTGGACACAGGGGCTAACGTTTATGGAGGATAACCTCTGTACAATACTGTAAAATATGTTGTCTCTAAATAGATAATGGGAAATATCTATGAATTTGCGCACACAAGTTACATTTTGGGCCACACGCCTTGATTGCTATTCTTAAAATCTCTCTGACTTTTGTGACCCAGCCAAAAATGGAACAATTTGTCAGAAGTGAGGCCATAATTATACACCACTAATTGCACATTTCCATCTGCTTACCATAGAAAGTGTTCCCACATTCTATTAGAATAACCCTGCTTTGTAGGACTCATCAAGCTAATTTCTATGATCTCTGATCTTTTTATGAAAAGCATATGGGTAGGATATTTGGACTCTGCAGGTTGAAAGGGTAAAACAAATCAGTAAATCAGAATATAAAGTGAAAAATAAAATACGCAGGCCCTTGAAATACTACACTGATGTCTTTGTGGGCTCAATAGAGTGACTTCTAAAAGAGTAAATGACCTTTTAATCATTCCTCTAAATATATTTGAGCTCAGGGAAGAAAGCGCTATTATTACTTGATGGTTTTTGAGAAACTTGTCAAAGTCTACGTCCCTAAGGAAAGGTATGGACATCGCAAAGCGACCTAAACTCAAAGCGAGTAACCTCATGAGGCAAGAGCCGTAATTGAATCCGCATGAAATTGTATATAAAAGCTTATTCAAGGTAGGGCTATATACTGTGGAAAAAAAGGATATATGTAAATAAAATTTGTTTTAAGAATTTTATATATTTTTAGTTTTTTTTTTGAGCATTTTTTTTTCAACTTTGCTAGTTTATTGCAACAGAGAAAAGAGAGAATTATTATGTTTAATTGTAGTACAACTGTTGGTGTAGATCCCAGTTTGTTTGGTCCTAAAATACAGCAGCTAAGGGACGTGGATTTAGACTCTACTATGTAATAATTATAATTTATTTTATTGTAATTATTAGGGTTCTTAAATTTTCTCTTTATAGTTGACACAACAAAACACAACATCTGTAAATACTGTGCAAGGGTGAGATTCAGGTAAAACATAATACCCCTAAAATATGGCAGATCCATCGATTCGAGTAACATCTTTATTGACTAATAATGGGGGTAATCACAGTAAGACCTTCCAGGATTTAACATTACCATGACACAGCTGCACAGGACCATAGTGCCCTATGTAGTAGACCGCAATGGCAAATTTGTATAATGGAGCAGATCTACGCTGGAATGAGAAGCTCATGGGCATAGGACATACCCATTCCACTTGGTTTTTTTTTCTTGCAGTTTTTGAGAAAAGCCAGAAGTGTATTCAAAAGGAATAGGACACATAAAGGAAGGACTTATACTTCTCCTCTCTTATGGATCCACTTCTGACTTTGGCTCAAAAACTGCAGTGGCAGTATTCCAAAAACTGCCAGAAAAAAAAAAAAAAAAACAAGTGGAAACTTGCCATGACCCAACCGGGCTGTTGAGCAATGTAGATGAATTTCATGATCGATAATTTATCACCGTACACTTGGTGCATACATTTTCTACAGAAATAATGGTGACATTGATAATGTGATTGGGACTCTGTCTGATACTATCCTATCCATATAAATGTCTGCAAATTTGCACCAAGATGCACAATGGGAAATAAGTGCACACCGGAGTGAAACTCTACCGGACGCCTGACATATGTGAACCCAGCTTTATAACTGATGCCTACGTTACTTTTAGACTGTTCAACAAACAGAATTAAATGGATCCGGACACACTGTGGTATACACCGGTACATTATTCTTCAGGGTTGCTGACGTATACTACAGAAATTCAGGGTGAATGGCGTAAACCTAGCCTTAGGGTATGTTCACACACAGTGCATATGCTGCGGATTTGATGCATTAATCAGTTACATTGATTTACACAGCATCCAGTCTGCGGAATATACACTATGTCAGAACATACTTTTATCAAGCAAAATTCAACCTCAGATGTTTTAGGCTCCAAGCAATGCCCCTGTAAATCGTAAGGTGTTTTTTTAAATTTTTTTCATTTTTTTATGGAAGTAAATGGAAAGCTATGAGTTTCCACAATATATGTCTGGATACTTTTGGAGCTTATTGAATGACACTTTCATAATCATGCCAGGGTGACTTCTAAACTATTCATTCTTCATCTCTATTATCATCTGATAAAGAGAGTTAACATTACAGACCTTTCTTTACAATGAGGGTTATTACCACACTCTAAATGACTAAACGAAAAGGGCACTCATGTTCAAAATGTACAAAATTCAAGTTTTTTTTCTTCTAAAGAATGTACTCAGATTCATGGTAATAACCTTTACTGTTATTTCTTATTTTAATTCTGTTCCTACCTTTTTATACAACTAAAGTCAAAGCTATCCATATAAGTTGTACTTAAGGCAAAACTATCATACACCTCTATGTCATCACTTAAAGGGATATAGTGTTTGATATTGTGCTAAAATAAAAAAAGATTGCTGCTTTCAGCACTGGGATTTCCTCCTTTGTGACTTTATTTACATTGTTCCAATGATAAGGAGCCAGTATAGCCACAACACTGCTTCAGCCAATAACTGGCCTCAGTGGTCTAGTGGCACATATCACTATTTCCTATTTCATATTTATTTCTTTAGAAAACAATGAACTAGCATTTAGTGAAAAGTAAAAGTGAAAAGATCTCTCAATGAAAAGTGGCATAGCCTGAAATGCAATGCAATGTTATAGCAAGACATCATGCCCAGGGTTTTTTTTTTATTTATTTTTTTATCTTTGATGCCCTGACAGGGGTACAAAGTAACAGCAGACTAAGGCTGGGTTCACACTGTGGAATCTTCCTACAGAAAAATTCAGTCCGGAAATTCTGAGCATACATTGCCACGCATCTACATTGCCAACTCCATAAACGGCAATGTATTCCAGGAAGATTCTGAGACCGAGAAGACAAAGATCATTGTTTTGGTGGTGGAATTTTAGCTGCAGAAGTTATGCTGCAAAAATTCCACAATGTGCACTGTGCAGCAGAATCCCATTAACAACAATTGGGATTCTGCTGCATCGGGACTTCCAAGCGTAGTTGCTTAGTGGATTTACACTCGGAAATTCCATAGTGTGAACCTAGCCTAAAGAGTCCGATAAGGCAAAGTGTGTTGCTATAGACAGGCAATAATGTTATGCCCTTTTATATCTGCTTTTAGTAATGAGAAAATCCAAAAGTTAATATTCATTAACTGTTTCATCAGCAAAATGATAAAAGTACAGGGTAGAGGTTAAACATTCTGGACCGACATGCTCAGTTCTGTTACACTGACTGGACTTGTTATATTAGCAATACTAAATAAAAATAAATTCCAGATCAACAAGTGGATGGCTCAATCAGTCATTGTGATTAGGCGACTTCTGCAGAAGCGGATATAATTCCAATCTGATCTGTTTACAAACAATGAAGAGTGGAGGCGAGAATCACTGATCTGGAAGCAAATGTAATAAGCTTTTTAATTCCATCAAAATGGGATGTTGTCTCGAAATGCACATATTAATTGAGATACAATCATTTGCTATTTGTTATTAACGTGTACAGTTTTATATTATTGTTATTAAATAGCTTTAGGTTATGTCACTTTATGTTATATGAGTGCTGGTTTTATCGCACAAAGTACAATTATCCAGTATATCTGCAGTACTCTATTATACATTCTTAAATGGGTCCATACATTTTAGATGACAATATTTATTCCACATACAATGAAACTTCTTCGAGAAGGCGATCCCTTATTTACATATTTGTCTGAGACTGATTTGCCCTCTTATATCTGCCCTCTTCTTTGTGAGCACCACTCTAATAGAAGACTATTTTTCTCTGCATTTTTACGCCATCACTAGAGATGAGCGAATTGATTTGGCACAAATCGAATTTGGTCAAAATTTCACAAAAAAAATCTGATTCTACAAAATCTAAACTTTAAAATTAATTTCGGATTTTTTTTTTATTTCTGCTGCTGTATACTGAGCATGCTAGAGGTAATTGGCAATGCTGTATGCATCAAAACCTCCACTCACATTAGTTGAGTTGGGCACACCAGGTCAAGCTGCTAGACTTACTGTACAGAAGTAGGGACTCCTGTCTTTTACAGGAGTCCCTGCTCCCATGCATGTATAGGCAATTCAAGGGCAACTGACTTCTGCATATGAATCAGGATTCAAATCTGAAACTAATTTTGGAGATTTGCTCATCTCTAGTCTTCACCTGGCTATATTCCAAATATTTTGACGCCATCATTATTACACTATAAAATAAACTACTTACCTTGACAGGTATTATTCTTTTCTTCATAGCCCTCTTTACACATACATTTTCCAATTGGAACAAGCCATTCCCCTTCAGCACTGCAGTGCATTTTTGGGGCTTCTTCTGTCACTGAATAGTTGACACACACTCCAGATACTTCCAAAAGCTGCGATGAATCTGCTCCAGTAATAGTATCTTGGAAAAGTGCTAAGTTACGTACCACTGAGGGGCATTTCTTGTAGTACACACGAACAGATACTAGGGCAATACATGCTCCAACATCTTGAAAAGCAAGGTAGAAACCTTTCTTGATCAATGGTCCAACATCTCTCACCTCTGTGTTTAGCTTCATGACTCTATCCCCCAAATCCAACTCTGTGAAGCTCTCATCAGCAGCAATAGTGTCAATCTTAATATACTGATTTTCCCTTATATTCCTTCCATCTTCTTCATTTGATTCAAAATAATAGACATTAAAAGTTTCTTTACAGGTACCAAGCCCTCCTGGAAGACTGTTGCAGTCCCGTAGGGTAAATTTAAGCTCAATGAAGATTCTTGACGCTCCTTCATTTGAAATCCAACTTGTCAAGAGCCAGTTGTTCTGATTCTGTTCCATCACTTTGCATACTTGATATGTATGTATCGGAGCATAGTTTTCATCAACCTCCCCAATTTCTTCCCACTGCAGGGAAAACAAATACAAAACTGATATTACTTCTCGCATCATAACATAAAGCTATCCTATTTACTTTATTTCATATAATGAATAAGACATTCATAGTAATTAGACCTATCTAAAAGATTAACAGACAAACCATTAACAGAATAAAAAAAAAACTCACAGTAAGTTTCCCCTACCTGCAAAATTATGAATGATTTTTCAGACCACCTTTAATGTATGAAAAAAAAACATTTTTGTGTAGGTTTCAATAATAAATCTAAGGGGTTTTGAGAAAAATTTGTGGACCCTTATACTTCAGATAAAATATGCCATCGGTGAGGATATTTGTGTTTCTTTTTGTAAAATATTTGCTAAAATGTTAACAAAAAGAGCACCAAAATTGTGTAAAAAGCCGACACTAAACTGTTGGGATTGGAATAGCAAATGGGCCATTGTTGCAGTTTATCTACCATGACAATACATTTTAGGTGGTTAATGTCCATCAAAACTGAACACTCATAGGTCATGTTCACACAGCGGAATTTCTGTGAGAAATCCGCACGGACATTCCGCTGCAGTAGAGTCCCATTGAATTCAATGGGATGCTGCTGCACTGTTCACATGGAAGAATTTCAGCGCCAGATTATTTCTGTGGACAGTGCGTGGAAATTCATTCTATGTGACGGAACATTTCCAAGCCATTCTACGGCATGTTATGTCGGCGCTCTGCTGTCGGTGTAATGTTCGCACGGAAATTTTTTCAGTAGACATTCCACCGTGTGACCATATCCAAATCCTTGACATTTGTCACCAGGGGATATTGGAAGGCCCCCCATATGCATATCATTATTGGTAATCTCACAAAATGAGAAAGAGAATTCTCAAGTCAAAGAAATTATCTTTCAATAGTATTTGCAGGCAACAAACCATGTTTTAGATTGTGTTTACTAAATGCAGAATACGTTTTAAGTTGACTCTTGAATATAAGGTTATTATAGAGAGGTATAATAGCTGATCAAGTTCTAGGATTCATGAGCATGTTGGCATTATATGATAGGTAATAGCAATGGCAATGTCAGTTCTGACACTTTATAATTTTAGTTATGTACACAGAATGATGGGTTACATTTCATGAAAAGAAAACTTATGAAAAACATTCTCATGAATCTTTATGGAAACCATGCAAGTTAAACAAATATCAAATGGAAATTTTGTGGTTCCAGTGATGCATGAATGGCACCTCTAATTTTGGTGAAAAGTAAACTTGTATGTTAGATTGTAAAGTCCCATAGCTGGAAAGGTGGCCTCTGTAGAGAGTCTGTTCATAGAGCAATTAATCTTCACAGTGGGACCACAAATTCTTGAAAAGGTGCCACAGAAAACAGAAACAACTTCCCTTTACTTGGGAATGTAAAAGTAACAAAATGGAAAATGATGTTTAGCAGAGTGGATTCCATCACTCATTCTAATATGATGTATCAAATTCCCATTTGTCCCACTATAATAAGCCAATTCTAATTTCTAAACCAACAATAGACCTTCTATGGATGATAATAGTGTTCTTTTATATGCACTCATTAAATTACATTTTCAGTTGGTGAGAAAAGTGCTGTACTGGGGGACATTAAACAGTAGGAAAGTTTTAGAGAAAAAAATAATAACATCTGAATAGTTCTTGGATAATTTCAATATCACATTGAATTTTATTTGTTATTAAAAATATATATTGTTGATATACCCTATTTATGTTACATGTACATGGCAGCCCCAGTACATTGATATACATGCAGGCTTTCTAAGACCCTGTATGAATGAAGATATTCTACTCTACAATAATTTTTCCTATGACAGAACACTTGTGTACACATCGGAGTCCGATGTTTTTTTGGTCCCACGTGCCTCTTGCCTTTCTATCAAAAATGTCATGGTGGCTTGCAGCTTGGACAAAGGACACAACATCACTGATCACTAGTATGGACATAGGACCGGTAGAGGTGGTATTGAAAAGGAACAGTTTTATAGTAAATATTATAGAAAAGTTTCTTAAATTTTGAGAAAATGTCCAAACCTTAGGCTACTTTCACACTATAAAGTTCATCCGTTAATAAACGGCCATTATAATGTATTGTTAACGGACGTTTAACAACGGGTGAATTTACGGATGCTAATGGCTGAATAATGTCTGTCCAAATAACGGGCATATTCATCCGTTAAGACCCGTTATAACATCCGCCGTGTATGGACGTTTTAACACCTCTGCTTACAGACTCCCACAGCCAGGACTACTACTACTCCCATCATGGAACAGACTTGTTTCCATGATGGGAGTAGTAGTTCCCCGGCTGCGGGAGTCTGCTGGTGGCTGGGGAGATTACATTAGTGTTTGTACTACTACCCCCATCATGGAACAGAGTTTGTTCCATGATGGGGGTTGTAGTACAGGGGCTGAGTGATTGATCGCACCGGGTCTCACTTCTGACACCCGATCCGATCAGAAGTTATTAAGCAGGGGAGCGGGCAGCATGCTCCACAACCCTGCGATGTACATGATGTATTTTTTACTTTCATTTTTAAATTCCCCACTGGGAGCCCTGAATGGCCGGTACTGAGGAGCCATTCAGGGATCCCAGCAGTTTTTTTAAAATGGACAATGTGAGGGGACATATGTATATTAAAGTATTGTGGGGGGGGGCATAGAGCGCTATATATCTAGCCCCCCAGCGCATTAATAAAATTATGACCCCCGCCAGCTGATTTATATGTATATATCTATACCCCCCACTTGCGCATAATGTGACCCTGCCGGCGCATTTGTCTTAATTTTCCGCTGCAGCGCTATATGTGATTGGTATGTCTATCAGAACGCATCCGGCAGCTGCCGGCCAGATGATCCTGATAGATATACTATTCATTCATAGCGCGGCGGCTGTATATGTATATAGATGTGCTGGGGGGGGCAGACATATAGCGTTATCTGCCCCCCACAGCGCTTCTATATACATATGCAGCTGCTGCTCTATGAATGAATAGTATATCTATCAGGATCATTGGCTGGGCGGCTGCTGAATGCGCTCTATGCCCCCCCCCCCTGCAGCGCTATATATCTTGCCCCCCCACAACAGAGTCTGTTCCATGATGGGGGTAGTAGTGCAAACACTAATGTAACCTCCCCAGCCACCGGCAGACTCCTGCAGTGGGGAATTACTACTCCCATCATGGAAACAAGTATGTTCCATGATGGGAGTAGTAGTAGTAGTCCCTCAGCACTTCAGGAGTCTGCTGGTGTCACCTCTTCTGAGCATGCTAAGTAAAAATAACATCCATTATAATAAAGGGCATTAACGGATGTATTTACTAACGTCCCTTGGCCATAGACTTTTCAATGTTAAAAATGTACCCGTTTCTTGTGACGGGCGAAAAATTAGTGCATGTCCCATTATTTCTCCCGTCACAACTAACGTCCGTTAGTTATGACGGGCTAAAATGGGTGATAACAGGTAAACAAAAAAAACATTGACTTGAATGGGTTTGTTTAACGGGCGTTAGTAATAATTTTTCAAACGTACGTTTATTAACGGGTGAACTTCATAGTGTGAAAGCAGCCTTAGAAAGCAATATTATCAGAAGCTTAAAGAGGAACTGTTGATTCTCCGGACATGTATTTTAGTAAATAATTGTATTATTATGTTATGCTATGCTTCTGTTACTCCACCTGGCAATGTATGAAAAAATTGATCAGTAGGCAGTACAATTCCCCTTATATATAGAGTGTGTTCTACAAACAATAACGCTATCCAATCAATGCATAGGGGCACATCATCTTGGCAATAGGACTAAGTTGTCAATTAATTCATACATTTCAAAGAGGAATAACAGAGGCATAAAAAAACAAGAACTAGAGTTACTTAAACTTGGGGAGTTACTTAACAGCGTGGCTTGCGCCATTTTCTTACCTCCCATGAAAGTCAATGGGAGTTATGCAAACTGTGTAACTTTTCAGCTTTAGCTGCTTTCGGCTTTCTCGACCACCACAAAAAAAAAATAAACATTTATGATATATATATATATATATATATATATATATATATATATCATATATATCATTCTCATTATCTGGAGTCCTGCAGGACCAGCCCTTGAGTGGAAAGTTCCCACATTTCTTTTTCCAGGACTTGACCCCTGTATATATATATATATATATATATATATATATATATATATATAAACAATGTTCATGCTGAGCAGCACCTCAGTTTCAAATGCAGTCTGGTGCAAAGCAGCAGATTTGGCCCAGGTCTGGGGCCCATGTGTATCCAAGCAAAGAAGGTTGCTGCAGCACACAGGAGTAAATATCCCAAAAAGTTTATTCCATTCCAATGGCTACGTTTCAAGCTTGAGAAAGGCCACATGGGTGGCTGAAACGTAGCCATTGGAATGGAATAAACTTTTTGGGATATTTACTCCTGTGTGCTGCTGCAACCTTCTTTGCTTGTATGTATACATATAGATTGATATTGTTTACACAACTATTATCATATGTTAAAGTTCTGTAAACTGTGTAGAGTGGCCTGCTCAGGTGCTTTCGGAAAATCACCCCCCCCCCACCCAGCTGCCTCATCCTGGCCAGATGGTGCTAAAAGGCCATCTTTTTTAGGGAATGGTGCAAATCCCAAAGGTGGAACCTGCATCTATCAGACATTTATGGCATATCCTGAGGCTATGGCATACATCTTTGAGATAGAAATAACCAATTATAGTGCTTATTAACAATTAAAGTTATTTACAAAAAAGGATTATGGATAGATCTACTCGGAATGAATCACACTGTATGATATAGCATAGCACCTAGCTAAACACCTAGAAAAGAGTTAAGATATTTTTAAGCACCACTTGACATTTTACTGTGTATAATATTAACCAACCAATGGTCATTGCTGATATACAACAAAACCCCGGCAATAAAAAGCTACATTTCATGTGCCGACAACAAGGATATAAAAATATTGTAATGCTTTATGAATTGTATAGAATGTGACCCAGCCGTTATCTTCGCCGGTACACGCTTCACTTCAATTTCTGATGTAATAGACTCTGTGTATCAATACTTATTTGTGATGAAATTATGCCATCACGCTTCAACCGTTCTTCACAATGGAAGAAGCAAACAAAAGGAAAAGAAAAGTAGCCCGCTAATCCAATACAAATCATCAGATAGACTTTCATTAAAATTAATGCAGACACTGAAAGAGCAGGAGAAAAAGATGTGCTAAATAGTAATTTGCTAAGGCTGCTTATCTCTGGAAATTCGCTAGGGAAGGATGGGACAATCATATCTTGGCACATGCTTAGTGCTTTCTATACAAACCTCTGTCCCGCCTCCTAATCTTATCTTTGTGATCTGTATCAGAAATTGTATAACAACCTCTTATTTATTTTTTGATTAACACAACCTGACTTAGAAGGCCCTGGAGGTTATTCTAATACTCAAGGGCCCTGTAGACTTCAGGCCAAGTCTCATTTGTTCATCTAACAATAAATAGAACTGTCACACACATATAAACAGTTCATAGGACAATACCTTATGGCTGAAAAGAAAATAAAGCCACAATTAATAAAAAATAAAATAAATTAAATACATTTTAAAAAGTTTCTAGAAAGTACATACATTTATTTTGGTTATTTGGATAACTGGCATGCAGCAAGTGATATGACTGACTACCTTATACTGTCAATCAATTAAATTTTTAGATATTATTCAGCTTTAGTTAAAATATTTACCATATGAATAATAAACATTTTCCAGGCATTTTTAAGTAGTTTTTTTTTAGTTGTTTTAAAGTTGTTGTGCTAGATTCTTATTTCATGGGTAGCACATGGCAAATTGTATCACTTTTGCTGAGGAAAGTACAAAAAAGGAAAGCAAAATCACACTTTTTAACATCTTATTTAGAAGTTTTAAGGAATATACACAGAAAATAAAGTTTAAGATGTGAAGAAAAACAGAATTACGCTTTTTATAGTGCTTTAACGTGATAGTATAGTCTATAACCTTGATAACTCTGTATAGAATCAATCACTGAGTAAAGCCACTATATCATATATACAAATGAGGCATATGACTAGATTAAATTAGCATTCTGTCTTCCTTAAGGGCAGATTCAGACAGCCATAATGCAATTCAACGTACCTACTATTGCTTCAATAACATGGACATCCTGTGGCTCTTCAAAAAAAGAAACTTAAGTCATTATAGAGACTTATGAGAATCTGAGAAGAACCATGGGAGGCATTGCATCGGTAATATGCTGAATGTGGCCACATAGTGGCCTATTAAAGCTAATATAGTAGGCATTTTAGACAGACGTTCAGATTTCGGATATTGAAGGCAAAATTGCCGGGAAAGGAAATATTATTTCAGCCCGGTTTATAGTACAGAACCAACTGAGCAATAGCTATAATCCCGATGCGATATTTTTAAACATACACGGTAGATATATATATATATATATATATATATATATATATATACATATACAGTGACTCCCCCGACCTACGATGGCCCAGACATACGATCATTTCAACATATGATGGCCTCTCAGAGGCCATCGCATGTTGAAGGCAGCATCAACATACAATGCTTTTGTATGTCGGGGCCATCGCATAAACGGCTATCCAGCAGCGCTGACTGCTTCAGCTGCCACCGGAGAGCCATTTACGGTGCCCCGTGTGGTTCGCTGATGATCACTTACCTGTCCTCGGGGGCTCCGGCTCGTCCTCTTCGGGATCCCCTACATCGTTGGCGCTCTCCATCGTCGTCGTCACGTCACTGTGCACACCGTCCCGTCATCCAATTGGAGCGGTGTGTGTAGCGACGTGATGGTGGCGACGGAGAGCGAGGATGTCAGTTGAAGCAGAGGCCTTGCCGGAGAATCGGGGACACCCTGGGGACGCGGTGACAGCGATGGAAGGCGACATCCAGGGCAGCGGTGACGAGCAGTGATGGTCTGGAGCGGCGGGGACCAGTGAGCACAACTTCCTATACCAGTGGTCTTCAAAATGCGGTCCTCCAGATGCTACAAAACTACAACTCCCGGCATGCCTGGACATCCGTTGGCTGTCCAGGCATGCTGGATGTTGTAGTTTTGTAACATCTGGAGGTCTGCAGGTTGTAGACCACTGTCCTATAGTTTACATTGCACGGATCCCTCAACATACGATGGTTTCAACAAATGATGGTTCATTTGGAACGGATTACCATCGTATGTTGAGGGACCACTAAATATATATATATATATATATATATATATATATATATATATATATACAACCAAAATATAGATTGTTCTGAATGTATTATGTAAATAGATTATATCTGGTATTCCTGTTATATCTGGTATTCCTGTTGCTATGCCGCCAGGCTATTGAATCCTACACCTTTTGCATTTGAATTTGGAGTGCTGCAATTTTTTCTTTGCTGTGTATCCTTTGACCCGTTACCTGGGATAACGAATTGCTGGCACCCACCACCATTTTTCATTTTTTTGGGTTGTGCTGCACCACATCTACTTTGGTATTCCTGTTATCTATATAGTGATAATTATTCCTGCATGTATTGAGTACAGTACATCAGTCTATCGATGGGTCAATATCAACATACGCATCAATGTCCACACATACACACAAATAAATGACATGATTCAGGATGTGGACATTGATGTTTGGACCTACAGTCTTGTATATACCCCTGAATACATACCTTTGAAGAAATTGGTTGCAAAGCATATAAATAAAAAAATAAAAAATAAACTAGATAGTGTATAGATAGGTTGATAAAACTTAAAGAATTAATTGCGGTTACCATATCCTCTGCAACAGAAACATTTTAACAGCTAGTGTCTCATCCAGCTCCTAATATTCCATTCTCCCTCCAGCAGTAAATTCTTGACCCTGCACCAGCTCCACCTAAGCCTCCATTCATAGCCTAGGACTGGATGTAGTGCAATATGCAATGGAAAGTTGCTGTTGGTGGCATTACACAACCAAAACTCTCTCCGTCCCCATGCAACTTTATTTGTGACCTGTTATTGTCCTTCACCCTCTGGCTGCCAACCATAATCTTACTCATCCATCAGCACTGACAGTTATACTGCCTGGCCAACAATTGCAGCTGTCTATGTGCTGACCGAGGTTGATGAATAAAGAAGGCACATTAAGGTGTAAGCCTCTATGTGTGTATATGTATAATAAGTGAGCTACATTATAAGCAAGCTACTAAAAAACATGATGTCTTCACATTTGTATTTGCATTTAAGGGCATTATATTATTTATGATAAGAATGAATTATGCACAGATATTCCTAGCCTGACCAATCTATCTTCCTACTTACCTACAGTATCTATCTATGTATCTTCCTACATACCTACATCTATCTATCTATCTATCTATCTCATATCTATCTATCTAGAGAACAGAAACAGAGGCATATTCACAGTGTAGGGTCTGTCCCAATGAGGTCACCTTACCGTGGAGGGATGGTCCAAACTATTTGGCCGCCAAATTGTGAGCTAAGTACCTCACTTTTTCATTTTTTCCTTTTTTGTAATATAGTTGTATAGCATTTCATGTTTTATCTGTATCTTTGTGCTAGCAGTGTGCTGCTGTATTCTCTTGTTTCTGTATATTTAGCCTAGAAGCATGCACCTTTATGCCAGGTCCATATAGTAGTTTTGGTATCAGTAGTGCTGGCCAACTTATCCTTGTTTGTATCTATCTAGCTATCTATCTATTTATCTATATCTTTCCTTCCCGTCTTCCTTCCTCCCTACTTCTTCCCTCTATTCATCCATCTTGGGTTATCTTCTTTCCTCCACCAGGGCACACAACAGTGTTTCACCAAGCTAATAAGCAAGTAATAACGGATAAAGCCTTCCACTACATGAAAAATAACATTTTTACTGGGATGACAAATCTAAAACAATTAGAGTAATACAGTATCTACTGAAAACAATTCTTCAGAGCTATATATTGCTCCATTTTGCAGGGCCTCCGATGGAAATTTATGCTATAACTCAAGTCTAACACTAAACTAGAATTTGCTGTTCTGCATTTACTGTGTGAGCTGAAAATTCCTTTGAGCGTCTGTTAGCCACGCCAAGCAAAACACAAATGTGATTCGACTTTGGGGCACTCAATCATTTATGAAAGCATTACTTTTAAGCCAGTGCATTTCCACCAAAGCGAACGTGTAAAGCAATGTAGGAGTGGAATGAAGATATTAATAATAGTTTTGTGATCCTCATGTGGCAAAATGTTCTGTGAGAAGAATAAGCTTTTGTATTTAACCTCACTAGGCCACAGATATATTACATTAACCATCTCAGCTCTCCCTAGAAAATCTCACTGAACTGAGTTGTCAGCATATTAAAATGATAAGCAGCACTGTTTCTATAGCTTATCAAGCATTATCGGATAAGAAATATACATTCCTAGCTAGGATTTCTGGTACCCGGTTCAGTTTTCTGCCCTAGCCATGTGCCTTATTGATTAAGGCTTGCTGGTGCCCCCTATTTAAAACATGCCCTACATTAATATCTTAAAGGGGTACTCCCGTGGAAAACTTTTTTTTTTTTTAAATCAACTGGTGCCAGAAAGGTAAACAGATTTGTAAATCATTAGAAAAATTCACTAGCGCTGAATGGATTTGGATGTGATCAGTGGCTGGACTGCTGCTTGGCCAATAGATGTGCTCTCCTGATAATGCACACCGATATATAATGAATATAACAAAACGTATTATTGAATTGGCAAGCGCTGTCTCAGACAAAGTCTGAGACAGCGCTTGCCAATTCAATAATAAGATTTGTAAATCAGTTCTATTAAAAAAATCGTAATCCTTCCAGTACTTTTTAGGGGCTGTATACTAAAGAGAAATTCAAAAAAGAAATGAATTTCCTCTGATGTCATGACCACAGTGCTCTCTGCTGACCTCTGCTGTCCATTTTAGGAACTGTCCAGGGCAGCATATGTTTGCTATGGGGATTTTCTCCTGCTCTGGACAGTTCCTAAAATGGACAGCAGAGGTGGCGGATGCTTTAGTCCAGGTCTGGGAGCACATCCCATCATCTGCCACCTCATCAGGAGCATGCCCAGGAGTTGTAGGGAGGTCATATGGGCATGTGGAGGCCACACACACAACTGAGCCCCACTTTGATTTTGAGTGTGACTCCATATCCAGACCTCCATTGGTTGATAAATTTGATTTCCATTGATAATTTTTGTGTGATTTTGTTGTCAGCAAATTCAACTATGTAAAGACGAAAGTATTTCATTTGATTAGTTCATTCATTCAGATCTAGGATGTATTTATCTTAGTGTTGAGCAGTGTATATGCATGTTATGTTTAGAACAAGATCACAATGCTGATGTAATTTCCTCTTCAGTCCTCTCCTGAGTCAGCACCTGCTTGTCCTTCATGGTGATTTGGGAATTACATGCATCACTGTGCATCATGATGGTATCCAGCAATTAAGAGGTCACAAGCAATAGAACAGCATCATGTAACATGGCATACGTTGCTGAGTGTCTGTAATTTCCAATGTTTCCATAGTCTGTAATTTTCAGTGGTTTTTTTAGTTTTTTTTTTTATTAAATCAGGGTTACAAATTCCTTCCTTTACATGTTCTTTTATTTAAAATGAAACCTGAAAGCTTAATCTCTTGTCTATTACCAAATACACACTTTTAAGAATGCTTGAGGTCAGGTATGGCAGCGTATTTTATGTTATGCACAGATTAATCACCAAAAAAAACAAAAACAGCCACATAAAAAATTGGGCCATTTTTTCCAACAATTACGGATAGAAATCTAAACATTAAAGGGGTACTCCGGTGGTTAAGATTTTTGGCTATATTGCATCTTCTTTTAATGTTCATGTTTTTTGCAATTGACATGTATTATATGTTTGTGGAGCATGTGTCTTTATTTCTAATCTGTTTGTGGGCCAGGAAGTTCTGTAGTTCTGCGTTGGATCTCTTACTGTTGTCCACAACGTTGGCCATGTTAGGATTAGGCTGTGGACAACATGTCAGGACTTTTTTTCTCTCTGTTCTTTCAGAACTGCATGAGAGAAAGAAGCCACGCCCCCTCATCTCCCCCTCCCAGAGGACGGAGGTGTGCATGAGAGAAAGAAGCCACGCCCCCTTATCTCCCCCTCCCGGAGGACGCAGGTCTGCATGAGAGAAAGAAGCCACGCCCCCTCATCTCCCACTCCCGGAGGACGCAGGTCTGCATGAGAGAAAGAAGCCACGCCCCCTCATCTCCCACTCCCGGAGGACGCAGGTCTGCATGAGAGAAAGAAGCCAGAGCAGGGGGAGAGAGGACATACACAGCTCCTCACCTCCCCTCCCCCTGCTCTGTCTTCTGAGGACGCAGGTCTGCACTGAAAGAAGACAGAGAAGATAAGAGTGTTATCTGAAGGGGAGGATAATAAAGTGTACGGGCTGGGGATGTATAGACTGCAGGGGAATAAATCTCGGACTGGGGATGATTTCTATGTGTGAAGGGGGGACGGGGGACTCCTGAATGACAAATGCTGGGAGTTGTAGTCCCTGTTAAGTGTGTGTATGCTAGTGGTTACAAACCAGTGAGCCTCCAGCTGTTGCAAAACTACAATTCCCAGCATGCCTGGACAGACTTTGGGCATGCTGGAAGTTGTAGATTTGCAACAGCTGGAGGCACAATGGGTGGAAATCACTGTTCTAGCCTATTCAGCATACACATCATGTTACACCAGTGTTTTCAAACCAGTGTGCCTCCAGCTGTTGTAAAACTACAACTCCCAGCATGCCCTGACAGCCTTTGGGCATGCTGGGAGTTGTAGTTTTGCAACAGCTGGAGGCACACTGATTGGGAAACACTGGCCTAGCCTATTCAGTATATTACAAACAAAGTGCATTGTTTCCCAACCAGGGTGTCTTCAGCTGTATCAAAACTACAACTCCCAGCATGCCCGGACAGCTTTTGGCTGTCCGGGCATGCTGGTAGTAGTAGTTTTGCAACACCTGGAGGCACCCTGGTTGGGAAACACCCCAGGAGACTACAGAGGCAGCATGCTGGTGTTGTACCACAGACTGAAGACTTCTGAATGACACATGCTGGGAGTTGTAGTCCCTTTTGGGTGTGTATGCCAGTGTATCCCAACCAGGGCTGATTATATTAGTGTGCTGTGTATAAGGGGGCTGACCCGGAAAAATAGTAGGGTGGGTAAAGGGCGGAGCAAATAAAAAAAAGGAGCCGCCCCAAACCAGCAAGGCATGTGGCATGCTGGGATTTGTAGTTTTCAGCACAGCAAGAAACAGGAAATAGAAGCAAAGATAGGAAAACAAAGTGGGGGACAAAAAGACAACAATAACGGAAATAGAGTAGCCTAAACAGCAAGAATAGAAATTAAACAAAACAAATAGGGTAAGTCAAAAATGGAAAAACACGTTGACCACCGGAGTACCCCTTTAAACAAATATGATGCTGATTTTTCCACTAAAAGAGCCTGGACCAAAACATTTCTTAATTATAAGTATAAAAATGTGAAATTAAAGAGATTGTATTTCTTAACTACAAGATATCGAGCCTCACCAGATCAGATGCAGACAACTGAGGAAAGATTGGCTGGGTTCACCCTAGATCAGATGAAGAAGGCTGGGCAAAGATAGGCTATGTTTACACTAGATCAGATACAGAGGGCTGGCAAAGAACAATAGATCAAAAGCAGAAAACTGGGGAAAATAAGCTGAATTTACACTAGATCAGATGCAGTGGACAGGGCAAAGATAGGTTAAAGGGGTACTCCGCCCCTGGACTTCTTATCCCCTATCCAAAGGATAGGGGATAAGATGTCAGATTGCGGGAGTCCCGCCGCTGGGGATCCCCGGGATCTACCATGCAGCACCCACCTTTAGCAGCTTCCGGAACCGCTGGAGGTCCTCAGGCTTAGTCAATCTCGACCACGAGGTCGGGGCATAGTGATGTCATGGCTCCGCCCCGTGTGACGTCACGCTCCACCCCCTCAATGCAAGTCTATTGGAGGGGTGTGACAGCTGCCATGCCCCCTTCCATAGGCTTGCATTGAGGGGGCGGAGTGTTTCATCACGCGGGGCGGAGCGTGTCATCATGCGGGGCGGAGCCGTGATGTCACTATGCTCCGTCCCCATAAGAGCCAGTAATAAGACCCGGAGCGAACACGCTCCGGGGACTGATTCTAATGGAGTGCGGCGTGGAAAATCACGGGGGTCCCCAGTGGTGGGACCCTGCAATCAGGCATCTTATTCCCTATCCTTTGGATAGGGGATAAGATGTCTTAGCGCTGGAGTACCCCTTTAAACTCACACAAGATCAGAAGTAGAAGACTGGGCAAAGATAAGCTTGGTTCATACTAGATCAGGTACAGAAGACTAAGCAAAGATAGCCTTGGTTTACACTTCTATGTTTGAGTAATGTAAATAACATGCAGAGACACCACACAAAAGCAAGTAGGGTGCCTTTGACTCTATACTATGGAACTGTAGGTAAAGGTTACTTGAAGGACATTTGATACCAGTAAAACGATATTCATGTGTCCAGTATTTTATATTTTTTTCTAGTTTGGGATTATTACCTCCTTTTAGTGAATAAAAATGTAAGAAATATTTCTTTATAGTTTTTCAATAAAGTATGAATCACTTTGGTTGAGTCATACCTCGTGGGATGCTTGCATCCAAAACCTTAATTCCATTATTGTTTGCTAACTTTGTATTTCATTTGCAGCAAATACAAAACCTAAGTCAATATTTTCTAGTGAGATTCAGGGGGCTGGTGAATATAAGGTATTTAGCAGAAAGGTGATTGGAATACAAATACTGCTCTTGAAATGAACCAAGAGAGTAAAGAACATAGAGCCAACGTGAGTGGCAGCTGTTGGCCATGAATGGGCTTTCTTGAATGTATAAAATTAAGTTCACATCACAATTTAGCATCCTGTTGAAAAATCCAGTTTTTTGTGCCATCTAAAAAAAATTTAAAAAAAACTGTTTTAGTATGGGAAGCAACTGGAAGCTTTTTGAGCTCAACTCCCTGTTTTTGTTATTTCACTGCATCAGTTTGCATACATTTTTAAAGTAGTCCTATGTGTTTTTTAGAGGTATTGAAGTAAAATCGAACATTGTACAATGACAAAAAAAAAAAGAATAGGTCAACAAAAAATAGAAAGGTCATTGTCAGGATTTTGCTTTTTTGGCAGGACAGTCTCTGTTTGTCTAACTTATTAAAAATGAATTCTAATGGAAATTTGTCCAAGTGACATTTTAACTATGACAAATGCCTTATTAAAAACCTATGGGTCTGCTTAAAAAACTAACTAACTGACTAAATAAAGAAAAAATAAATAAACTAACTAAATCAATATATCAACAAGGACAGCCAAACATTAATAGAACAAGCCCTTAATCACTTCTGTATATGACCTTTAAAAATTAAGGGCAAATAGCATTTCTATTTGGTTACTTTCATTATACTGTCAGTTTTCTAAAACAAAGACAAAAACATAGAAAATATAAGTGAATATCTGCCTTCTTTCAGAAAATGAAAAATATTATATATATATATATATATATATATATATATATATATATATATGTACATTTTTTTTAATCCAAGTAGTGAAGTCCCATCTATTTCAACAAAGGCGACTCTGTAGTCTGTGGACCAAACAAATTCCCAAAACTCAGTTTTCTACTTCTTCTGTAGCTTCTGTATGTTCCCAGCCAGTATTTTGGGAATTTTTAAAAAAAAATAGGGTCCAAAAGCAAATATGGCAAAACATTTTTATTAGAGCTTTGCTTTATGCCAAATGGCTGAAACTCACAAAGAGCATTGTGGTATTGGGGATTCTACTGTGACCTGAATTTTAAGCTTTTGAGTATAGTCAGAGAAGATTAAAATAAGAAGTCCTCACTTGTTGATACTTTGTAAAGGCTTACTAAAGAGAGCATGACAAATAACATGCATTCGGGAGGACTTACTGCAGGTCTTTTCATCAAACATAAATTCACCTGCCTAATATTATGTAGGTTCTCCTCATGCTGCCAAAACAGCTTTGACCTATCAAGGCATAGTTTACATAAGGCCTCTGAAGGTGTTCTGTGATATCTAATACCAAGACATTAGCAGTAGTTCTTTGAGTCTGCAAGTTGTACGGTTTCCGTGGATCAGAATTGTTTTTCCGATATATCCCACAGATGCTCGATTGAATTGAGATCTGTAGAATTTGCAGACAATATTAACACCTTGAATTCTTGTTATATTTCTCAAATATTTCCTGAATAAAACTTAAGGTTGACAGATTGCATTATTCTGCTGACAGAGGACTCTGCATTTAGACAATAACATTGCCATAAAGATTTGCTAATTGTCTGAAACAATATTAAAGGGGTACTCCACCCCTCAGCAGTTGGAACATTTAGTTCCGAGCGCTGGTGCGGGCTTCGGGGGTTCTCCATGCTCTGCCCCTCGTGACATCACGCCCTGCTCCCTCATTGTAAGTCTATGGGAAGGGGCATGAGGGGGCGGGCGTGGTGTCACAAGGGGCTTGGTTACCCCCGAAGCCTGCACCAGCATTCGGAACTAAATGTTCCTAAGTGGAGTACCCCTTTAAGGCTGTTTCTGTCAATGTAACTTTTCCATCAATGTAAGTTGTGCAGGCAGAACATTGCTCAGGGTATCATACTGCATCTTTTCTTCTTGCCATAGTGCCATGTCTTCTCCAGGTAGGTCACACACATGCACCCAGCCATCCACATATTGTAACAAAGAAGCTGAACCTGTCAAAATAGTGTGGCCCACATGGCAGAAAGGAGAAGATGGAGGATCACGTGGCCTTAGGTTAGCATATAATGCCTTGTTAACAGCTCTCCTAACCAATCAGGAGGTAGTATAGGGGAGATGTCAGAGACATTATAAAAGCCTATGCACATAGCTTCAGAAGCCCTTGTAGAAATTGCAGGTGTTAGGTGAATTCATATTTGTAGTAGTATTTGTTCTGTAATGACAAAAAAATTTAATTGCAAGCTAAGTGTGCCAGTTTATTTTAGTTTTTTTTATTTGTGGTATACTAAGTGTTGTAATAGATCAGTATATAGAGGGTTTGTTGTCCCTTTTGTGTACTTTCTAGAATGCCAATCCTTGCTACTACTCATAATGGAATAATTTTTGATGGCTTGTAAAACACCACTGTTTCTTCATTTTCCAGATGCAAAACCTGCCGCTACACCCATCAAGGGATAACGGGACTGTGTGTATTAACACTATCAGGCATCTGACACCAAAAAGGGATCGTTTGTGGACCTTTTTCAAACTTAAAAAAAAAGAAAAAACAATACAGCGGTCTATTTTAAACAAGCTGTTAGTTACCACCAGGTATAGTACCATCTCTTTATCCATAGCCATACATGTTGTACATGTTTTCGGAAATCTAAGACATTTCATTAAAACAACTCAAAAGTACATAGTACACTCCTAGGTAACCTAACAGTGTTGTGCAGGGCTTTAAGATTCTTAGTGTTATTTATGAGTTTTATTGGTAAAGTTTTTTTTCGAACCAAACTAATTTGTGCGGAACGACGAACCTTTCTCCTACTCTGGACAGTTCTTAAGATGGACAGAGATGTCAGCAG
Organism: Hyla sarda; assembly: GCF_029499605.1. Classification (NCBI taxonomy): domain Eukaryota; kingdom Metazoa; phylum Chordata; class Amphibia; order Anura; family Hylidae; genus Hyla; species Hyla sarda. Next base: position 227,509,523 of record NC_079189.1, read on the forward strand.
AGAGCACTGTGCTCGTGATTCCGCAGAGAGCTCTGTGTTCCTAAAAGAAAAGAATTCCCTCTGTAGTATTCAGCAGCTAATAAGTACTGGAAGGATTACGATTTTTTAATAGAAGTCATTTACAAATTTGTGTAACTTTCTGGCACTAGATGACTTAAAAAAAGTTTTCCACCAGAGTAGCTCTTTAATTTTACAACAAAAAAAAAAGCATTTTCTTTATTTTTATTTTGTTTCCTCAAGAAATGGCTGAAATTGTAGATGCTATTTTAGCAGTTTTTTTTTGTTCTGTTTAGTTTTTTTGCTTTTGCTTTTGGGCAATTTTTCTCAGCTTTTGAATTATTTTGTATTTGTTCAGATTTTTCAGATGTATTTTTAGCTGTTTTTATTGTTGTATCAAAAGCTATAGTCCAAACAATGCTATTCTAAATATTTTAAGCCATTTACTTTCTAAAAGACATAAAAAAAGGACTGTGCACTTATTTTGCCCTTAATTTTATGTAAAAAATATGAATGTAATATGAATAAAATCGGAAGCCAGTTTTAAAAATACAGACAAAAAATAAAAATAAACAGCCTTACCATGTGAATGCGATGCACAAAATGCTTCCCAAATCTAAAACTAATGACTATATAGCCTGGTCAAGATGGTAAATGTTGCGATATTGAGTCTGCCATCATTCCTGCTCCCTAGGCTGTAATCTGTCCTAAGCATTTCCTGAAGATAGCATTACCATCCAGAATTCTGCCTTGACAACTGAGCCCATAAATCAATTTGGAATGTTGCATGAATCATTTTTCAGTGATCGGGGGCTATTCACCACACATTTACATCTCATTTTTGTTGACCAAACTGCCACATTAGGCTTCTGAAGCTTATTCAGGCTTAAACGATTATATTCCCCTAATAAACACTGAAGCCTTTTCAGTCTGGACGTCGTGAGCTGCATTAATGTGATTCGGGAACAGGGGCTCAGCAAAGTCAGCATTGTTTGCAGTTGGTGGCAGGGACATTGAATAGAAGAACTGTTCTGCTCTTTCAATGCCAGCTTCAGCCATCACTAGTGTTCACCAGTCACAAAGCAGAAGGGTCAGAGGATTTTGTAAAGAGAAACCCTTTAAAGCTTTGTCTCAATTATCATTCTTGTGACTGGCTCCAATTACTTTGTAACTCTTGTTGGAAATTTTCCCTGCTTGAGAGCCAGCATTGGTTGGCAAAAGCAGCGAAGCCTTACAAGTCTTACAAATCAATATTGTGACATGCTAAATGAAAACCCTGTACGGAATAAAAGTCCTTTAATCTGGCATCTGAAGTGACAGATCTGTCTGGCGTTCTGGAAACCCGTAACGCTGTAGGGAACATGGTGTCACACTGAAAAAAGTGAGGCATAAAGTTACCGCATGTAGTTCAGACTCTGTAATATAAACCACATCGAGGTCTTTTGCATGCTGGGGTCTACACCTGTAGATGGTGGAATGCAATGCTTACTTGCAGCATCCAAGTTAGTGACTATACAACTATAAGTGACTGTTCAAGTTCTTGTTCTTCCTATGAGCAAGAACAAAGAATTGTAAACAATGTCTGCTTCTTCCCTCTGCATGTTCTTCCAGAGCTATTGACTGAGACGACTTCATGACATGGTAATAGGTCTTCCAATTGGACATGTACCATGAAAATATTTTAATGCATAAAATGAAGACTAGCTCTGACTTAACATGAAATACTGATCCTAAAATAGTGCTACTTTAAATTGTGTAGTCTTTTCCAAAGGTCTTCCATTTGTAGGAAAGTTATATTGCTTTTCCTAGTCCTTGGTTACTCACCAGGTCCTCGTGATCGTCTTCACCAATGTTGCCCTGGCAGTCAATGACAGTAAGAGATATTTTTAGTGTGTGAGGAATTATTCCATCAAGGTCATGCACCCTTCCACACTGCCAAAATTTTTCAGGAAGGCTTTAGGGAACAAGGTGTATTATGAGAAGGAAATATGTAACATAATCAGAATTGGATCTAACTAGAGTGGGCCTGTGTATATAGGTGGTCCTAGGTGAAGGGCCTGAGGTCCAATAAAAGCTTCTCTTCAGTGCACTAATGAGGGATCGGCATAAATAGGATTTACCTGTGTGTGAGATGTCCTTGCAGTGGAGGTTCTTGAGATACATGATAAGGGCCAGCTGGACCTGCACATATATATATATATATATATATATATATATAAATAACAGCCTGCGTTGGTTCTAAAATAACAAAATACAGAATATTTACCTGTTTTCCAAGTCCAGCAAAACTACTCCAGTCCTTACCATTGGCTTAATAAGATTGATCTATAGGATACAGTTCTATAAGATAGGTCATCAATTGCTTATCTGTTGGGAATACTGATGGTGCCAGGTCACATGATGCTTCCCAGTCAGTTTCTATACAAAAGGGAGGGACCCAACCCAGTCTGGGGCCTGAATTTTGCCACAATAACTTCTCCTAGCTCTGCTCCTTGTTACGCCTAGCGCTCCGGGTCCCCGCTCCTCCCCGGAGCGCTCACGGCGTCTTTCTCCCTGCAGCGCCCCGGTCAGTCCCGCTGACCGGGAGCGCTGCACTGTTTTGGCCGTTGGGGATGCGATTCGCACAGCGGGACGCGCCCGCTCGCGAGTCGCATCCCAGGTCACTTACCCGTCCCGGTCCCCTGCTGTCATGTGCTGGCGCGCGCGGCTCCGCTCTCTAGGGCGCGCGCGCGCCAGCTCTCTGAGACTTAAAGGGCCAGTGCACCAATGATTGGTGCCTGGCCCAATTAGCTTAATTGGCTCCCACCTGCTCCCTGCCTTTATCTAGTCTCCTCCCTTGCACTCCCTTGCCGGATCTTGTTGCCTTGTGCCAGTGAAAGCGTTTAGTGTGTCCAAAGCCTGTGTACCTGAACTTCTGCTACCCATCCTGACTACGAACCTTGCCGCCTGCCCCCGACCTTCTGCTACGTCTGACCTTGCTTCTGCCTACTCCCTTGTACCGCGCCTATCTTCAGCAGCCAGAGAGGTGAGCCGTTGCTAGTGGATACGACCTGGTCACTACCGCCGCAGCAAGACCATCCCGCTTTGCGGCGGGCTCTGGTGAAAACCAGTAGTGGCTTAGAACCGGTCCACTAGCACGGTCCACGCCAATCCCTCTCTGGCACAGAGGATCCACTACCTGGAAGCCGAATCGTGACAGTAGATCCGGCCATGGATCCCGCTGAGGTGCCGCTGCCAAGTCTCGCTGATCTTCCCACGGTGGTCGCTCAGCAATCGCAGCAGATTGCCCAACAGGGACAGCAGCTGTCGCAGTTGACCGCCATGTTACAGCAAATTCTGCCTCTGCTACAGCAGCAACCATCTCCTCCGCCAGCTCCTGCACCTCCTCCGCAGCGAGTGGCCGCTCCTAACCTCCGCTTGTCCCTGCCGGACAAATTTGATGGGGACTCCAGACTCTGCCGTGGATTTTTGTCTCAGTGTTCCCTGCATATGGAGATGTTGTCAGACTTGTTTCCTACTGAACGGTCTAAGGTGGCATTCGTAGTAAGTCTTCTTTCAGGAAAGGCCTTGTCTTGGGCCACACCGCTCTGGGACCGCAATGATCCTGTCACAGCCACAGTCCAGTCCTTCTTTGCTGAAGTCCGAAGTGTCTTTGAGGAACCTGCCCGAGCCTCTTCTGCTGAGACTGCCTTGCTGAACCTGGTCCAGGGTAATTCTTCCGTTGGCGAGTACGCCATACAATTCCGTACTTTTGCTTCTGAACTATCCTGGAATAATGAGGCTCTCTGCGCGACCTTTAAAAAAGGCCTATCCAGTCGCATCAAGGATGTGCTGGCCGCACGAGAGATTCCTGCCAACCTCCAAGAACTCATCCATTTGGCTACCCGCATTGACATGCGTTTTTCTGAGCGACACCAAGAGCTCCGCCAGGAAAAAGACTTAGATCTCTGGGCACCTCTCCCACAGCATCCTTTGCAGTCTTCGCCTGGGCCTCCCGCCGAGGAGGCCATGCAAGTGGATCGGTCTCGCCTGACCCAGGAAGAGAGGAATCGCCGTAGAGAAGAAAATCTCTGTCTGTACTGTGCCAGTACTGAGCATTTCTTGGTGGATTGCCCTATCCGTCCTCCACGCCTGGGAAACGCACGCACGCACCCAGCTCACGTGGGTGTGGCATCTTTTGCTTCTAAGTCTTCTTCTCCACGTCTCACGGTGCCCGTGCGGATTTCCTCTACAGCCAACTCCTCCATCTCAGCCGTGGCCTGCTTGGACTCTGGTGCCTCCGGGAATTTTATGTTGGAGTCCTTTGTTAATAGATTCAGCATCCCGGTGACCCGTCTCGTCAAACCGCTCTACATTTCCGCGGTCAACGGAGCCAGATTGGACTGCACCGTGCGTTACCGCACAGAACCCCTCCTGATGTCTATCGGACCCCACCACGAAAGGATTGAGTTCTTCATTCTCCCCAACTGTACCTCTGAGGTCCTCCTCGGTCTGCCTTGGCTCCGGCTTCATTCCCCCACCATTGATTGGACCACCGGGGAGATCAGGAACTGGGACTCTGCCTGCCACAGGAAGTGTCTCTCCCCCCCTCCCAGTCCCATCAGGCAAGCCTCTGTGCCTCCCCATGGCCCCCGTCCTGTTGTCACACTGCCCCGTGCCAGGCCTCGCCCTCTGCCCTCCCTCCCCATTCCCACTCCTGCTGTACTGCCTGCCGTTGAGGAAACCCTCCATTCTTTCCCGGTGTCCTCATCCCAGGGGAGGCAGTTACCGGACAAAGAGAAGGGGAGACCTAAGGGGGGGGGTACTGTTACGCCTAGCGCTCCGGGTCCCCGCTCCTCCCCGGAGCGCTCACGGCGTCTTTCTCCCTGCAGCGCCCCGGTCAGTCCCGCTGACCGGGAGCGCTGCACTGTTTTGGCCGTTGGGGATGCGATTCGCACAGCGGGACGCGCCCGCTCGCGAGTCGCATCCCAGGTCACTTACCCGTCCCGGTCCCCTGCTGTCATGTGCTGGCGCGCGCGGCTCCGCTCTCTAGGGCGCGCGCGCGCCAGCTCTCTGAGACTTAAAGGGCCAGTGCACCAATGATTGGTGCCTGGCCCAATTAGCTTAATTGGCTCCCACCTGCTCCCTGCCTTTATCTAGTCTCCTCCCTTGCACTCCCTTGCCGGATCTTGTTGCCTTGTGCCAGTGAAAGCGTTTAGTGTGTCCAAAGCCTGTGTACCTGAACTTCTGCTACCCATCCTGACTACGAACCTTGCCGCCTGCCCCCGACCTTCTGCTACGTCTGACCTTGCTTCTGCCTACTCCCTTGTACCGCGCCTATCTTCAGCAGCCAGAGAGGTGAGCCGTTGCTAGTGGATACGACCTGGTCACTACCGCCGCAGCAAGACCATCCCGCTTTGCGGCGGGCTCTGGTGAAAACCAGTAGTGGCTTAGAACCGGTCCACTAGCACGGTCCACGCCAATCCCTCTCTGGCACAGAGGATCCACTACCTGGAAGCCGAATCGTGACACTCCTCCTAGGCATACATGCAACAAAGGTTAAAGTGTTCCTCCTAGATTCACACCTGTTCAAGATAAAGCCTTCTTCTAGTCACTGTTCTGTTCTAGGTGTAAATGTCATCATCTGAGACAGATCCGGACTGTGTGTATAGTGATAACGGCACTGTACAGAGTTTGAAGACCTGCACAACAACATACAACATCCCCTTTGGTACCACATATGTATGTGTTTGTGTAAATATGTGAACATCAGTCTTAATAAATCTTCCTGTATTTGCTTTGTGTGAGCGTACAATTACATTCATCTGTTCCCGGTCACCAGTTGAGCAATATGACTGGAAAGACTATTAATTCAGTAATGAGATATCTTAGTCAAGACATGGCATGACTGCTGGCCCTGTAAGGTCATTGCTTATCCTGATGCTCACTGAGCATTGTGATAGGTGTTAATTAGCACAAATAAGGCCAGGAATTGCATGCTCATGAAGCGCACCGCGTCGATACAATACATGAAGCACACAACAAAACTTCCCCCAGAGTGACCTTCAGGAAGCTCTGCTTTACTGATCAGCCAGCATCCTTGGTGCCCCTGACAATATTAGACATTTTGCACTTGCAGGCAATAACATTTCCTGGTATATGGAAGAAAGATCTGAAATCCTCAGTCCTAAACTAACAGGTGTGAAAAGGTTAGTTTACAATTACACAAAGTTCAAGATGAATATTTATAACACATTCAGCAAAATGAAGCAGATTTCGGCTAATGATTCTGCGGTAACCTTCGAAAACAGACACAAGGATGGTATTTTCAGATTCTGCATTGTCACCACGTGACACAGAGGACAGAAGAAACTGGTAACCTTTTTCTAAGCCATTTTACTGTAGTATTTAGGTCTGGTGTACATAACACAATACTATGTAATACAGAAAATCATGAAGATCTGCAGCGCAAGATCTGCAACGCGTTTCACAGTACAACTGCTTCATCAGGCATGATGAAGCAGTTGTACTGTGAAACGCACCGCATCATGGGTGATTAAACGTCAGTTCCCTTTTACTACCGTATGTATGTGTGTTTTATGGGCTCCCGCCTATTGCATTTATTCCAGCAATGTGCGGGTTAACTGTTGTGTATAAATACCCTATGTATCTCCACCCTCAACATGCCTGATGAAGCTGGTTATCCAGCGAAACGCGTTGCATGCCGGGTAAATAAACCATTTTACCTTTGAAGTCCTGTGCGCTGCCTCTATCCTGGTTTGTTCCCTGGAGGGATCCGCTTAATTTCTTCGCCTGTGTGTCCAGGAGCAGCTGCCGCTCTTCGCCCGTTGCAGGGTCACTTCACGCCTTCACCATAGTTGTACTTGGTCGCAGTACAACTAGACTTGGTGAGCAAGTTTTCTTGTCTATTATCTTTGCTTTTACATTACGCTATCACACTAGGAGTGCTCTCCTTGTCTGTCTATTGCTGTTTAAGGTCCCTCCCCTTGGATTCCTGAGGAATCGTTGTTGGATGTAGCTGCACTCAGTGTGATATCGGCCATTTGCCTCGTGGTATCCTGGTTTGTCTGTTTTGGTTCAGACACCTGCTTGAAGAATCTGATTTCGTCTACTGGTGACGTTTATTACTTCTGTTGTTATATTTCAATATGGATTTTCTATTGGACCGTGAGTCTGCACGAGACACGATTATTTCCCAACTTATCGGTAACGTTACAGTCCAGAAATTGTTGGAACCTGAGTTAAATCAGGACACACCGTCTGATGTGGACATTAAGACATTGAATGAACTTTTTAAACAATATGAAGATATTTGTAAGCTAGAAATACAACAGAGTATTGATGTACTTTTTCTGTCTAGATATGCAGCTAAACACATTTCGCCTAGAGGTCTCCGTCCTTCGATTGAGTCCTCTTTCCCAAATGATGTTATTTTCTCCCGTGATTGGGAAGCTTTTCTTGAAACCTGTTCACAAGGCATGATTGAGCGCTTGTGGGCTAAACGTAATAGTTTATCAAAAAATTATCTAGAATCTGCACGCAATATTAGAACTTCTTTGACACCTTATAGTCATTATGGTATTTTTAGAAAAATGGATGCTGCTGTTTTAAATAGGTTAAAAAAATTTGAACTTGATATCATTAATAAAAAAGCACATAAGTTTAATAGGGATTTGAATGACTATGCCTGTGGCCAAGTTCGTAAATGGCCCAGATATAGCCATAACAATCCCAAACATATGGGAACCAATCACGATTTTGCCGCCGATTCCCCTAGCTTACCATCGTCAGTAGGTGTTCACACTACTGGTAAAGTCGATGCGACTATAGCTGTTACACCTTCAGTAGAAACATCTACCAGTACCCAGATGGGCTCTAACGTTAATAATACGAATAAGGTTTTGAATTCAGATTCCAGACCACAGAATATGGGTGCAGTCCCGAAAAGATTTTTAAATACGAATTCTAGTGGTTACGCAAATAAAAATAATTATAAAGGGAAATATAATGTAAAAAACCATCATGATTCGAGGTCTCCTCCCAACGGGAGTCGTTTGATTTATAACTCCAGATTTCACAAAAAACAGAACACACCAAGGGTACCCATAGACCCTCAGTTATTGGTTATGCCATGTGAAAACCAACTTGGAAAAGGATTACATCAAGTTACCTCTTCACCGAACAAATATATTAATACTAATCGATCTATGAATATGGTATTGCATGCTGCTCCTTCATTGCAACATGCAAACCATGTTCCAAATATTTCGCAATTTGAAAAACGATTTCAGAAACTACCGCAACATGTGAATCCGATTCATATAATTGATCCACCTGTTGACGAACCCTGTGGTGATGAATCTATGTCAGAAGATACCATTTTCAATAGCTCTATACTTACGGTACATAATGTTTCTTCCTCTACTCTGCTTCATAGTCCGGTAGACACTAATTCTGATTCTAGCCTTTTTTAGGCTCCCGTCCTATAATTGCCAGCACTGTCACACTCCAACATATGGAGGAGTGTGTCACCACCAACCGTATCACCCAATACTTTCAGCCAATTGCAACAAAGTCAATAAAAAGAAAATTCGGCATCGAGGTTGCAGGGGAGGTAGAAAAAATAAATCAAAAAGGTTCCAGTCCAGATTTCAAGAAGAACAAAAATCTATTACAATAAATTCCGAATCAAGTTTTCCTAAGAACATAGTTAGAGATAGTGATGGTAAAATAAAAATTTTCAATTTATCTTCTTACGTCTTGGCCCAAAATGAGAGTGATTTATTATCAAAAGGGTTATCCTTTTGCCCAGTTTCCTTACCAAACAATTTCCAACTATTTGTAGATTTGAATCGTTTTACACGTAAACTTACATTAAGTAGACACTTCTCCCTTTCGAATAAACGTAACATCTCAGTAGAGGACCCATTGTTGGGGCAATCTAATACAAATGTCTCATCATCCTTTGACACCATAAGGAATACTGAAATTAAGCATGTAAAAGTAACCCCCCCGTTATCTTTCTATCCTATCCATAATAAAGGCCCTTATGTGGATACTTTTTATCAGATTGTTTCAAAAGAACTTTGTTCCTTACGTGATAGCCATAATGTTGGCAAAATACAAGACAATCTAAGTATTGTTGAACGACAGGCTGTAAAAAGTCTACAGGATAATTCCTCTATAATTATCCGCCCCGCTGATAAGGGGGGTGGTGTTGCAGTTCTGGATAGATCTGCGTATATTGATGAGGCCCTCAGAATCCTTTCCGACAAAGAATACTATGAAATTTTGACGAATGATCCCTCCCCTAGATATTTTGCGGAATATAAAGAACTTATAAAAAATGCTACTGATAATAATTTGCTAAATAAAAAAGAATGTGATTTTCTATCAGTGAAAAATTATTCGTTACCTATCTTTTACTACTTACCTAAGTTGCACAAATCCTTGTTTTGTCCCCCTGGACGTCCCATTATATCTGGTGTTGGTTCACTCACTTGTAATTTATCACATTATATAGATTTATTTCTACAACCTTTTGTTCTCTCTCTTCCCTCCTATCTTAAAGATTCTACACAGCTAATTAGGGAGGTTAGCAATATTATTTTTCCAGCTGATTTTTTGTTTTTGACTCTTGATGTTTGTGCACTTTATTCTAATATTACCACCTCTATAGGTCTAGCGGCCATAAAGGAGGTTCTCCTCTCAGATGGTAATTTTTCACTCACCCAAGTACTGTTCATTATTGAATCTATTTTTTTTATTTTAGAACACAATATTTTTAGTTTTAATGATATCATTTACAGACAATGCAGGGGCTGTGCGATGGGGACTCGATTCGCCCCCAGTTATGCTAATTTGGTCATGGGGCGTTTCGAGTCCTCACATATCACACAGTCCCCTGTTTTTAATCGGTATGTCGCCTTTTATAGGCGATATATTGATGACCTGTTCATTATTTGGACAGGCTCTTCCTCTCAAGCACATGATTTTGTTGACACTCTTAATTCTAACACCTGGGGTCTAAAATTTACCATTCACTGCTCTTCTTCCTCTATTGACTTTCTTGATCTTCAACTCAGAAAGGATTCGGATGGCCGTATAAAAACAAAAACATTTTTTAAACCAGTGGACATAAATAGTCTATTGGATTTCAATAGTTCCCATTATCCCCAGTGGATCCGTAATGTGCCCTATGGGCAATATTTGCGTATCAGAAAAAATTGTACATCTAATTCTGACTTTTTGGAACAATCACGTATTCTACAGAATCGCTTTAGAGAGAAAAACTATCCAAAATCGATTCTAAATAAAGCTTTTAATCAGGCTAAGGGACAACGACAAGAGGATTTGATAATTGATAAAACTAATGCGAATGATATTAAGAAAGAAATTATAAATCTCACAATCGATAAATGTCAAATTGATTGTAAAAATAATAAAAAATCCAAGAAGAATTATAGTCACAATTTCGTTACCAATTTTAATTGCGCAGCACCCAAGATAAAAACAATATTCAATAAATATTGGTATATATTAAAAGGTGATCCGATACTTAAAGATATACTACCCGACCACCCAGGTGTCACATTCCGCAGATCACAAAATCTGCGTAATTTGGTGGCCCCCAGTGACGGTCTTAAGAATAATCGTTTTGTTGTATCTAATCGTGTAGGACAGGATAATGGCACTATTCCCTGTGGTAAAATGAGATGTAAATGCTGCATCATGATAGAAAAAGGTGATAATTTTGTTTGTAATATTTCGAAAAATGTATTTCGGATTAAGGGAACGCATGATTGCGAAAGCAGCTATGCGGTTTACCTTTTATCTTGTATTTGCGGTTTGCAGTATGTGGGCCGCACTGTTCAGACAGTGCGGTCCCGCATGAATAAACATCGTTCCAATGTTGGAAGACAATTCATGCTACACAGTGTCTCACGACACATATGTCAAATACACTCCGGGAATTTTGACTGTCTTAAATTAAAAATCATTGAAGTCATACCATCTATTATAAAAAATCGTTTCCAAAGGCTAATTAATAGAGAATCATACTGGATTTTTTCACTTGGTTCCCTTTTCCCTGGTGGTTTAAATGAGATGATTGAGAACGCTGTGTGACTTGACTTGCCTTCTATTATCATAACATATTATAAATATATTACAAATTTATTGACATATTTTATATTTTATATCTTATCTATTTACATATCCAAATTTTTTTAGTTGGGTATGTGGATATATATAATTTTGTTATTTATTTATTTTTATATATTTTTTTGTATTTTACTATTTTTTATATGTGTGTTTTATGGGCTTCCGCCTATTGCTTTTATTCCAGCAATGTGCGGGTTAACTGTTGTGTATAAATACCCTATGTATCTCCACCCTCAACATGCCTGATGAAGCTGGTTATCCAGCGAAACGCGTTGCATGCCGGGTAAATAAACCATTTTACCTTTGAAGTCCTGTGCGCTGCCTCTATCCTGGTTTGTTCCCTGGAGGGATCCGCTTAATTTCTTCGCCTGTGTGTCCAGGAGCAGCTGCCGCTCTTCGCCCGTTGCAGGGTCACTTCACGCCTTCACCATAGTTGTACTTGGTCGCAGTACAACTAGACTTGGTGAGCAAGTTTTCTTGTCTATTATCTTTGCTTTTACATTACGCTATCACACTAGGAGCGCTCTCCTTGTCTGTCTATTGCTTTTACTACCGTGTCAGCGCCTTGTTATCCTGTCGTTCACCGGAGGATCCATTGAATATTTCTGCACAGGACGTGGAAGGGCTGCAGTCACTTTGTTTTTCCTGCCATTATCCATTGTTGCACTTAGTGGAGTGTAACCTCCGGGGGTAAGCGTGCAATTGTCTCCCCCTCCCTCCCCCAGTGCACCCCTTGGTAATACACTACGGAGCGCTGTCTACCTTTCTTTTCGGTTTTCTTGGTAGAGGGAGGCTGCACTAGGGACTTTGCCCACAACCACTGGCTGGGAAGATCATGTGACCAAGGCATCATTCATCTAACACGGCAATGTACAAATGTTAACCATTTACACTCTGAAAACCTCAGCATACAGAATAAATATGGTGCAATGCACATTTTGCAGATACATTTCTAGTATTCATGCAGTTTGAAAATAACTTTTTGTCTCAGCTGCATGGCAATTTCTGAAGGACTGTTGCTGGGACACACTACAATTGAATTATGTTTTTTAATATGACAGGTCATGTTTAAGGGGCTTACAAACCATCTAGTGACCGCACAATCATTGAGCTGTGTAAATGGCTAAATCAGCGTTCCTATCAGCATGGGCCTAACCATATGAAAGAACCTTTAGTTGACCTCTCTGTTGTTTTAGCCAAGTCTACAGCCTGCCATCTTTGCTGACTGCAATATCTGTGTTGCCGGGCAATGGCCCTCAGATTCTCTATAATAAACATCAGATTCTCTATAATAAACAATTGAAGCTGAATAAATTGTGAATATTTTGAATATATTGTGTATTTGCAAAGCTTTAATTATCATTCTTCTCATTGCAATGGCTTAAGCATCACACCATATATGTGTTATGTCTTGGCTTGAAATATTATGTGCACCTCCCCATTCCATGTCAGGCTTTATGTTCCGAGAGGAAGCTTGTCTATGGACAAACTCCGTTTTGCTTTCATAATTTAGAAATTGCTCAACCATCCCACTGACTGCTTTTGTTTTCCATCCAAAAATAAAGTTAAGAAACAGTATGCTTGCCACTGCTGCACGGCAGTATGTTATCCACGAGAAAAATGAACTGTTGGCGTTGCTTTTATTAAGAGCATATTCAAAATAATGACATTAGGAAAATAAAGGCTTTGATTTGGAGTCTAGAAGCTGCTCATGCTCCAGGAGGGGAGGCGCGGGAGCGTTATTTGTTGTGTTCTCAAGTAGAACAACCTTTCGCTCTACTGAACTATATCACTGCACCTCATTCACCGTGTATCCCGGGAGACTATGACACCACAGTATATTTTCTGCTATACGTTCTACTAAGGATATGGAAATTTACCTCCTGCCGCATTATTAATTTAGACTTAAGTTTTTATCAATGTGCAGTGTGACTTTATTTTTTAACCTGGCAAGAAAAATCTACTACAATATTTATCTATCGCTGAAGACTGCATTTGTGCATTTATTAGCACCAAACATAATGTCGCACACATACCAAACAGTTCTGCAGCCAAGGTGTCCAGAGGTAATGCCATGCTGTCTGCAGCTGGTTCAGAATCCTGCAGCCAGGTTACTTTACTTGCAAAGCAGCCTTGTTCTCAGTACATAACAGATGTCATCTGCTCTCTTCAATTGATGCTTGGGAAATGCCAGATACGGAATGCTTTATCTATTGTCGGCGGAGTGCAAATATGATCATAAAATGTGCAGCCTGTTTTTATGTGCAGGAGTGCATTCAACACCATGTGGATTTTGCAGAATATTGCACTGGTTAGAATGTAAATTGGCAAACGATATAACTCCCTTGTTTAAGCAGATTTTTATATTTTTATACAGTAAATAACTATGCTAATCATTCACTACATTAAAACCACCTGCCTAGTATTATATAGAAAAAAGCGAGAGCACTCCATAGCGTGAAACCGCCGGTTTGGGGTTCAGAGCAAGATACTGAATTAACCCTTACCAAAGGTGGTTGTGTGAGCTCACACACAACAATGGTCAGCGTGGGTGAGTATGAGGCCCGGTCTGCAGCCTTCCCAGCCAAGTGAACGGTAGGAGAGGACTTCCAGGAGTAATGGTTTTCAGCGGCGCTGACCAGGAGTAGACACGTCAGGTGAGTAGGAGAAAGATTTATTTAAAACAATGCAAAGCGTTTCACCGCGCTTGTGTGGCTTCATCAGGCATCAAATGCCTGATGAAGCTGCGCAAGTGCGGTGAAACGCGTTGCATTGTTTTAAATAAATCCTTCTCCTACTCACCTGACGTGTCTACTGGTGAAACCCATTACTCCTGGAAGTCCTCTCCTGCTAATATTATATAGGTCATACTCAAGCTGCCAAACAACTGTGATATGTCAAAACAGGGGCTCCAAAAAACTTCTGTAGGATTTGTATAATGTGTGGAATGTCCACCAGAAAATACTAGCGGACATTCTGCACGTAAAAAAAATTTGTCAGGCCTAGAACCGCTCCAAAATGTGCCATCTTATAGACGGCATTACATTTTCTTGCAGACTCTGTTGAAAGAATAGACTTATTTATTCTTTCTGTGGATGCCGGATTAAGAATTTCAGTGGCAGAAACATCTGGCACAAAAATTTTTCTACGTGAACAGTGCAGCAGAATCCCATTGAAATCAATAGGACTCAGTGGAATGTCTGTGCAGAATGTCTGTGCAGAATATTCCGTGTGGACATTCCGCACAAGTTCAGCCCGTGTGAACATACCAGGAGAACCATATCTGATTGCAGGGGTCCCACCGCTGGGGACCCCGCGTTCTCCCTGCTGCACCTGGCATTCAGTTGGAGTGTTGGGTGCAGTGCCGGAGGCTCGCCAGGTCACGCCCCCTCCCATAGACTTGCATTGAGGGGGCATGGCCGTGACGTCACAAGCCTCTGCCCCCCTTCGCCAGTCATTCTGCACGAAGCGAAGTTCACTCCGTGCACCGGATGTCTGGGGTGCTGCAGCCGAGATCGTGGGGGCCCCAAGCGATCAGACATTTTATCTAGAGTCGGAGTCCCCCTTTAAGATATCTCGGGGCGGAGTACCCCTTTAAGGGCTGGTCCTGCAGGACTTTAAGGGCTAGTCCTGCAAGACTCCTGCTAAAGGGAACTGCATCCCTGCTGTGGAAAAAGTGCAGGAACTCCGTTCCCTTGTGTTCCTGCAGGACTTGAACCCTGCTTTTAGGGTAGGGTCACATGTAGTGTATAAGCAGCGTATTTGATGCTGCCTATTTGAGACTGCATATTTCTGTACTAGCAAAGTCTATGGGTGTTTATTATTACTCCCATAGACTTTGCTAGCACAGAAATGTGCAGCGTCAAGTGAACAGTGTCAAATACTGTATGTAGCATATTCGCTATGTGTGACCATACCCTAAAGGAAACCTGTCAACACTTTCATGCTGCCTGAATGGCGAGTCATTGGATTGCAACATAAAGTGGCAAAATAGGTGCATGACTTTGTAAGAAAGACCACAGTTTTGCCAGAAAAATTAGCAGCCAATGGCCATCGCATGTAGGCGTAATTGTGTTTGCATGCCAAATCTTCAACTTAAAAATACACCCTAAACTCTAGCCTAAGCACCAGCAATAACAAATTCAGCTCTTATTAGGTAGACAGCATATGGGTTAAGTGGGCATTATCACTGTTATTGGTTGTGGCCTAATGCTGAGCCCCCACGGATAGTTAGATAGAGCCAGGAGAAAAGCTTGGCTGAGCGCTTTACTCCAAGCTTGCTGTTTTTTCAGGCTATGTTTACATGGCGGAATGCAATCTGCCGGAACCATTCTGCTTGGAAATTCTGTTGCAGCAGACTCCCATTGTTTTCAATGGGACTTTGCTGCACAGTACACACAGCAGAATTCCCTCCCCCTTTGATTCCCCCTGTGCCACACGACTTTCCCCTCAATGATTTGCCCTGTGCTGCACTTCTTTCCCCTCAATGATTCCCTCTGGGCCACACATCTTTCCTCATAATGATTCCCCCCTGTGCCACACATCTTTCCCCTCAACAATTCCCCATGTGCCACACATCTTTCCCCTCAATAATTCCTCCTGTGCCACACATCTTTCCCCTCAATAATTCTCCCTGTGCCACACATCTTTCCCCTCAATAATTCTCCCTGTGCCACACATCTCTCCCCTCAACAATTCCCCCTGTGCCACACATCTTTCCCCTCAATAATTCCCCCTGTACCACACATCTTTCCCCTCATTAATTCCCCCTGTGCCACATATCTTTCCCTCAACAATTCCCCCTGTGCCACACATCTTTCCCCTAAACAATTCCCCCTGTGCCACATATCTTTCCCCTCAACAATTCCCCCTGTGCCACACATCTTTCCCCTCAATGATTTCCCCTGTGCCACACATCTTCCCCCCCACTTCCACCTTCCCCTCTAATGCCCTGATATTTTTCCGCTTATCTGGCCTGCATGCTCCAGAAGGCTCACGTTCAGACTTGATAAGGGTGTTAAATAGGGGATCGACCCTGGAGGGAATCTACCCTGTTTTGAGTCTTTATGTATTATAGACCGATGACTCTGTATCCATTTTATAGTAACTATAGGTTTTAACTGGATTTAATAAAAGTTGTTAAATTTTAGCTATTTTGGTTGGGCTTGAGTCACGTTCAGGCTGCGTCTTGGGCTGACTGAGCGAGTGACATCCTCTGCGCAGCATCAAGGATGTCACTAGTCAGTCCCAGCAGCTACCACTGGTAACTGATCTACAGTGGACCCAGTGCTGGCTACTTGTTCAAGAACTTTAGCCCGGCCGCAGCCACTTTAAAACAGTGACCATTGGCGGCTTCTGGAACATGACCTAGGATTTATCAGCGTATACAGGTAGGATTTTAGCTTGATATTTAGTTTAAAAAGTGCGTGCTATACGCCGATAAATATGGTACATTAATATCTGCAGCATCACATCTGCATGATCCTGTATGTGTGAATGAGCCCTTACATTATAATCAAGCACTCACATTAATTATAAACCGGTTGTTGTGACATAACTCACAATATCCGACATAGAAATCTACATTATGTGCTGCAAAATAATATTTAAAGATGTTTTCTATAATATGTAATTTAACAATACTATATATTTAGAGCTCTCTGAAAACAATATAGAATAATTATCCGAGAGAGAAAAAAAAAATCATCATTAGTGTAAACTATTCATAATAATTCATTTTAATTAATTTGCATTATAAAAAGATGAAGGATTGGATGCGTGGAGAAATGTCACTCAAAGAATGAATAATTGCCGGCATGGCGTACAATGCTTTACGCTTTCTAATAATGTGTGCGCTCATCCCTAAATTATTAAGCCCAAAAAGAACTAAAAGTGCTAAGCTGCAGAAGAAATGTCATACTAAATATAACAATGAGCTGCCACAGAGAAAGCAGCAAAATGGAAAATTCTGTTATCGCATCTGGCAAGCTATGCCTTGATAGGCATGATTATAGTCTGAAATGTTTCGGTAGAAGGAGGGGTAGAATGTATTGAGCGTTCGCGTCAGCAGAGATGATATACTATAGCAGTGTTATACATATTGGCCACAGGGTACATTATTTCCTGAATCTAAGACAGCAAGAAGATAAAAGGGTTAAGTATGACATGTTAAAGTCAGTTAAGAAAACCTGATAGAAACAGACTGGCGGGACCCTGAGAGTGTCATTTTAGGTCACAGATGGATTTAGTCTTCTGCCAGGGACTGGCACCTCTATAAACCATTTAGTGATGGGGATTTCTTTATATTTTTAAGTCTCGTCTCAAGTTATGTCACGTTGACCTGTTTTCATAACGTATCTGTATGGTAAAGGTATAGGAAATTGAAGTCAGGAAACAACAGTTATTCGCGGCCCCGAGTTGTCACTCCAATGTGCCTAAAACTGCATTATTTACTACATGGGACTTGTTTTACTACTCTGCATATGTGTCACAGCTTTAGTTGGATAGAAGGAATAACAGCTCACAAAAATCACTTGCGCAAAAAGTTTCTAGCCATGTTTCCTTACTATGACATTGGGAAGAGGGATTCTTTGCTTGCCTCTATCCAACAACCCCTTTTCATATTCTTCTCCAAAACTTGTACCCATTTAACTTAACACAGGCTGCAATGACTTCATTTAGAGGAAGATTTTTCTTCAAGTTAAAGTTGGATTCCTTTAAGAAGCCTTAGAGCATGAATGGGGATTTACAAAGCCAAATCATTTGCAGACAGTGTTTCTGGGTTGTTACAGAGCAGGGTGCCTGCTGGCTACAGAAAGGTCTATCATTGTGAGAATAAAGGAAAATATTTTTCCTTAAGGAGAGTGCCATAAAGGCATGTGAAGACTTATAGGTCATTCATGTTCCACTTGGAATCCTGGGAAGAAGGATATGCAAAGTAGTTCCCTGATACAACCTTTTGGAAGCAGCTTTCCCTTAAAGTCACAGTTTGACTGCTTTAGGAAGCCTTGGAATATGATGGAGATTTAAAAAGTTACAGTACTTACAATGGTCCGCCATAAACTAGTCCACTTAAGATATCAGGCTTCTTGTCTGAACCTATCCCTCATTGCCATGATAAGTAAACACAACACATGAATACCTACATTACAAAGGGTGGAAGGGTAGGATGTTGTCAAAGGACTCGTGCAGCCTACCCTTGTCTCAAATACCCCCAGGAGGTAACTCCCCTCAACCAAGAAGGTGATTTCAGCACTCCCCATAACACTTCCTATTAAAGTGGGAAGGGGTACTCTGGTGGAAAACTTTAGTTTTTATTATTTTTTTTTAATCAACTGGTGCCAGAAAGTTGAACAGATTTATAAATTACTTCTATTAAAAAAATCTTAATCCTTCCAGTACTCAATAGCAGCTTTATACTACAGAGGAAGTTCTTTTCTTTTTGGATTTCTTTTCTGTCATGACCACAGGCTGACACCTCTGTCCATGCCAGGAACTGTCCAGAGCAGCATATGTTTGCTATGGGGATTTTCTCCTGCTGTGAACAGTTCCTGGCATGGACGGAGGTGTCATCATAGAGCACTGTAGTCGTGACAGCAAAGAAATCCAAAAAGAAAAGAATTTCCTCTGCAGTATAAAGCCGCTAATAAGTACTGGAAGGATCAAAATTTTTAATAGAAGTAATTTACAAATCTCTTTAACTTTCTGGCATGTTGATAAAAAATAAATAAATAGATAAATAAAAGTTTTCCACCAGAGTACCCCTTTAATCTTTTCTCTCCATCTCCTCTATCATTTCATGCTGTCCTTCCATTTAATGATTCTAGGTTACTTGCAACTAGTGTGCATTAGGTCCAAATAATGCATTCCTATTATTTATATTTAAAGGGGTACTCCGGTGCTTACACATCTTATCCCCTATCCAAAGGATACACGCCGCTGGCCTTGTGGTCGTCGGTAATCAGACCCGTAGCGAACATGCTCTGGGGACTGATTACAAACGGGGTGCCGCGTGCAAGATCACAGGGGTCCCCAGCGGCGGGACTCCTGCGATCAGGCATCTTATCCCCTATTCTTTGGGTAGGGGATAAGATGTGTAAGCACCAGAGTACCCCTTTAATGCAGACAATTGTCTAGCTTTATTTAAACATATTGCAATCTATCATTCATCTAGTATTAAACATAAATGAAGAAAGGATGGGCCGCACTCACCAGCTTGAAGGTGCAAACAGTGCTGTTTCTTTATTTTAAAGGGGTATTCCGCCCCTAGACATCTTATCCCCTATCCAAAGGATAGGGGATAAGATGTCAGATCGCCGTGGTCCCGCTGCTGGGGACCTCCGGGATCCCCGCTGTGGTACCGCACTATCATTACTGCGCAGAGCGAGTTCGCTCTGCACGTAATGATAGGCAGTACAGGGGCCGGAGCATCGTTATGTCACTGCTCCACCCCTCGTGACATCACGGCCCGCCCCTTTCAATACAAGTCTATGGGAGGAGGCGTGGCGGTCATCACGCCCCCTCCCATAGACTTGCATTAAGGGGACGGGCCGTGATGTCACGAGGGGCGGCGCCATGACATCACGCTGCTCCATCCCCCGTATCGCCCGTCATTACGCACAGAGTGAACTCGCTCTGTGGTGTAATGATAGCGTGGTGCCGCAGCGGGGATCCCGGGGGTCCCCAGCAGCGGGACCGCGGCGATCTGACATCTTATCCCCTATCCTTTGGATAAGGGATAAGATGTCTAGGGGCGGAGTACCCCTTTAAAGGTGCATAGATTCACGTTGAATGGCAGGACAGTTCACAAGATCCTTAGCATAGAAAACAGGTGACAGTTGTTGCGCGTGCGCATGCACGCGCAACAGCTGTCACCTGTTTTCTATGCTAAGGATCTTGTGAACTGTCCTGCCATTCAACGTGAATCTATGCACCTTTAAAATAAAGAAACAGCACTGTTTGCATCTTCAAGACGGTGAGTGCGGCCCATCCTTTCTTCATTTACGTTTATATTGGATGACTGCCTTTTCCTGGGTTTGGCGCACCGCAGCAGGTGCCTGAAAAGTGTCCCATGTTCCCAGGTTTGTCTGACTGCTCTGGGCTGACTCACGACCTGAGTGAAGCAATACAAGGGGGTTGGAGTGCCGACTTATGTGTCTTTTTGTATACTATTCATCTAGGGTTGCTAGAGTCCTCCCCTTATTATTTATACAAGATATTTCGTCCTTGCTTATTCCTCCTGCTCTCCAATGCTAATGACACATGAGAAGCCCCCATGTGAGAATTACGCAGTGTAATTCCCCAGATTTAGCTTTCATCTCCGAACTGTGTGTTTTGATTACATGCCATTCAGGTAAATTCATCTAACTGACAGAACTAATATACCATCATTTGGATATAAAATGTAACTTGGCAGAGAGAATCCCCAATCTGACTACATGACTTTAATGGTGATTTGATTGGCTTCTGTTTGGGATGCTTCTTCCCAAATGTTATGTTTTGAGAGAGTAAAATGTACTCTCAAATCAGCCAGGAGGCACAGAGCAGACACAACACCAATGAAGTTAATCACACAAGGAGTGCCAGTTGTTCAGCTTGGCATCCACATCGCACACCAGAAGGAGCTAGCACTGTACAATGAACTGATTCCAACTCGGAGGATTATTTGTTTGGTTATGACTTTAATTGTGTCATCTAGGCGGATTTGTGACACAAAATGGCAATATCCTATTGTTGAGATGATTTGCAATCAAATAGGAGACTTACTGGCCTGATGGATATGCGCTAGTTAAACGGAATTATACAGTATATAACCATAAAGCACATTAGGAGTCCCAGACCCGATTACAAGCATTATAATGTTACTATTTCTTCAGTATTGGTTACCATTCATGCCAGTCGTCTCTGTTCTAGCCTACATCAGTGCCAGTCATATGCCCTAATAGGCCAGGTGTTCAGGATATCCATGATTAAGCATGTATGTCATAGAAGATGAATGGGCTGTTGATTGAGCCACCTGTGCTCAAGTGGGGATATTTTAAAGGGGATTTACCACTTAAAGGGAACCATCATTATTGGGTTATTATCATTATTTGAATTGATCTGAAACGCTTCCAGAATTGCTTACAGTTAATGGATCATGATGAGAGCTGTAGTGCTCATCACTTTTTTTCTTTCTGTATTGAACATTTATGTTATAGAATTTTTACAATACAATATAAAGTTAGTATGGTGGTAGATGCATATGTAGGCAATTTTCATAATATAAATGTTATTTTTTTAAACAAGTGTCTGAAGGATGTATCCTAGTAAGCTAATGAGAAGATGTCTCGAAAAATAGTGGTGGTAGCAGCATATGTAGGCAATTTTCATAATATAAATGTTTTTTTTTTAAATAAGTGTCCGAAGGATGTATCCTAGTAAGCTAATGAGAAGATGCCTCGAAAAACAGTGGTAGGCAGACCACGAGGAACACAGAAGTGCCCGTTTGGGCCAAAATGCTGCATTGCCTATATGCCATTCATCTATTAGCGTTTCTTAGTCACCCTGTAACACTTGGTGATGGCGGATGGCTCAGGTGGCAAATGTAAACACTATGAAATGTATGTGATGGGGGGAAATGAAAAGGTGGAAAATAGGTTTCTGTATTTAGGATGCCTTTTGGACTTTTTTAACGTTTTTTTAGACTACAGCAAAAGCTATAGCCCCCCCCAAAAAAAAATATATAAAGTTTGTAAAAGACACTAAATATGTCCCCCAAAAAGCCCCAAGGCAATATATGTGACAATTTACTGATGGATGGGGGGTACATAAATATCCCCCAAAAGTCTGTTGCACCTACCTTCATGGTCGTAGCAATCACAGCCATAAAATCAAACTGTGTAAGAACAAAGGGGGAGATTTATTAAAACCCGTCCAGAGGAAAAGTTGCTGAGTTGCCCATAGCAACCAATCAGATCGCTTCTTTCATTTTTCAGAGGCCTTTTCAAAAATGAAATGATAGAAGCAATCTGATTGGTTGCTATGGGCAACTCAGCAACTTTTCCTCTGGACAGGTTTTGATGAATCTCCCCCAAAGAACTTTTTTTTCCCATATTCAATTCAAAATAATTCAATTGGGAAAATGGGCAGTTTTCTGCTTGTTTGTTGTTTTTTAGATATAAAAATCTGTTAGGCCATTTTACAGCCAACTGGCCAAATCTAATAGATCAAGGCAAGCGCTTGCAAAACAGCTTGTGCGGTGTGTTTTTATTTTGCGCATTGACTTGCATCAAAATGATTATCTTATTTTGTGCTAGCTTTTCCATTTTTCTTGCTGTGCATTTGCAAGAGGTGTTTGAAGAGGCACTGAATGGTGCGTATCATTTTTTTTGAAAAATGTTTGCGCAAAATTTCGGCAGGCATATGAATGTGTTTGAGCTTTTCATAATTTTTTTTTTTTGTGCTATCCAGGGGGCTTTCTGTCATTAGTACATTTTAAAGTGATGTGCACCACATAATAAATTCTTCAATTCTTTGCATCACTTTCTCAGCATTACTATGGAGAAACCAATTTACATTTATGAACTACATGTAGCTCCTGTGGCAAGGCTTGCCTGATTTTCTTACATGGTTTACTGACCTTTCCTGGTGTACACTCTTTATTCTCCAGCCAAGTCAATTTTCCACAAATTTAGTCCTTTGGGCAGTGGGTATTTATTACTATATTAAAGTAAACTCAGCTTTATAAATCAAATAAAAATAATAATAATAAAAATAATATATATATATATATATATATATATATATATAATAAAAATAGGGCAAGGACATAAAAAAGTTAAGTTATGCAGTGAAATATGGTAGATTCAGAAAAGATAACTGATATTGGTGGCACTTATCAGTTTATGTGTTTTGTGCTCATTATATAATATACACAGCTCTTGTTTCAATATTATAGTAAAAAAAGATATGCCTACATACAACTAATATATATGTTTAGAGGTAAAATATACACATGTTCTTTAGGCAAGTGCAACCTGGTTTAGTTTGAAAGAAAAGCGAGCATTATACATATTTATTCAAGCTTTCTTACAACACTGATGCAGCAGTATTACAATAATGCCTAATATACACTATCTAAAGGTCAATATCTCAATCAATAATTTAATAGGCAAAAAGAACTAAGCGTGTCAACCCATAAACTGTTATGAGATTTTCACAAGGTAATTTAATGAAGCATCGTAATTTACATATATATATATATATATATATATATATATATATATATATATCAGCAAATATTCTTAAGACATAAGCAGATAAACTGCCTGATGTAATGACAAGGTTGGAAAAGGCTATCAAACACCTCAAACACATGATATAAAGATGATGGAGAGAAATACAGACAGATAGATACACATAGAGGGGAGATAAATAATACTGGGCATGCCAAAAATTTTACTAAAAATGGCTTCGGCTATGTACTGAATCAGAGTGGCAAATTCTCTTTCAATTAAAGGACCAAAAGACGCTGCATGCAGTATTTTTTTCTGTCCCGTTAAAATTCCAGTAAAATGACGCAAACCAATGAACCCCATTAAAGTCAATGGGGTTTCTTGGGACCTATAGGTGTCCCATAGGTACTAAGTAGACCAGGGATGTGCACAGACATTTTGGAGGGCAGGGGCTCAAGTAAAAATAAATAATCACTGCACATAGTATGCATGTACTGGGATGACATCACGGTATTATCCCTGTACTGTGACATCATTGTATTATTCCTGTACTGTGTGTACTGTGACATCACTGTGCTTATAATCTCTGTACTGTGACATCACTGTGCTTATAATCTCTGTACTGTGACATCACTGTGCATATTATCTCTGTACTGTGACATCACTGTGCATATTATCTCTGTACTGTGACATCACTGTGCTTATAATCTCTGTACTGTGACATCACTGTGCATATTATCTCTGTATTGTGACATCACTGTGTTTTATTCCTGTACTGTCACAACATTGTGCGCATTATTCCTGTACTGGGACTTCACTGTGTTTATTATCCCTGTACAGTACTGTGAAAATGTGTTGTGTCCTCAAGGGTTTAATCTTGGGATAAAGACCCATATCTCACATATACTGCCTGCTATCTCACACAAATATACTGCCCTTATCACCCTATATACTGCTCCCTATGACCTCCCCAACCCCACATACATCAATGTCTTTACCTTACCCCCACTCCCCCCATACTTTCCCTATTACCTCCTCCTCTGTGCATGTATGCTGTACCTTCCTCAAACTACAACCCCCATCATCCCCAGACAGCATTTGACTGTCTGGGAATGAAGAGAGTTGTAGTTTAGCAACAGCTAGCCTTCAGCTGTAGCTAAAATGGTTTAGCAACAGCTTAAAGGGGTACTCCGGTGCTTACACATCTTATCCCCTATCCAAAGGATAGGGGATAAGATGCCTGATCGCGGGAGTCCCGCCGCTGGGGACCCCCGTGATCTTGCACGTGGCACTCCGTTTATAATCAGTCCCCGGAGCGTGTTCGCTCCGGGTCTGATTACCAGCGACCACAGGGTAGAGGGCACCAGAGTACCTCTTTAATGCTCTCATTTTGGAAACAGACTACTTTATGACTGCTTCTCCCTTCCCAGCGAAGAGTCCTCTAAATTTACTAACCATTGTTTTGACCATTGACAGTCAGGAGGAAGAGGAGCTCGGCCACACTACAAGGAAGGGGAGGAATTCAGGAGGTGACCAGGAGTGCTGCATCTCTCTGTAGAGCACTCAGGCGGCTGTATCCTTATAGGAAGCACAACAAGCACCGGCTCTGCTTGGGGCCCTGGGCAAGCTCGGGGCCCCAAGCAATTGCTTGGTTTGCCTGTCCTTTGTCCTAAAGCATGAGCTATCAAGCTGCAGGCACAGCTCAACCCCTACATTGCGAGGATAATGTGAGTCAAACTTGGCAATGTTTGAAATTTCTGTGAGCCACAAACACCCCAAAGTTCAGATCAAATCTTGGTACAGGGGGCTCAGCTTGGTCAACTATACTCATTATATAAATGTGGTGTACCGGTACCGTATTGCATACCGTACCTTGTATGGTGGTCCCCAAAGTCAGAGTTACTACATTCAGGTAGGGTCCCCCAGGTGGGACAGCCCCTAGTCGCCTCCTCCGTTTCTAATTTCATAATGCTATTATATATATATATATATTTAATAATGTGTGTATTTAATATAGTGCATATTAGTCTACTTACCTTGTTAGTGTCACAGGACCTTCGATCATGTGACCATGTTAATTCCTCTATGGTATGTTGGAGGACCTTTGGAGGTCCTTGGGTCACATGTTTAACCATAACTCTCTGTACAGGAGATTGACAGTAGTATGGACCAATGAGCTTAAGTCCAGCCCCTGCACATATAAGGGAGCTGTAGCCAATTATCGCTCTCTTGGGTTGATGCTCTCGTGGATGCCAGACTAGCAGGACAGATCTGCACAACTTTCAAAGACAAGCTAGGCCCGAAAACCTGCCGGCCTTAGCATAACCTAAACCGTGAGTTAAAATCTCAATCCCCACTAAAGCTAGCGTGATTACTGGACCAAATCTAAACCCCTAAATCCAGTGGATCACTGCAACAATTATCTTCCTAAGCTCAATAGAATCACGAGGTCCCAACCACTTGTCAAGCTCTAATAGACTGTGTTACATGGACTGTCCCTGTTCATTATTGTCAGCACCAGCAGGGTTAACAGGTGCTGACAAGGTGTTGTTGCAAGGTTGCCGGTTTACGCCCTGCTGTCTGAGTGGCTAGCTACTGACTGACCACATGTGCATCTCCCTATATTACCAGGCATCAGACACTGAGAAGATGCCTGTGAAACTGGTCATTACCTGGGTAGCTAGCATTTCCTTATTCCATTGTATACCCGGCAACTTGACTTCTGGCTTCCTATCTGACTTTTCTTTTGTTATAGCGATTCGGCACCTCTTCCCACTCCTGGCTTGACTCGGTTTGACTGACATTGACTTTATGTGTGTATGTTTAGTTTGTCTTTGTTAGTTGCTTGTTTCCCTGTTGCACCTGACAACTGACAGGATTGTATTTTATTGTGTTGGCATTTGACTCCCCTCACTTATTTAGGAAGGGGTTGTCGACCAGTTGCCGGCCTATCATTTAGGATAGGTGGACTAGTAGGCAGGGACAGGGGTGCGGGTGAGCTTAGCGAGCACTCCTTCCCTGCCCATACGTGACAATTATTGCCTAAAATCTTCAGTAAAAGCTCCGACAAGTTTCTGCAAATCTCCGGTTGTGGACAATCAATTATTTCCTATCTCCCTATCGCTTTTAGGAAGGGTGGCGGTAGGACAAGCATACAGAGAATAGCCCGCACCCTGGCTTCACGAATAGAAAGGGTTAAGCAAGCACCCTTAGTAACCGCACAGCTAAACTCCCCATATACCCTACTCTCCCAAGCTACCAAATAAATATTTACTTTTAAAAGGGAAACAGGTGGGGCAGAATTGTTTGTTCATTAGCTATGTGGCGTCTTCTGCTAGATGTACCCCTTAAAAATATTTCGAACACAAGCAAAATCCAATGCTTATGAGTGATTAGTAGAAGGAAGAGACAACTGCTTGTGCATTATTTGTACAGGTATCTAGGCCTCCCCAGCCGAGCCTGCAATAGATTCATCTCTTATGTCTGTAAATTGATAGAGATGTCTGCAGGGACCACATGATGATATTCTGTGAAGAACATATATACATGTATACTCTAAAGATTCCCATGTAAACCCAACACACATAAAACAAATCTCACATTCTGTACAGAGTTCATTTGTCGCCAGTTGTTTTGACAGAAAACACTTGAGAAATCTTTCATCAAAGGACACTTATCCAGCACTGCCATTTTTTTCACAGAAGGGAATAAGCAAGTTGAACACTCACTTCAAAATATATCATAGCACAGTGCAGACCGCAGAGAATTGTACAATTACTTTTAAGTCACTGGACGGCAGCCACCACTTTATCCTCTCATCCTTTTTTCATACTGTACTATGTATTCCATGCATTTTAGAAAGGGCTACAGATGTAGCCAGGCCTAGTGTAAGGCTGACATATCTCATTCTACATTTTAGTAGTCTTAGAAGAGCCACATATCTGCATAAAATCTCTTTTTAAAGGGGTACTCCAGTGGAAAAAAACATTTTTTAAATCTACTGGTGCCACAAAGTTAAAGGGGTACTCCTGTGGAAAACAGTGTTGTAAATTACAGTGTTGTAAATTACTTCTATTAAAAATTCTTAATCCTTCCAGTACTGCAGAGAGGTGTCAGCAAAGAGCACTGTGGTCGAGACAGAAAAGAAATCCCAAAAGAAAAGAATTTCCTCTGTACTGGAAGGATTAAGAATTTTTAATAGAAGTTATTTACAAATCTGTTTAACTTTATGGCAACAGCTGATATAATAAAAAAAAATTCCATCGGAGGTCCCCATTTTAACAGATTTGTAAATTACTTCTATTTAAAAATCTTAATCCTTCCAGTACTTATAAGCTGCTGTATATTACAGAGGAAGTTGTATTTCTTTCTGGAGTTATTTTCAGTCTGACCACAGTGCTCTCTGCTGACACCTCTGTCCATATCAGGAACTGTCCAGAGCAGGAGAGGTTTCCTATGGGGATTTGCTTGTACTCTGGACAGTTCCTTATAGGTGACAGAGGTGTCAGCAGAGAGCACTGTGGTCAGACTGAAAAGAACTCCAGAAAGAAATACAACTTCCTCTGTAGTATACAGCAGCATATAAGAATGAGTGAGAGGAGTGCAGCAGCACTGTGTGTGTCTCCTGCTCTCAGGAGTGACAGTCAGGCACACAGGCAGTGATGAGTCGGAGAAGCGGCCCGCCATCTCCATATTTTTTTTTTCAAACCTTCAGCTTGCAGGCCCTTTAAAATCAGTGCAGAAGCCGCGCTGCCATGACTGGGAAATGAGCAGAGAGAAAGGCTCCTCCCCCCTCTCGCTCAAGCAGGCCTGTGCTTTGTTTCCTGCTCCACCACATACCTGGACACCCACCGTGCTGCCAGGAAGAGAAAGAGTATCCCCTGCACACTGCAGATGTCACCCCCTTGGAGTAAGTAACTTTCTGGAGGGGGGGGGGGGGTCGGTTTGGAGGTCAGTGGGAGGTAAATGGTAACCAGGGGGCATCTAGCTGTTGCAAAACTACAACTCCCAGCACGTCTTTGGCTGTCCGGGCATGCTGGGAGTTGTAGTTTTGTAACAGCTGGAGGCACCCTGGTTGGGAAACACTAATCTATCTATCTAATTAATATCTATCTGTCTAATATCTATCTATCTAATATCTATCTATGTATCCAGGGCCATCGCCACCTAAAGGCAAGGTAGGTAGCAGCCTAGAGAGACCTCTTAAAGGGGGAGCTGCTCCATCTGCTGCAAGAAAGTTACTGTGTGCACACTGGACTGGTAGAAGAGCACAGCGCTACCCCCCTCAGGTCCCGCTTTCCTGCTTCCTTATAGCATGCCAAGACACCCCCAGCCCGGGCTGGTTGAAGAGTGCAGAGACTTTGCTGGGCACAGTGCTCCTGATAATGGCCGTATGAACCTCCTTACCCACCCCCACCCTGCTTCTGTTAACGATGGTGCAGTTTTTCTACTATACACTAGCACAGCGCCAACAATGTGACCTCCCCCTCTCCGGACCCCCCAACTGTTAATAAGGGAGCAGCACTCCTGCTATGCAGCGCTGTCAATGCTCTGTACATTGTTCTGTTCTGGCATTCTAATTCAGTCATGGTATGGCAGTATTGTTACTGTATGGCAGTGTTATTCAGTCAGGGTATGGTGGTATTGTTCCTGTATGGCGGTGTTATTCAGTCAGGGTATGGTGGTATTGTTCAGTTCTAGTATAGGGTTGTTATTCAATCATGGTATGGCGTTATTGTTGTGGTGGTTTTATTCAGTCACCGTATGGCGGTATTGTTCTGTTCTGGCATTCTAATTCAGTCATGGTATGGCAGTATTGTTCCTGTATGGCGGTGTTATTCAGTCAGGGTATGGTGGTATTGTTCAGTTCTAGTATAGGGTTGTTATTCAATCATGGTATGGCTTTATTGTTGTGGTGGTTTTATTCAGTCACCGTATGGCGGTATTGTTCTGTTCTTGTATGGCATTGTTATTCAGTCACCGTATGGCGGTATTGTTCTGTTCTGGTATGGCATTGTTATTCAGTCACCGTATGGTGGTATTGTTCTGTTCTTGTATGGCATTGTTATTCAGTCACCGTATGGTGGTATTGTTCTGTTCTGGTATGGCATTGTTATTCAGTCACCGTATGGTGATATTGTTCTGTTCTTGTATGGCATTGTTATTCAGTCACCGTATGGCGGTATTGTTCTGTTCTGGTATGGCGGTGTTATTCAGTCACCGTATGGTGATATTGTTCTGTTCTGGTATGGCGGTGTTATTCAGTCACCGTATGGTGATATTGTTCTGTTCTGGTATGGCGGTGTTATTCAGTCATTGTATGCGGTATTGTTCACAAACAAATGGGAAAACACAGTCTAAAGCCATGTTTACAGATTGGAAAATATGTTTTTTAGACCAAGGGTGGCAGAGGAGGCATCAAATTGAGGTTTTGCCTAGGGCAGCAATAATCCTTGTACCAACCCTGCCTCCTGGAGGAGAGAGAGCACCAGATTTCGAGCCTCTCTGCATCTTTCAGTCTGGCACTTTATCAGTAAGAAGAGGAGAGTGTGTGCAATGTTTTAAATACTGGAAATTCTCATTTTTGTTCTGCTGCAGAGCTATTGGATGTATCAGGGCATGCTGAGTGTTGTAGTTATTAACCTCAATGCTCAGCATTCCGTGTCACAGCCTGTGGCCCTGCAGTTGACCCAAAACTACAACTCCCAGCATGTTTCACTATATAGTAATATAGTGCAACATGCTTGGACTTGTAGTTTAGGTTTAGCTGCAGAGCCACAGGTTGTATAAGGGCATGCTGGGCGTTGTAGTTAGTAACTGCAGCTCCCAGCATTCCTGGACACACGCTATGACTCTGCAGCTGACCCAGAACTACAACTCCCAGCATGTTTCACTATATAGTAGTATAGTATACTTCTATATAGTGCAACATGTTGGGAATTGTAGTTCTGGATCAGCTGCAGAGCCATAGGCTGTATAAGGGCATGCTGGAAATTGTAGTTAGTGGCAAATTCCCAGCACATCCTATGGCTCTGCAGCAGACCCAAAACTACAACTGTAGTAGTTGTAGTTTTGGTTTGGGGCTGCTGTAAAAAAGAAACAGCTGGCAATTATGAACACTCACATACCACCTAACCAGCAAACATCAAAAGCACAACAACACTATGAACATATAGTCAGCAGACAGGCATGTGAGTGTTATAATTGCAAGCTGTTTCTTTCTCTTATGGGGACTAAAAAATAGTGAGTGAAACATTTAAAAAAAATTTAATAAATGTGAATAAGCCTCTTTCCTAATAAAAGGTGAAATCACCCCTCCCCCCTTTTAACCCCTTAAAGGGGTACTGCATGATTTTTTTTTATTTGACTATGCTACAGGGGCTGTAAAGTTAGTGTAGTTCATAATATAGTGTCTGTACCTGTGTGTGATGGTTTTCTCACAATTCTTATGTGATTTTTACTCCAATATTTATTTTTAACAGCATACAAAATGACTATTGTCTCAGATTTTTCCCAGGTTGCATTGCAGCTGAGACCTGACTCACTAGTCAGCTGATGACAGGGAGCCTGTTTGCTTCAATGGGTGGAGGGATCGCTTGGTGGGAGAGAGATCAATCTGCAACTAATGCAACAGCTGTAGGCACCCTGATTGAAAATCACAGGTCTTTTGAATGGATGCAGCTCATTTATGTTTAAATGGGTGGGGTGGCTGATGTGTGGGAGGGATGAAGATGGAATTGTGGGATTTGTAGCCAAAAAATGAAAATTCTAACAGGAAAAAGCTAGCCCCAGTGTTATGGTAATCTCACAGCATAGCCATTTAGCCCCAAGACAAGCACAGATCCTTCCTAAGCATGTCCATTACTGCCTGCCAGGTACGTACTAAAATCACCTTATGGTGGGTAACCCCTTTAAGGACTCAGTGTTTTTCAGTTTTTGCATTTTCGTTCTTTCCTCCTTACCTTTTAAAAATCATAACGCTTTAAATTTTCCACCTAAAAATCCATGTGATGGCTTACTTTTTGTGCACCAATTCTACTTTGTAATGATATCAGTCATTTTACCAAAAAATCTACAGCAAAACCAAGAAAAAAATCATTGTGCGACAAAATAAAAAACACAACATTTTGTAACTTTTGGTGGCTTCCGTTTCTACACAGTACAGTTTTCAATAAAAATGACACCTTTTCGTTATTCCGTAGGTCCATATGGTTAAAATGATACCCTACTTATGTAGGTTTGATTTTGTCGTACTTCTGGAAAAAAATCATAACTACATGTAGGAAAATTGATATGTTTAGAAATGTCCTCTTCTGACCCCTATAATTTTTCCGCATACAGGGATGTGAGTGCTATTTTTTGAGTCGTGATCTGACGTTTTTATTGGTTCCATTTTTGGTTTAATCTTACTTTTTGATCGCTTTTTATTCATTCTTTTTATGGTATAAAAAGTGACCAAAAATAGGCTACTGTTACGCCGAGCGCTCCGGGTCCCCGCTCCTCCCCGGAGCGCTCGCTTCTCTCTCGCTACCGCAGCGCTCCGGGCAGCTCTACTGACCCGGTGCGCTGCGATACCGTCTCCAGCCGGGATGCGATTCGCGATGCGGGTAGCGCCCGCTCGCGATGCGCATCCCGGCTCCCGTACCTGACTCGCTCTCCGTCTGTCCTGTCCCGGCGCGCGCGGCCCCGCTCCCTAGGGCGCGCGCGCGCCGGGTCTCTGCGATTTAAAGGGCCACTGCGCCGCTGATTGGCGCAGTGGTTCCAATTAGTGTGTTCACCTGTGCACTCCCTATTTATACCTCACTTCCCCTTCACTCCCTCGCCGGATCTTGTTGCCATTGTGCCAGTGAAAGCGTTTCCTTGTGTGTTCCTAGCCTGTGTTCCAGACCTCCTGCCGTTGCCCCCGACTACGATCCTTGCTGCCTGCCCCGACCTTCTGCTACGTCCGATCTTGCTTCTGTCTACTCCCTTGTACCGCGCCTATCTTCAGCAGTCAGAGAGGTTGAGCCGTTGCTAGTAGATACGACCTGGTCACTACCGCCGCAGCAAGACCATCCCGCTTTGCGGCGGGCTCTGGTGAAAACCAGTAGTGACTTAGAACCGATCCACTAGCACGGTCCACGCCAATCCCTCTCTGGCACAGAGGATCCACTACCTGCCAGCCGGCATCGTGACAGTAGATCCGGCCATGGATCCCGCTGAAGTTCCTCTGCCAGTTGTCGCCGACCTCACCACGGTGGTCGCCCAGCAGTCACAACAGATAGCGCAACAAGGCCAACAGCTGTCTCAACTGACCGTGATGCTACAGCAGCTACTACCACAGCTTCTGCAATCATCTCCTCCGCCAGCTCCTGCACCTCCTCCGCAGCGAGTGGCCGCTTCTGGTCTACGACTATCCTTGCCGGATAAATTTGATGGGGACTCTAAATTCTGCCGTGGCTTTCTTTCCCAATGTTCCCTGCACTTGGAGATGATGTCGGACCAGTTTCCTACTGAAAGGTCTAAGGTGGCTTTCGTAGTCAGCCTTCTGTCTGGAAAAGCTCTGTCATGGGCCACACCGCTCTGGGACCGCAATGACCCCGTCACTGCCTCTATACACTCCTTCTTCTCGGAAATTCGAAGTGTCTTTGAGGAACCTGCCCGAGCCTCTTCTGCTGAGACTGCCCTGTTGAACCTGGTCCAGGGTAATTCTTCCGTTGGCGAGTACGCCGTACAATTCCGTACTCTTGCTTCAGAATTATCCTGGAATAATGAGGCCCTCTGCGCGACCTTTAAAAAAGGCCTATCCAGCAACATTAAAGATGTTCTGGCCGCACGAGAAATCCCTGCTAACCTACATGAACTCATCCATCTTGCCACTCGCATTGACATGCGTTTTTCCGAAAGACGTCAGGAGCTCCGCCAGGATATGGACTTTGTTCGCACAAGGCGTTTTTTCTCCCCGGCTCCTCTCTCCTCTGGTCCCCTGCAATCCGTTCCTGTGCCTCCCGCCGTGGAGGCTATGCAGGTCGACCGGTCTCGCCTGACACCTCAAGAGAGGACACGACGCCGCATGGAGAATCTCTGCCTGTACTGTGCCAGTACCGAACACTTCCTGAAGGATTGTCCTATCCGTCCTCCCCGCCTGGAAAGACGTACGCTGACTCCGCACAAAGGTGAGACAGTCCTTGATGTCTACTCTGCTTCTCCACGTCTTACTGTGCCTGTGCGGATATCTGCCTCTGCCTTCTCCTTCTCTACTATGGCCTTCTTGGATTCCGGATCTGCAGGAAACTTTGTTTTGGCCTCTCTCGTCAACAGGTTCAACATCCCAGTGACCAGTCTCGCCAGACCCCTCTACATCAATTGTGTAAACAATGAAAGATTGGACTGTACCATACGTTTCCGCACGGAGCCCCTTCTAATGTGCATCGGACCTCATCACGAGAAGATTGAATTTTTGGTCCTCCCCAATTGCACTTCCGAAATCCTCCTTGGACTACCCTGGCTTCAACTCCATTCCCCAACCCTGGATTGGTCCACTGGGGAGATCAAGAGTTGGGGGCCCTCTTGTTTCAAGGACTGCCTAAAACCGGTTCCCAGTACCCCTTGCCGTGACTCTGTGGTTCCCCCTGTAACCGGTCTCCCTAAGGCCTATATGGACTTTGCGGATGTTTTTTGCAAAAAACAAGCTGAGACTCTACCTCCTCACAGGCCTTATGATTGTCCTATTGACCTCCTCCCGGGCACTACTCCACCCCGGGGCAGAATCTATCCTCTGTCCGCCCCAGAGACTCTTGCTATGTCGGAGTACATCCAGGAAAATTTAAAAAAAGGCTTTATCCGTAAATCCTCCTCTCCTGCCGGAGCCGGATTTTTCTTTGTGTCCAAAAAAGATGGCTCTCTACGTCCTTGCATTGACTACCGCGGTCTTAATAAAATCACGGTAAAGAACCGCTACCCCCTACCCCTCATCTCTGAACTCTTTGATCGCCTCCAAGGTGCCCACATCTTTACCAAACTGGACTTAAGAGGTGCTTATAATCTCATCCGCATCAGAGAGGGGGATGAATGGAAAATGGCATTTAACACTAGAGATGGACACTTTGAGTATCTGGTCATGCCCTTTGGCCTGTGCAACGCCCCTGCCGTCTTCCAAGACTTTGTTAATGAAATTTTTCGTGATCTCTTATACTCCTGTGTTGTTGTATATCTGGACGATATCCTGATTTTTTCTGCCAATCTAGAAGAACACCGCCAGCATGTCCGTATGGTTCTTCAGAGACTTCGTGACAATCAACTTTATGCCAAGATAGAGAAATGTCTGTTTGAATGCCAATCTCTTCCTTTCCTAGGATACTTGGTCTCTGGCCAGGGACTACAAATGGATCCAGACAAACTCTCTGCCGTCTTAGATTGGCCACGCCCCTCCGGACTCCGTGCTATCCAACGTTTTTTGGGGTTCGCCAATTATTACAGGCAATTTATTCCACATTTTTCTACCGTTGTGGCCCCTATCGTGGCTTTAACCAAAAAAAATGCCAATCCCAAGTCTTGGCCTCCTCAAGCGGAAGACGCCTTTAAACGGCTCAAGTCTGCCTTTTCTTCGGCTCCCGTGCTCTCCAGACCTGACCCATCTAAACCCTTCCTATTGGAGGTTGATGCCTCCTCTGTAGGAGCTGGAGCGGTCCTTCTACAAAAAAATTCTTCCGGGCATGCTGTTACTTGTGGTTTTTTTTCTAGGACCTTCTCTCCGGCGGAGAGGAACTACTCCATCGGGGATCGAGAGCTTCTAGCCATTAAATTAGCACTTGAGGAATGGAGGCATCTGCTGGAGGGATCAAGATTTCCAGTTATTATTTACACCGATCACAAGAACCTCTCCTATCTCCAGTCTGCCCAACGGCTGAATCCTCGCCAGGCCAGGTGGTCTCTGTTCTTTGCCCGATTTAATTTTGAAATTCACTTTCGGCCTGACGATAAGAACATTAGGGCCGATGCTCTCTCTCGTTCCTCGGATGCCTCGGAAGTTGAACTCTCTCCGCAACACATCATTCCTCCTGACTGCCTGATTTCCACTTCTCCAGCCTCCATCAGGCAAACTCCTCCAGGAAAGACCTTCGTCTCTCCACGCCAACGCCTCGGAATCCTCAAATGGGGTCACTCCTCCCATCTCGCAGGTCATGCAGGCATCAAGAAATCTGTGCAACTCATCTCTCTCTTCTATTGGTGGCCGACTCTGGAGACGGATGTCGTGGACTTTGTGCGAGCCTGCACTGTCTGTGCCCGGGATAAGACTCCTCGCCAGAAGCCCGCTGGTTTTCTTCATCCTCTGCCTGTCCCCGAACAGCCTTGGTCTCTGATTGGTATGGATTTTATTACAGACCTACCCCCATCCCGTGGCAACACTGTTGTTTGGGTGGTCGTTGATCGATTCTCCAAGATGGCACATTTCATCCCTCTTCCTGGTCTTCCTTCAGCGCCTCAGTTGGCTAAACAATTTTTTGTACACATTTTTCGTCTTCACGGGTTGCCCACACAGATAGTCTCGGATAGAGGCGTCCAATTCGTGTCAAAATTCTGGAGGGCTCTCTGTAAACAACTCAAGATTAAATTAAACTTTTCTTCTGCATATCATCCTCAATCCAATGGACAAGTAGAAAGAATTAACCAGGTCTTGGGTGATTATTTACGACATTTTGTTTCCTCCCGCCAGGATGATTGGGCAGATCTTCTACCATGGGCCGAATTCTCGTATAACTTTAGAGTCTCTGAATCTTCCTCCAAATCCCCATTTTTCGTGGTGTACGGCCGTCACCCTCTTCCCCCCCTCCCTACTCCCTTGCCCTCTGGTTTGCCCGCTGTAGATGAAGTGACTCGTGATCTTTCCACCATATGGAAAGAGACCCAAGATTCTCTTTTACAGGCTTCATCTCGCATGAAAAAGTTTGCCGATAAGAAAAGAAGAGCTCCCCCCATTTTTGCTCCCGGAGACAAGGTATGGCTCTCCGCTAAATATGTCCGCTTTCGTGTCCCCAGTTACAAACTGGGTCCACGCTATCTTGGTCTTTTCAAAGTCTTGTGCCAAATTAATCCTGTCTCTTACAAACTTCTTCTTCCTCCTTCTCTCCGTATTCCTAATGCCTTTCATGTCTCTCTTCTTAAACCACTCATCATCAACCGTTTCTCTCCCAAATTAGTTTCTCCCACTCCTGTCTCCGGTTCTTCTGACGTCTTCTCAGTGAAAGAGATACTGGCCTCCAAGACGGTCAGAGGAAAAAGGTTCTTTTTGGTGGATTGGGAGGGCTGTGGACCTGAAGAGAGATCCTGGGAACCTGAGGACAACATCCTAGACAAAAGTCTGCTCCTCAGGTTCTCAGGCTCTAAGAAGAGGGGGAGACCCAAGGGGGGGGGGTACTGTTACGCCGAGCGCTCCGGGTCCCCGCTCCTCCCCGGAGCGCTCGCTTCTCTCTCGCTACCGCAGCGCTCCGGGCAGCTCTACTGACCCGGTGCGCTGCGATACCGTCTCCAGCCGGGATGCGATTCGCGATGCGGGTAGCGCCCGCTCGCGATGCGCATCCCGGCTCCCGTACCTGACTCGCTCTCCGTCTGTCCTGTCCCGGCGCGCGCGGCCCCGCTCCCTAGGGCGCGCGCGCGCCGGGTCTCTGCGATTTAAAGGGCCACTGCGCCGCTGATTGGCGCAGTGGTTCCAATTAGTGTGTTCACCTGTGCACTCCCTATTTATACCTCACTTCCCCTTCACTCCCTCGCCGGATCTTGTTGCCATTGTGCCAGTGAAAGCGTTTCCTTGTGTGTTCCTAGCCTGTGTTCCAGACCTCCTGCCGTTGCCCCCGACTACGATCCTTGCTGCCTGCCCCGACCTTCTGCTACGTCCGATCTTGCTTCTGTCTACTCCCTTGTACCGCGCCTATCTTCAGCAGTCAGAGAGGTTGAGCCGTTGCTAGTAGATACGACCTGGTCAC
Organism: Hyla sarda; assembly: GCF_029499605.1. Classification (NCBI taxonomy): domain Eukaryota; kingdom Metazoa; phylum Chordata; class Amphibia; order Anura; family Hylidae; genus Hyla; species Hyla sarda. The sequence goes on from NC_079189.1 coordinate 227,546,859, forward strand.
TACCGCCGCAGCAAGACCATCCCGCTTTGCGGCGGGCTCTGGTGAAAACCAGTAGTGACTTAGAACCGATCCACTAGCACGGTCCACGCCAATCCCTCTCTGGCACAGAGGATCCACTACCTGCCAGCCGGCATCGTGACAGCTACTTTGTATGTCATTGAATATACGGTTTAATTAACTATTTACTTCGGACATTTACACACGCGGCGATACCACATATGTTTATATTTATTTTTATTTACATAGTTTTTTGCTTATTCGGAAAGGGGGGGGGGTGATTCAGACTTTTCTTCGGGAAGGGGTTAAATCACATTTCATTTATTAACACTTTTTTTCCCCATAGGGGACTATAACATTGCACACACTGATTTCCTACACTGATTATCGATCAGTGTTATCGCCGCTCGACGGCTCCTGCCTGGATCTCAGGCATCGAGCAGTCATTTGGCGATTGGATGCGCACAAGGCAGGTAAGGATCCTCCTCGTGTCCGTACAGCTGATCGGGATGCCGCAGTTTCACCGCTGCTGAGAAGGTTTCACTTTCACTTCTGACGTGGCAATCCACTTTGATTGCCATGTCTGAAGGGTTAATAACAGGCATCACCGCAATTGGTGATGTCTGTTTTAGCTGCGGGTCCCGGCCGTTGATGGCCGCAGGGTCCGACCTGATATGACGCGTTATATCACAGGAGCCAGCGCAGGATGTATATTTACCTTAAGGGGTTTAAATAAAATAATGTGAAAAAAAAATGTGGTATTCTGACGTATGTAAATGTTCAAACTATTAAAATATAATGTTTATAAAACTGCACACAGAATGGCATAAATGTAAGAAAAATCAAGAATTGCTGATTTTAGGTCATGTCATATATATATATATATATATATATATATATATATATATATCTTAAAATAAAATAAAAAAAACTTTTAAAAAGTCCCATCTGAAGAAAAATGGTACCGATAAAAACTACAGATCCCAGCACAAAAATAAGCCTCCATGCAGCTCTGTGCATATGGAAAAATAAGAGTTATAGAAGTCGGAATGAGCATACTCATTTCCTTATAAAAATGCGCGCGTGGGGGCCCCATGAGTTGTAAGTCCACCCCTGGGCGGGACCCATGCGTTCAGACATCTTATGCCCTATATTATCCCCTATCCTTTAAATAGGGGATAATATGTCTTGGGGCGGAGTACCCCTTTAACTACAGGCCTTTACTTCCACATCATCCTTTTCACGCTGTATAGTAAAATAATAAAGTGTCGCATAGGCATGTATTAGATAGTATGCACATAGCTAGGATTATAAAGTAGCTATTATAATAAAATGCCATATACCTCACATTACATTGTATCATACATTTACATACCAATCATAAAGGCATAGTATATTTGCTTTTATAATAATAATTTTTGTCCCGTTTTAATATATATTTTTATTTTGCTCCACTAAAAATAGCATAATATTTGCAAGCTGCAATAGGAAAAAAAAATCAAGTATATTATTCTTTCTGCTGGATAACACATATTCATACCACGGCTGCCCTGGATAAGCCAATTACCAAGACGGCTATGTGACATGACTTTAGGATGCCAAAAATCCTCTTTTCCTTTTCATTCCTGTGCCCTACAGTCCAATGCGCTATAAAGCCCACAATGCATTGGCTGAATGGTTATGCCAAGTCTCCTCAATCGCTCGCTACAGCGAGGCCGGTGCTGAAACACTAATGTGCTCCTGAAGCATGCTGACTAAGTAAACTGTGCATGTCTGTAACCTCTGAAAACACGAACCAGATAACACAAAAGAACATTCCATGAACAGCGTGTGAGACACACAACTGCGTCTCCAACACTCAGGCCCGCCCAGAAAACATATCCTGTAAAATTGTTGGAGTACTGCTGGTCCTGAAGTGGTTAATAAAGATGGACTGTGATGAATTTCATTTCTATCCATGTCCATCAACGCCTGCTACACATATAACATTTATCGAATCCATTTTCTCCTGCAGATAGAAAAGAACTGAAGGAAATGTAATGCAGTCTATGTGGGTCATCTCCCGACCATTTGTTCAGCCTCTTGTTTAGAAGCGATCTCCTCTCGTTGACATGATGCCAGTACCACGGCATTCAGCGTTCCCCACCATCTTTGTATCTTTTTAAATCATGTAGCTTAATTCATCCAGTTAGATATGGCTGTGACAGCATTAGGCGTCCCATCGCACCGCAGTTGAAAGGAATGCTTATAATGCTGTCTGAGTAGAGACAGAAAGGGAACATGTTGTGCAGCCAGCCACGCCACATACTCTATATTCTCAGCGGACTAAAGAGGGTTATCTTCCATATTGTGCAGAAAACTCCCAGAATCCTTCAAAGGGAATCTGACTGCCTACAGTAAGCAGATGTGTAGTTTCCTAAAGAAAGCAATTGTATTCCAGAATATGTAAATAGAGGAAAATAAAATCAGCATGATAAGTACAGTAAATGGGTCATAAGGGTGGGGAGCGCGCTGTAGAATGACTCCATCAGTCTGTACACATGGGTGTAACGTTCTGCACCCTCCGTAGCCTCAAAGAAGGAAACGGCTTGATAGCTCCATTATTCCACATGACTTAATTAAAAGTTGTAGCACACAAAAGCCATTGGTAGTTCATAAAGCAAATGATGCATCAGAGACCGCAGTATCTCCGACGTCCGTGTGTGCAAAGTAAATCAATAAATAATTTATCTGTATAGGAACTTCTGTCATTAAGACCTCATTTTGTAATATTCAATAAACTACATATAATTAGCCAACAAAGGATATAAGATCTATCTATCTATCTATCTCTCTATCTCTCTATCTATCTATCTATCTATCTATCTATCTATCTCTCTATCTATCTATCTATCTATCTATCCATCTCATATCAATCTAACTATCTCTCTCTCTATCTATCTATCTATCTATCTCTCTATCTATCTCTCTATCTCTCTATCTATCTATCTCATATCTATCTATCTATCTATCTCTATCTCTCTCTCTCTCTCTCTCTCTCTCTCTCTCTCTCTACCTATCTATCTATCTACCTAACTATCTATCTATCTACCTATCTACCTATCTATCTATCTATTCATCTATCTATCTATCTATTCATCTATCTATCTACACTGCTCAAAAAAAATAAAGGGAACACCTAAACAACACAATGTAACTCCAAGTCAATCACACTTCTGTGAAATCACACTGTCCACTCAGGAAGCAACACTGATTGACAATCAATTTCCCATGCTGTTGTGAAAATGGAACAGACAACAGGTGAAAATTATAGGCAATTAGCAAGACACCCCCAATAAAGGAGTGATTCTGCAGGTGGTGGCCACAGACCACTTCTCAGTTTCTATGCTTCCTTGCTTTCACTTGCTTTAGTGGTAGCATGTCTCCAACCCACACAAGTGGCTCAGGCGAGCTGTGGCAAGAAGGTTTGCTGTGTCTGTCAGCACAGTGTCCAGAGCATGGAGGCGCTACCAGGAGACAGGCCAGTACATCAGGAGACGTGGAGGTGGGCGTAGGAGGGCAACAACCCAGCAGCAGGACCGCTATCTCTTCCTTTGTGCAAGGAGGAGCAGGAGGAGCACTGCCAGAGCCCTGCAAAATGACCTCCAACAGGTCACGCATGTGTCCACTCAAACGGTCAGAAACAAACTCCAGGAGGGTGGTATGAGGGCTTTCAGCACAACAGGATGTTTGGCATTTGCCAGAGAACATCAAGATTTCCAAATTCGCCACTGGCGCCCTGTGCTCTTTTCCCAGATGAAAGCAGGTTCACACTGAGCATGTGTCAGACGTGACAGAGTCTGGAGATACTGTGGAGAACATTCTGCTCCCTGCAACATCCTCCAGCATGACCGGTATGGCAGTTGGTCAGTAATGGTGTGGGGTGGCATTTCTTCTGGGTGGCATTTCTTTGGGGGGGGGAGGGGTGCACAGCCCTCCATGTGCTTGTCAGAGGTAGCCTGACTGCCATTAGGTCCCGAGATGAGATCCTCAGACCCCTTGTGCGACCATATATTGGTGCAGTTGGCCCTGGGTTCCTCCTAATGCAAGACAAAGCTAGACCTCATGTGGCTGGAGTGTGTCAGCCATTCCTGCAAGAGGAAGGCATTGATGCTATGGACTGGCCACCCGTTCCCCAGACCTGAATATGATTGAGCACATCTGGGACATCATGTCTCGCTCCATCCACCAACGCCACGTTGCACCACAGACTGTCCAGGAGTTGGCAGATGCTTTAGTCCAGATCTGGGAGGACATCCCTCAGGAGACCATCTGCCACCTCATCAGGAGCACGCCCAGGCATTGTAGGGAGGTCATACGGGCACGTGGAGGCCACACACACTACTTAGCCTCATTTTGACTTGTTTTAAGGACATTACATCAAAGTTGGATCAGCCTGTAGTGTGGTTTTCCACTTTGATTCTGACTCCATATCCAGACCTCCATGGGTTGATAAATTTGATTTCCATTGGTAGTTTTTGTGTGATTTTGTTGTCAGCACATTCAACTTTGTAAAGACGAAAGTATTTCATACGATTAGTTCATTCAGATTTAGGATGTGTTATCTTAATGTTCCCTTTACTTTGTTGAGCAGTGTATTTATCTATCTATCTATCTTTCTATTTATTCATCTATCTATCTTATTTATTTATTTACCTATCTATCTGTCTTGCATTTTCATATTTTCCTCCTCAGCTTCAAGGAGCCATAACTCTTTTGATTTTCCATCTACAGAACCACATTATGGCTTGTTCTTTGTAGGACCAATTTTACTGACTGACTTATTGGCCCTGATTTATCAATCAGCCTAAAACCCTAATTGTCTGTTTTTCCCATAATAACCAATCAAAGCTCAGCTTTCATATCTTAACGAGCTCTGGTAAAGTGAAAGTTGAGCTGTGATTGGTTACTGTGGGAAAAACAGACAATTAGGACTTCAGGTTGATGGATAAATATGGGCTAGTATCTTTATTCTATGAGTCAGTACCATTACAGCAATAGCTGATTGATTCTATCTACAGGTCTTCAATAAAACTTAGCCTTTGTTAAAACCTTCATAAACTCAGATATTCGCACAGTTGACATGTTTTGAGTTTGGTTATCTAAGTTAGGGGTAACCTAAAACATGTCAACTGTCTGGCCCCCTGTGTGGGTAAACAATTTATTTCCCATTTTTTCTTTAATATACAGTTGAAAAAAGGACACTTTGCCTATGGCTACTATGGCTGCTCCCTGCATAGCTGCCTCAGTTTTTTTTTCATTTTCTGGACTTTCTGGATATGTACTGCATGTTGTTTTTCCATTTTGGGGGTATATTTAACTTTTTGATGTTTTTTTATTTTTAATTTATTTTTTATTTTTTCTGGAATGCATGTTATTATATTATTATCAATTATTATATTATTATCAATTATAAATCAATTTGTATTATGGAAATAACTAAGCAGTGTATATAACACCACTCTTTAATAGTTCAGACATTTTCATATATATATATATACAGTGACCCCCCGACCTACGATGGCCCCGACATATGATAACTTCCACATGCGATGGCCTCTCAGAGACCATCGCATGTTGAAGTCAGCATCAACATACGATGCTTTTGTATGTCGGGGCCATTGCATAAACGGCTATCCGGGATTTGTGAATAATATTTGAACATAGCAATACCATTTGTGTTTATTTTTTTTATAATAGTTTTTTTTTTCCTGTGATTAATGGGAAAAGGTGTCTGAAGTATTCTGAATGTCTAAAATCATCTTTTATCTATTTTCATTTCAGGGGTCTGTATTTGTTGAAAGGGTAAGGAGTGTGGTCTGTACTTTTTACCCAAATTTCCTTGGAAAAATGAGGGTGCGTGTTATAGGCTGGTGCGTGTTATACCCTGATGAATACAGTACATTCATAAAAGTATATAAGGCATGTCCTGTTTTCATTTGCAACACCCATAAGGAAATTGCCTAGAGCAACAGAGCATGTGGGTTCCCTGTGGAGTGCATGCCATCCAGGCTGTACCCTTCTATTTCCAATCATAGACTGCAGTTGTGGTCTTCTTTGTCTCATGCATTGATATCTATTTAATATTTGCACTATTTGTGGGACAGGGGTTATAGTTACTGTGTCCACCCCTAAGGATAGTTGTGCTGCATATTTTCTGATTATTACAATCGTTTCTGGGTCACTGTGTATTGCTGATATTGTTGTTTCTTGCATGTACTCTATGAGGTGAATGTCTTGCCCCTCAGATTGTAGTGTGTTTTTATGTGAGCATTTTAAATGTTTTTACATGTGTTTTCTATGCTTATAAGTCACAATCCGTTGGGTAATTTTCCACGATACTTTGGTGTGCACCTATGTCTTAGTGTCTCTCATTTTCTAAACTAGTTTCATTGTCTGTATATAAGACACTTGGTTGCATCCCATGCGTGTATTGTTTACTGGGCTGGCAGCCCATATGCGTGTGTATATGTTTTTGTTTTCGGGTCTGTTCTATGGTCTATATTAATTTAGGTAATCTGCACTCTTCTTCAGGTATAATAAAGGAGGTGTATGTGCTATTTGTGACTCCGAGTTTCCTTTAGTACAGAATTAAAGGGACTTCATATCTAGTACTTTCATTTTTAGTATTTGTTTTGCGTCCCAGGCTCTGCTTGGGTTAGACTTTTAGCCATATCCATCAATCTTTATTCATTTTTTAAGAAAATGTTATGCTTTGCAAAATTAGGCACTAATTATTAGTGTTGAGCGGCATAGGCCATATTCGAATTCGCGAATATTCGCGAATATATGGACGAATATGCGTGATATATTCGCGAATATTCGCATATTCGCAATATTATCGATTTATTTTCGTATATGCGAAAATTCGCGTATGCGAAAATTCACATATGCGAAAATTAGCATATACAGAAATTAACATAAGCGAAAATTCGCATATGCGAAAATTAGCATATGCAAATTTTTGCATATGCGGAAATTCGCACGCCGGTCTCACACAGTAGTATTAGAGCCTTCTTTACACCACACAAGCTGGAAGCAGAAAGGGATGATCACTGTGATGTGTACTGTGAAAAAAAACAAAAAAAAAAAAAAAAAAAAAAAAAAAAACAATATTCGTAATTACGAATATATAGTGCTATATTCGCGAATATGCGATATTCGCGAATAAAATTCGCATTGCGAATATTCGCGAGCAACACTACTAATTATTATAAGGTGCTCAATGGCATTTAACAAAGGCCAGGTGGCCTGTATCCAAAAATATAGTGATATAGGGGTCAATATGATAAAAAAAAAATTTGTACAATTCGTTTTTTTTTTTTTTTTTTTGTCTTTGGCAAGTATAAAATGTGTCCTAGCAGCAAACCAGAAAAGCTGTATTGAGGATGTCATTGATCATACCTTCTTCAAATCACTGAATGCCAATACAAACATTTAGAATGAATATTCACATGATGTTTATTGTGATGGTCCCTCATGCCTGAGCTCTACACTATGGCATTAAAGGGGTACTCCGATGGAAAACAAACATTTTTATTTCAAATCAACTTATGTCAGAAAGTTAAACAGATTTGTAAACTACTTAAATATGTTAATCCTTCCAGTACTTATCAGCTGCTGTATGCTACAGAAGAAGTTCTTTTCTTTTAGAATTTCATTTCTGCCTTACCACAGTGCTCTCTGCTGACACATCTCTCCATTTTAGAAGTGTCAGCAAAGAGCGCTGTGTTCAGACAGAAAAGAACAACTTCACTCCCTCTGTAGCATACAGCAGCGGATAAGAACTGAAAGGATTAAGATTTTTTAATAGAAGTCATTTACAAAACTGCTTAACTTTTTGGAGACAGTTGATCAGAATTTTTTTTCCCCCCACCAAAGTACCCCTTTAAAGGCTTGGTGCAGCCCCCAGGGTTCCTTCATATGTATCGCTATGAGATCACTTATTTTACCTTTCCCATGCTACGCACCACACTATAAATGAAGTATGTTTCAATGGGTTTTTCAGGCATATATCATAATAAACATTAACTGTAGGCCAAAACTGCAGCCACTTGAAAGAAATATAATGTGCTCCCTTTGTATAATCCTGTTTTCTGTCTCACAGCAAGAAGTGAATTCTATCATGGAACAAATGCTGCATAAACTGATTTCCCTACCAAGGAAACAAACCAGTAATTTGTCTTAGAACAGAGAGGCAAAAAAAAATAAAAAGTAAAAAAGCGCCTGACGCTTGCTGACAGATACATCATGTACAACATAAATGCAGCAAATTATGGGAATCACACAATAGAAAACTCAGATAAAAAGTTGTAGCTTACAGTCAAAACAAATGAACCTATTAAAGATGTGGCAGATTTTTTAACTGACTTCTTATGAGCACATGCCTTACCCCGTTTTTTGGGTATGCTATCCATCCAAGGTCACCCATGACCGACCGTGAATCCAGTAAATTCACTAAAAAATAAAAGAACAAAACAAGCATTATTTTGGTATTTATGTTACAGTTTTTAGGTTTATTATTTATTGGCATTATTGGGCATTATTCTTTTATCCAATGGTGGTTCATTTAATAACAATTACAAATGTTAAATAATAGTACTAGATACAATGTTTTGCTATGTCTGCTTGAACACTAGTGGTCTTACAAAATCATAACCAATAAATCTAAACTAGTATGATGGAAGATATTATATTATATCCCAACCTGAAAGCTGCACAATTTAACTGGTATAGGTTTTACTGGGGTTATTTGCCTACACATCTTCAGGAGTGTCATCATGCCAGGGTACAGCAAGGTGATACCACTTTTCTGGATGGTAGGATGTAGTTGGTTATTTTTAAAGGAGCCCCCCCCCCCCCCCCATGCTTACAACTGTATCAAACAGTTGAATGCTATGACAGAGCAGGGGGCCATCACCTTTTCACCAGTCATTCTGGTAGGACCAAAGCCACTTACAGCCCACTGTGTATGAGGCTCTGGGACTCCAGTGCTGGCTTGAGCAATTCATTGACGTCAAAAGAGCAGGTCGACAGCCAGGAAAGGCTTGTAGACTAATGTACTCTAAGACCTGGTGTTACCCCTTCTAGCCAATGTCTGCACGCTAGTTAAAACTAGAGCAACTGCTACGTGTGAGCATTCAAAGACTGGACTGTGTTTACCATGACTAGAGGAAATTGGTGGTGTGTGAATGTGGTAGTGGGATCAATAATTGGCTGCAAAGCACAGGTGGGTGTCTGGGAAAAAAAACTGTATCAATGTGTACCATGAGGGCAAGGGGTCAAACTGTTTTATCTTCAAAAACCTTATAGATCTTTAATATGCGCTAAAAATGAGAGAGGGACAAACCAATGTGTGATGATTGTTTGTGCAGGGTGTTAATATGTATGATGAAAAATATCTGGACTATGATCATATATGGTGGGATTATGGATGATGTATGGTATATGATTGTGTATGGTGTGGTACAATATTGGAAGATGCCTGTAGCCTGAGTTTCTCCTTTTATCACAGGAATATGGTGAGTCATTGGCAGTAGGATGGTACTATTAAGAGGTGTCAGGAAGATACATTGAAATTTTGTGGCTAATAGGTGGGAAGGGTGCTGAAAAGTAAGAAGCAAGAGATAACTAGCTCAAAGATGAGTCAGGGATGGGAAAAGTCATCATTTATGGATAGATGGAAAAGAAATAGAAAAACTAGCAACTCCAATCAGGAAATGTCATTGGCGGTGACTGCAGTGTACTCACACGGTCTGCTGAGTTCTATTGTATTACTTGTTTATGCCACTGTTTGTGGTAATATTGCTCTTTGTGTAGTGTTTTATTTAGCAACAGTTTTATGGTATTTTTCAGATAGCATAAAGTGGTAATAATGGCCTTGTATAGGTGAATGTCATGGTAATAGTATGATAGTATTTTTAAAGTCAATACTATCACACATCTATTGGTTTTGTCACAGGGTAAATTACTGCAGGTAAGCTCTTTTATGGTTTAAATTATTTTTATTGGATTTTTTTTGAGAAATGTACAACAAAGGAAAGATTGGCCAAAGAAAACAACGTGGCCAAGGAACAATACATAACAAATATTACACAGTTATATAAATATTACTAAAGCAATCACTCAGTATGTAGAAATATTAATTTGCAGAATCATGTCTTTGGATGTTGCGGATATTATAGACATATCCGGTAGATCATTATAGGTCATCTTGAAAAGTAAAAACGTCACATAAGCAGTTTTAAAGTATTTTATAGTCATATCTATAACTCTGCAGTGAAGAATAGGATTTTTCATGACTAGATCCATGGATACAAGCCCTATTGCACTGATTTACATAATAAAGTACTATACAAGGACAGTATACTACTTATCTGGTTTATCTTATCACAAGCTATCAAATTTGTCTTTGTTATGTAAAAACTTTTTCCTTATGCCCTGATCTTTCTAGATCATTGCAATGCCAGTAGAACTTACAACCAATATGATTGATCAGTCATATTGAAGAAAAGTAATTGCTTAGCCCTGGGCTGAAAAGATGGAAAATATGTGGTGTCCCGGTACAGAACATGGTTCTGTACAGTCCTACAGTCCCCTCAGGTAGAGTCCCTCAGGTCCACAGGGCTCTCCTGCAGGGTCCCCCTAAGTCATGATATGGTATTCTATTGTATATAAAGTATGTACATCTATTATAAGTACTGTACAGTGAATGTAAACTTTATATAAATATTATTAGGATATTTACTGTGTATAGGAGCTTCCTAAGGTCATGTGATATGTCATGTGATGTGTGATCACATGATACCCAGAGTTCCATGGGCACAGGTAACCACAGGCAACCAGCTACCAATGGGCTTTAGTCCAGCCCCCCTGATATAAGGGGTTGTAGTGTCCACATTCACTCTCTTGTTTCTGCACTCTCTTAGTTCCTGCAATCAAAGCAAGCACAAGTCCTGTACAAGTCAAGTCCAGCATATCTAGGCCAAAGCCTATAAACCTGCAGCCACATCAGATCTGTGAGAACAAGTTAAAGGGGCATTCCAGGCCAAAAGTTTTTTTTATATATCAACTGGCTCCGGAAAGTTAAACAGATTTGTAAATTACTTCTATTAAAAAATCTTAATTCTTCCAATAGTTATTAGCTTCTGAAGTTGAGTTGTTGTTTTCTGTCTAATTGCTCTCTGAAGACTCACGTCCCGGGAGCTGTGCAGTTCCTATGGGGATATTCTCCCATCATGCACAGCTCCTGGGACGTGACATCATCATTGAGCAGTTAGACAGAAAACTTCAGAAGCTAATAACTATTGGAAGGATTAAGATTTTTTAATAGAAGTAATTTATAAATCTGTTTAACTTTCCGGAGCCAGTTGACATATATAAAAAAAGGTTTTTCCTGGAATACCCCTTTAAGTCCTTAGTGTCCCTACCAAAGTCATAACAGTAGTACAGTGGCCTGCATCATCATTATTATTGCAACTACAAGTCCAAGCAAGCCTGAGAGGTTCCCTGTGTCCCGGTCCCCTCTGTGGAAGTTGGCTATTTGTAATGACTGTTTTATGCCTCCTTCAGTGAAGTTTCAGTTGCATCAAAACTCTGCTTTGGACACTCCTTTACTATATGCCGTTTTGGGTTTGTTGTCGGCGGTGCCCTAAACCAAACAATCAGATCCTGGCGTCACGAACAGTAGGGGTTAACATCTTGCCCCAGGGGTTAATACCATCCGACCCCACCACTCAGTCCGCTACACCCATGGTTCTGCCATACAACGGTGGCTCACCACAAATATGTGTATCTTTTCATAGTAATTCAGTTTTATTTGCTAATACCCTCTTTACATCCAACACCTTAATTCCTGTAAGGGCCAGTCCACAATTCTATATCTCTGCCCAGTGGTAGGACAGCATGGACATGCACTGTCTCCATAGATGACAATGCAGTCTGGTGGAATTTTGCCAAAATAATGAACATGCTCATTCTTTTTTGAAAGGTCCTGAATCTTGAAATTCTGCAGTGTGATGCACTATACTACGAAAGTCACTATTTGCATGATAACACAGCCACACTCACAAACAACATGTACATCAGAGAGATCTTCTGCATGCTATAGTATCTCCTTAGTTATTATAGTCCTGCCTATCAGTCATTTCCATGTAACTGCCCTAAAAATACGGTTTAGTAGAAGGGCGGTAACCTCTAGGGCTCAGCCAGGTCCTCTAGACATGAGATTAAACCGATTGTGTTACATTTTAGTTAATCAGTTTTTTAGTTAGATCAGTTGAGATTCTATAACAGTCATAACCACCACTCAGGCACGAATAGCCAACTTATAGCCAGTTTACAGCCCATTTTCTCAGAGACTTGTCTACGACTACACAATGATGGATGTGATGCTCAGTCAGGGTCATACCATAATTTAGCCCTTCAGGTTGCCCTCAATGACTCCTACAATTGCCTTCCATGGTGTTATTCCATATCTTGAACAAAAGATGTAATTGGAATGTGTGTAGGAGTTGTAAATTGGCCATGAATTGATAAGGAAAAGCTTGTTGTTTGTAACACTTGACATATGGTGTGTAATGTATTATAAAAGAAAGATAAGACTCATGTGTCACTAGAACAAAAGAAATGACTGCTTTGATCGTGTCTGAGAAAAAAATAACAATGCCTTGTACTGTGTAAAACCAGAAGCCAAACTATGATAGTGCACAGTGATGTCATGAATATGTTCAGCACGTACAGTGACCAAAATATATTAACTTTTGCCAATCATTCCCTTTCTCTATGACCTCAAGTTTTACTGAAATGTATCCTTTAGGAAAGGTTTCCACTTTCTTTTCGGCAACAATGTGCAGTAAAACACCCCAATCTCTGTGCAGACATTTCACAGATGGTTATGCATTTTGTGCAGAGTCCACAGAAAGAATGGACAGGTTCATTCTTTCTGCGGGCATGGAAATACAGCCATATACACAGTACAGCAGAAACCCATTGAATTCAATGAGACTCTGCACGGAAATTCCGTTGTGTGAACATGCATGCTCTTCACCTGTCTAGTTCTAGCTATCGGTCACTCAGACCCTGACCAATCAAAACTTTTAACATGTCTCTACAAGATGTGGTATGTTTTTTTAAAGTGACAGTGCCTATTTAAGGAATGCAGTTTCATGTTAAAACAATTTAACACAATATCAGGATATGCTTTCAGAACACCAAAGAAGGCTTCAGTTACATCCCTGCATGTGACACAAACACAGTGAGGGAGATAATCAAAACTGCACCGAAAATCTGGAACAAATTATGTCATGAAAAAATGAGGATAACTAGCTGATCTTAGGGGTCTCACTTCTGGAGATTTCCAATGGGGACCCCAGTTTCCGGTTAGAATGGAGCGGTGAATTATGTATATGACCCAATATTCCATTCATAGGTATTTCAATTGTTGACAAAATGACTACATAGCATATTTTCACAGATTCCATCTTTTATAATTAGCACCATTAATGTTTTTTCCCCAGTATATATACTTAAGGACTATCATGGGTAGAGATGAGCGAATCGAATCGGACGAAGTCGAACTTGTTCCGAATTTCATGAAAAATTCGATTTGGACCGAATCCGTACTTCGAATAAGGAATTTCTTCATTAGCGACACCCCTGCAATCATTCTGTATAATGTATAGATGTGAGCGGCTTTCTCTTGTGCTCGCATCTCTACAATAGATAGGAAGATCGCAGTGGGTGTCAGCAGTGTTGTGATCTTTCTTTAACTGCAGGTACTATTGCTCCCAACATGGAGCACACTCTGCTTCATGCTAGGAGATGTAGTACCTGCATTAATAGACAGATCACAGCGGGTGTCACCTCTCACACCCGATGCTATTGTCCTGTATAACGTATAGATGCAGGCGGCCGGCCGCTCTTCTCTGGTCCCACTGTAGTATGAGTATATGCGGTATATATACCTATTATTCATATTTCCCACAGAGAACTGTGAGTAGCTGGAACCATCTGGCCAATCACAGCTCTCTGTGGGAAATATGAATAAGTGATGTGAATTCTATTCACAGCAATGGCCAGTGGAGTATAGTGCAGAGATGTGAGCACAGGAGAAAGCTGCTCCATCTCTGCAATAGAAAGGGCAATCGCATCGGGTGTCAGGAGTGACACCTGCTGTGATCTGTCTATTAGTACAGGTACTACAGCTCCCATCATGGAACAGTCTGTTCCATGCTGGGAGTAGTAGTACCACCTAAAAAAATGTAAAACATTGAGAAAAAAAAGTGAAAAACACACACACTTTATTAAACACAATATTAAAATACATTACTAATAAAAAATTTAAAAAATATTTAAATGAATTTAAAATTTTTTATTATTCTTACATTTAAATGGCCCTTTCTACATTTTTATTATTGTCGGCTCCATTTTTAATTCCCTGCCCGCCTACATACAGTCATGACCGTAAATGTTGGCACCGCTGCCATTTTTCAAGGAAATTAAGTATCTCTCACAGAAAAGGATTTCAGCAACACGTGTTTTGCTATACACATGTCTATTCCCTATGGGGGTAATTCATCAATCTTTATAGAGTAATTTTAAGTGTATTTTCTTGCGCAAAATCTTGTGCAATGATATTTTCTGCGTTTTTTTGTGCGTCTTTTTTGTTGGAACTTTTTCTAAAGTTGTCACCCTTCAGGTGTACCATAGAGCCAGTCTTTTATATAGACATGGATTTATTAACTGTGTTTTATTTTTTGGGATGCACAAAAAGAACGCAAATCTAATTTTTTCCTGCAAATATACACCACCTCAGAGGACACGTACCAAAGTGTCTATTTTCACACAGTAAGGACTGCAACTCCCATCATGGACAGACTCTGCTCATGATGGGAGTTGTAGTCCAGGGGTTGAGGTGCGGATCGCAGCAGGTCATTATCCAGAGACCCGCTGCGATCCGCATTTATTAACTGTAAAAGCTGGCGGTACATGCGGCTCCACTGCGCTGCCCGCGGCTCCTGTATACACTGTCATAATTCATAATCCCCGCCCCCGGGTCATGCGAGCTCTGATTGGTCAATAGCTATCCACCAATCAGAGCTCCCGATTATGAATTATAAGAGCTGTATATAGGATCTGGCGTGCAGCGCAGTGTAGCAGCATGTACCGCTGGCTTGTATAGTTAATAAATGTGGATCGCAGGAGAGTGAACTCCAGTGATCTGCCCTTGGACTACTACTCCTATCATGGGACAGAGTCTGTCCCATGATGGGAGTAGTTGTAGTACCGCATCGCTGCTGAGGGATGGCACTAGCACATCCCCCGGCTGTGGGACTTTTAGGACTACTACTCCCATCATGGACAAACTGTCCATGATGGGAGTTGTAGTCCAGGGGCTGAGGTGCAGATCGCACCGGGTCCCTCTGCAGAGACCCGCTGCGATCTGCATGTAAGTTAACAAGCCGGGCGGTACATGCGGCTACATCGCGCTGCCCGTGGCTTCTATATACAGTTGTCATGATTCATAATCCCCGCCGGGAGAGGGGAGCTCTGATTGGAGAACAGCTGTTGACCAATCAGAGCTCCCCTCTCCCGGCGGCGGCAATTATGAATTATGACAGCTGTATATAGAAGCCGCAATGTAGACGCATGTACCGCCGCTTTGTATAGTTCATAAATGCAGATCGCAGCGGATCTCCAGAGAATGATCTGCTGCGATCCGCATTTAAGTTAGCAAGCCGAGTGGTACATGTGTCTACATTGCGGTGCCCGCGGCTTCTATATACACTGTAATAATTCATAATCCCGGGAGAGGGGAGCTCTGATTGGTCAATAGCTATTCCACCAATCAGAGCTCCCGTTTCCCGGCGGCAGTCATAATTCATAATCACCGCCGCCGGGAGAGGGGAGCTCTTATTGGAGAACAGCTATTGACCAATCAGAGCTCCTGTCTCCAGGGGGGGGGGGGGGGGGGGGTTTGAATTATGACAGTTGTATATACAAGTAGCGGGCAGCGCGATGTAGCCGCATGTACCGCTGGCTTGTTAACTTACATGCGGATCGCAGCGGGTCTCTGCAGAATGACCCGGTGCGATCTGCACCTCAGCCCCTGGACTACAACTCCCATCATGGGCAGAGTCTGTCCATGATGGGAGTAGTAGTCCTAAAAGTCCTGCAGCCGGGGAATGTGCAAGTGCCATCCCTCAGCAGCGCTGCGGTACTACAACTACTCCCATCATGGGACAGTGTCTGTCCCATGATAGGAGTAGTAGTCCAAGGGAAGAGAGACAGATCTCTGTTCACATTATGCATTTTGCATAATGGGAACAGAGCCTTTCTGGCAGTGTGTTCCGAAATAGGGAGACTCCAGCTGTTAGTTAACTACAGCCCCCATGATGGGAGTTGTAGTTTAGCAAAAATTGTAGGCTCCCTGTTTAGGAGCACGCTGCAGGGGAGAGCAAAAAAAAAAAAAGTACTAACCCATATTTCTTTTTCTTTTCTTCTCATTTCAGATATGTGAATGCGGAGGATTACGTCAGATTCGGTGGACTGCAAGGATGACCAGCGTTTTTTTTTATTTTTTATTCAATAAAATGGTTAATGAGGGCTGTGGGGAAGTGTTTTTTTTTTAAATAACATTTTTTATTCAATGTGTCTTGTTTTTTATAATTGAATTTTCAGGGTTAGTAGTGGAAGCCGTCTTATAGACGGAATCCATTACTAAGCCAGGGCATAGCGTTTGCCAAAAAAATCAGCTAACGCTAACCCCCAATTATTACCCTGGTACCCACCGCCACAGGGGTGCCAGGAAGAGCTGGTACCAACAGGCCCGGAGCGTCAAAAATGGTGCTCCTGGGCCTAGGCGGTAACAGGCTGGATTTATTTAGGATGGGGAGGGCCAGTAACAATGGTCCTCGCCCACCCTGGTAACGTCAGGCTGCTGCTGCTTGGTTGGTATCTGGCTGATACTGAAAATAGGGGGAACCATATGCGTTTTTTTTTTAAATAAAAAAAGTGTGTGGTTCCCTAATTTTTTCAGTATCAGCCAGATATCAACCAAGCAGCAACAGCCTGACATTACCAGGGTGGGCGAGGACCATTGTTACTGGCCCTCCCCAGCCTAAATAATGCCAGCCTGTTACCGCCTAGGCCCAGGAGCGCCATTTTTGATTCTCTTGGCCTGTTGGTACCGGCTCTTCCTGGAAACCCTGTGGCGGTGGGTACCAGTGTAATAATTGGGGGTTAGCACTAGCTGTTTTGGGGGCTAACGCTAAGCTCCGGCCTAGTAATAGGTTATGTCTACAAGACGCCTTCTACTACTAAGCCTGAAAATTCAATTACAAAAAACACAACACAATGGAAAAAAAATTGCTTAAAAAAAACACTCCCCCACAGCCCTCGTTAACCCTTTTTTGGTTTCCACATACCAGAAAAAATGCAAGAAAAAAAACACAAGAAAAACTGACAAAATGCAGGAAAAAGCTGGAACATTTTTTCTGGTGTTTTTTATGACAAAAAAACTTAATGGAATCCTGGCCTCAAAGCAATAGAACAAAATCCCTGTGTCCACTTTTCCTGTGAGGTAGAGAAGGAGTGTACGGTAGAGCAAGGGGGGGCGTTTCTATATTTACACAAGATTTATCAAAGGAGTGCAACAGCCTTAGTAAATACTGAGCAAGAGTGTACAATAGACAAGAAGTGTAAATGGATAGAACTGTGTCTACAATAGACACATAATGATGAACCCCCCCATGTGTGTATTGGAAATAAACCAAAAAAAGAAGGAAAAAAAGCTAATTGGACATAATTTCACACCAAACTCCAAAAATCGGCTGGACAAAATTATTGGCACCCTCTCAAAATTGTGGAAAAATAAGATTGTTTCAAGCATGTGATGCTCCTTTAAACTCACCTGGGGCAAGTAACAGGTGTGGGCAATATAAACATCACACCTGAAAGCAGATAAAAAGGAGAGACGTTCACTTAATCTTTGCATTTTGTGTCTGTTTGTGCCACACTAATCATGGACAACAGAAAGAGGAGAAGAGAACTGTCTGAGGACTTGAGAACCAAAATTGTGGAAAAATATCAACAATCTCATGGTTACAAGTCCATCTCCAGAGATCTAGATTTGCCTTTGTCCACAATCCACAAGATTATTAAGAAGTTTGCAACCCATGGCAATGTAGCTAATCTCCCTGGGCGTGGATGGAAGAGAAAAATTTATGAAAGGTGTCAACGCAGGATAGTCCGGATGGTGGATAAGCATCCCCAAACAAGTTCCAAAGATATTCAAGCTGTCCTGCAGGCTCTGGGAGTATCAATGTCAGAGCAAACTAGCCGTCAACATTGAAATGAAATGAAACACTATGGCAGTAGACCCAGGAGGACCCCACTGCTGACACAGATACATTAAAAAAAACTAAAACATTTTGCCAAAATGAACTTGAGTAAGCCAAAATCCTTCTGGGAAAATGTCTTGTGGACAGATGAGACCAAGATGGAGCTTTTGGTAAAGCACATCATTCTACTGTTTACCAAAAACGGAATGAGGCCTACAAAGAAGAGAACACAGTACCTAGAGTGAAATGTGGTGGAGGTTCAATTATGTTTTGGGGTTGTTTTGCTGCCTCTTGCACTGGGTGCCTCGAATGTGTGCAAGGCATCATGAAATCTGAGGATTACCAACAGATTTTGAGTCGCGCAGTAGCCCAGTGTCAGACAGCTGGGTTTGTGTCCGAGATCTTGGATCTTCCAGCAAGACAATGACCCCAAACATAAGTCAAAAAGCCCCCAGAAATGGATGGCAACAAAGCGCTGGAGAGTTCTGAAGTGGCAACAATGAGTCCAGATCTAAATCCCATTAAACACCTGTGGAGAGATCTTAAAAATACTGTTGGGAAAAGGTGTAAGAACCGTATTGATGATTATAGGAAGCGACTGATTTCAGTTATTTTTTCCAAAGGGTGTACAACCAAATATTAAGTTAAGGGTGCCAATAATTTTGTCCAGCCCATTTTTGGAGTTTGGTGTGACATTATGTCCAATTTTCTTTTTTCCATCCCTTGTTTGGTTTGGTTTCAATACACACAAAGGGAATAAACGTGTACAGCCAAACATGTGTTGCTACAATCCTTTCCTGTAAGAATTACTTCATTTTCTTGAAACATTTCAGGAATGCCAACATTTATGGCCATGACTGTAAAATGATCCCTGTTTAAAAATTAACATTAACTTATTTATTTATTTATTTATTTTTTGGGAGCTGGCAGAAACCAGAAAATTCAACAGTCAATTATTAAAAATGAATGAGGAGTGCATTTAAAAAAAAAAATTCTAGTTCTCGTTCTAAATCATAGTTTTTTTCATTTTCACTTTACTTATTTTAGTCAGATTTTATATATTGAGCACTCAATTTTCTGGTCTCTGCCCGCTCCTGAAAACTGAAAGACAAAAAAAAAAAAAATTTTAATGTTAATTTTTATAGAGGGATCAATTTATGTGGGCGGGAAGGGACCTAAAAATGTAGCCGACAATAATAAAAATTTAGAAAGGGGCCATTTAAATGTAAAAATAATCTATTTTGTGTAATAATTTCTTTTTATTAGTAATGTATTTTAATATTGTGTTTAATAAAGTGTGTGTTTCACTTTTTTTTCTATATTTTTTACATTTTTTAGGTAGTACTACTATTCCCAGCATGAAACAGACTGTTCCATGATGGGAGCTGTAGTACCTGTATTAATAGACAGATCACAGCAGGTGTCACTCCTGACACCCGATGCGATTGCCCTTTCTATTGCAGAGATGGAGCAGCTTTCTCCTGTGCTCGCATCTCTGCACTATACTCCGCTGGCCATTGATGTGAATAGAATTCACATCACTTATTCACATCACTTATTCATATTTCCCAGAGAGCTGTGATTGCCCAGATGGTTCCAGCCACTCACAGCTCTCAGGAAATATGAATAATAGGTATATATACGGCGTATACTCATACTACAGTTTGACCAGAGAAGAGCGTCTGGCCACCCGCATCTATACATTATACAGGACGATCGCATCGGATGTCAGATGTGATTTATTAATAAAGGTACCACAGCTTCCAGCATCGCGCAGAGTGTGCTCCATGTTGGGAGCAGTAGTACCTGCATTTATGGACAGATCACAGTAGGTATCACTCCTGACATGTCCAATCTAGGTGCGAGAAAGCCGCCCGCATCTATACATTATACAGGACGATTGCAGCGGGTGTCAAAAGTGACACCCGGGGCGATCTCTCTATTAGCACAGGAACTACTACTCCCATCATGGAACAGTCTGTTCCATGGTGGGAGTAGTAGTACTACCTAAAAAAAATAAAAAAATTTGAGAAAAAAAAGTGAAACACACACACTTTATTAAACACATTATTAAAATACATCAATAATAAAAATTTGATGAGAATTAATTCTGATCGAATGGATTTTTTTTTCTTATTCGCCGAATCGTCCGAATCTAATTTTTCTAAAATTTGCTCATCTCTAATAATAGGATCTACACACATTTCTGACTGGTCACGCTCTTGTTGCTCCCTTCCAATCCTGAAAACACTAGGTACAATGATCATGTAATGTGTCGCCCTTGAATGAAAACTAGTACCTATGTTTCTTCAGTAAAATAGGTCCAATATGAGGTGCAATATGCAATGTGTGTTAGTAGTACAAACTATTTATTATTGAATACACAGCTAGATAAAAATGGAAAAGACTCTAGATGAGACGAAAACTGAAAATCATAATATGTTCGATTTATGCATCCCCATTGTGTTTTAGTGACTTGGTTAATGGTTTTCTATAACAATGAAATGGTCCCTAATGTTATTTGAGGTCCAAATACTTTTGTAAAAAATGTCATAATGACATAACACTATGGCAAATATAATCTAGTACACAGTGAATTCACTACAAAATATGACACATAAAGAAAAATACCTGCTAATACTGTAGTTTTAGTAGATATGGAAAGATCATTGTGCTTTGTATTAAACATTTCAGAATAGAAAGCTTCTAATTGATTCCAGATCTTTTATTCCAAGCTCACAGGAACATGAGAGATAAGGAAGTAATCACAAATGGATGAAAATCTTCCTCCTTCACCCGCTCTAGTAAGTAGCCTTAAAGAGGTCAATGAATGAAGCATAGATTAAAGCACAAGACAATTTTGCCTTTTTTCCACAGTGCTGTATTAAAAACAAATTAAAAATAATATCTTTACATGGCAAACAATATAGGAGTATGTTTTTTTTCCGGCAGTATGTTGTTTTGAGGTCCAGCGTTCTGTGTTATTTTTCTTGTATCTTTATGTTGAAGAAACCTTGTTTTACTGATAAAAATATCCATATTAAGTTACAGATCAGGGTTGACATGTTCTAATAATGGTGTCATAATGAAAAAAAGTCATCAACATGCTACTGATTCAATTACAGAGTACCAAACCTAATCTGGCATTAAAGGGGTACTCCCATTTAGAAAAAAGTGTCCACTATCCACAGGAAAAAAAATAAGTGTCTGATTGAGGGGGGGGGGGGAGGGTTTGGTGGGTGTACCAGAGGTCAGACCCACATGATCTTCTGAACAGAGCACCACCTCTGTTGGCTCAACTTAACCAAACACTTCTTCTCTCAGTCCGACAACCTCCACTTTCGGGAATGCTCTCACGGTGAACTGGTGTGACTACTGGCTCAGCCAATTACAGGATAGGGTATACACACTGTGAATAAGGGATACGTTTTCCTGAACCAGAATATCCCTTTAAAATATGAACAATAAACCAATGCATCAAGAGCTTCATGTAGGGCTTAAGTCCCGCAGGAATGCATGTGCACAGTGTTCCGGTACTTTTTTCACAACAGGAATGCCTTTCCCATTAGCAGGAGTCCAGCAGGATCAGCTCCAGGGGCATCAATATTTTGAGCATCCACTTCGCAATCTCTTATATGAGCTGCAGAACCGATGCAGTACTGGTATATACCGCTATATGGTTGTTGTACGGAGGAAATATTTGTTGTATTTGCATATATGTGATATGTAGGGATTATTTGGCCCTTGTATAATGCTGTCCTAGGCAGAGATTCAGTATTTGAGGAAGGGCTGATGTATCTATCAGGTTTCATGATAAAGTAGTATCCAGTGATAGGGTACTAATGAGGAGGTATATCTACACTTGTGTTTTCCAAGGTGTTCTGTAGTGACACAAGCAACTACATGCAAGCCTTACATCACCAAGAATAAAGCTAAGTGTCACATGGAGCGGTGTAAAGAATACCGCCACTTGATTTTGAAGCAGTGGGAATGTGTTCTGTGGAGTGATAAATCATACTTCTTTGTCAGTAATGTGTAAGAACCCGAAGGGTTAATCTGCATGGAGAGCTTTTGATTATTCTTGTTGCTGTGGTTATATCTTGTATTTCTGGCATATTTGACCCATTGGCTCTGCTCTCTGACTCCTCTTCTGCGATTTGGCTTTTCTGTTATCTCTTGGTACTGACTCGGCTTGTGGACTGTTACATATTGTGTGAGTATGTTTAGTTATTGTTTCTGTTAGTGTGTGTGATTCCATACAGTGTCCCGACCTCCATCTGTATTGTATGTTTATTTTGTTGACGTTTTACTCCCTGCACTTATTCAGGCAGGGGCTGTCACTGTGGTTGTGGACCCATTGCCTAGGGTGAGTACACTAGTAGGCAGGGCAAGTGGGAGTGAGCGAGTTCAGGGCTTCACTCTTCTCTGCCTATACAATTTTACATCTATTTTTTTTATTTAGAAATGGCATTCTGAAAAAAATTTTTGCTGCTGAGATTAAGCATGGCTGCATATTAACATTTATATTTTTTGAAAAGGAACTTTAAGTTTGCTTTAGGGAAAAAGTAAGGTGCAACCATGCCTGCATCTCTTACTAGAAATATAAAAAAAAAAAGGAACAATAGTAGACAATAATTGTTTTCTAGCTGGCGAGAAGTACTTCTGTGAAATCAACCATGATCCATCACAAGTGCAACCATTAGCTATCACTCGTGTTACCAAGCAGTCTCAGGGAGGATCCTGCACTTGAACCAGTTATACAGTAAGAGGAGCTGAAATTGTTCAACAGCAAAGTCAATTGACAAGAAATTACCACCAATAAACTGTGGTGAGGCAGCAATGCTATTCTCCCTTATTTTACACTAAAGGTGCTTAGAGGAACAAATCCTTAAGGGTGGAAGAGTACTCAAACCTGTAAGTTTAAATGGGCAATATCATTAATTAAACTAATTTTTGCTATGGCACTCCGTATAGTAAATTAAAAAAAATCTTTCTAATGTACTTTGTTAAAAAAAAAACATGAAGTTTTTGGTTTATTTGTGTTTAACCTTTAAAGGACGCAGGGCGTACCTGTATGCCCTGCGCCTGCTCCCTGATTTAACACGATAACAGGTCAGTCCCAGTGGCTAACGGTAGCCGGGACCCATGGCTTATATCGAACATCACCGATTGCGGTGATGTCCGGTATTAACCCCTCAGACGCGGCGATCAAAGTTAATTGCAGCATCGAAAATGAAAAAAAAAATACATCCCGGCAGCTCAGTCGGGCTAATAGGGACCACCACGGTAAAACCGCGGTGTCCCGATCAGCAGAGGACACATGAGGAGGGTCCCTACCTTCCTCCTCGACGTTCGATCGGCGATTGATTGCTCCAAGCCTGAGATCCAGGCTTGAGCAATCAACTGCCGATAGCACTGATCAATGCAATGCTATGGCATAGCATTGATCAGTGTGGGCAAACAATGTATTGCATGTTATAGTCCCCTATGAGGGCTATAACATTGCAAAAACAAAAGTGGAAAAAAAAAGTTAATAAAGATGATTTAACCCCTTCCCTAATAAAAGTTTGAATCACCCCCTTTTCCCATTTAAAAAAGAAAACTTTGTAAAAAATAAATAAATAAATAAACATATGTGGTATTGCTGCGTGCGTAAATGTCCGAACTATAAAAATATATTGTTAATAAACCGGATGGTCAATGGTGTACACGTAAAAAAAATTCCAAAGTCCAAAATAGCATATTTTTGGTCACTTTTTATACAATAAAAGAATTAATAAAAAGTGATCAGATCAAAACAAAAATGATACCGATAAAAACTTCAGATAACGGCGCAAAAAATTAGCACTCATACATCCCCGTATGCAGAAAAATAAAAAAATTATAGGGGTCAGAATAGGACATTTTTAAATGTTTTAATTTTCGTGCATGTAATTACGATTTTTTTCAGAAGACAAAATCAAACCTATATAAGTAGGGTATCATTTTAATCATATGGACCTACAGAATAAAGAGAAGGTGTCATTTTTACCCAAAAATGCACTGCGTAAAACCGAAGCCCCCAAAATTACAAATGTTTTTGGCATGTTTTTTTTTTTTTTTCAATTTTGTCACACAATGATTTTTTTTTTTTTTTTGTGGTTTCGCCATAGATTTTTGGGTAAAATGACTGATGTCATTACAAAGTAGAATTGGTGGTGCAAAAAATAAAAGCCATCATATGAGTCTGTGGGTGCAAAACTTAAAGGGTTATCATTTTTAAAAGGTGAGGAGTAAATAATTAGTCCTTAAGGGGTTAAAAAGTTGCCACTAGGTGTCTCCCTACTTGTCCAGAGCACATTTCCACCCATCTCTTTCACAGACTTTGGACTCCTGCTGGCCTGGCAGAAGTCCAAAATCAGAAAAAACAATGTGGAATGCGGAGCCAATCCTAGCTCATCTCACACTGAACTGCTCTGGGTTGTGTGTAGCAGAGTGAGGGAGGAAGTTCTCCCCTTTATGGCTTCAGATGATGTCACGCCTGCTGGGGAATGCCCCTTCCTAGACTGCGAATCTGACTGAGACTAAGCAGAAAATACAGAGCAATATCAAGGTAGAAAACTAAAAAATTATAAAAATAAAAGCACGGGGTGGTTTATCATGATGGGGGCTGTGAACTGGGAGGATTATACAATTTAACAGGATCTTGACAGGTACTATTTAACTTAATAATAAACAATAATATTGTTGATCACTGTTGATTCTTTACTATCCAATTATTAACTGGCAATTTGATTTGCAATGAAATCTACAGCACACATGTTTTAGGGTGCATTCACACCACGTTTTTGCAACACATTTCCCATATACATGTGAAAACCGTATGGAACCGTATTGAAAACTGTATACATTGACTATCCATTGAAAACCTTATGCCAAACGATGTATCCGGTTGCATCCGTTTTGCGTCTTGTAAAGTTTTGTCTGTTTTTTTTTTCCTGTACCCAAAACCATAGCCTACCACGGTGTTTGGTCCGGGTGAAAAAACGTATTAAACCGTATATGTTTTTTTCTTTTTAGATGGGAGTCAATGGGAACCGCACAGAACCGTATGTGCGTACGGTTCCATCCTGTTTGCACCATACAGTTTTCAACTTTATTTATAATGGAGTGAAAAGTTAAAAACGTATACGTTTTTTTCTTAAAAACGGATGCAACCGGACATCCTTTTTCAAACCGTACATGGTTTTTAACGGTATACAGGTTAACATTTGTACACACTTTTTGATACAGTTTAGTCCGGCTTTGAGAAATCTGTTTTTCATCAAAAACCTGTTACGGGAACTGTATTGCAAAAACATGGTGTGAAAGCACCCTTAGAAAGTTTTGCTTGCGTTGACTCTTCTTAACCCTCTACAGTCTCTCCATGCCTATGGCCTTTCAGCACCTCTGAAGTTACAGCCATAGTGATGATCCTAATGGCAACATTTCAACATCTCCTTTTGCAACCATTCCCCTTTGGTGGCTCAGCAGGACAACAACCATTCCACATTGGACCACTCTACCACACACAGTAACCTACGTTCACTCACTCTCTCATCTAACAGGTTACATTTGTTCATCATGTCAGATGTTTCCTATTTAAAACAGTTCCTAACTCTTCCCCTTTTTTGAACAGTGGTACAAATTACAGAACCCCCCCTTGCCAGAGCTAGAACTACAGGTTTACCAACTCAAGCCCCTGCACATATACCAGCAGCAAGGCAGCTGGTATGATAAATACCCTTTATCACAACTAACCAACAGTTTTACTAAAAGAAAACCCTATAATGAACCTTAATCTAGAGTCTAGGGTCCAGGATACCAAGTCATAACACTTTTGTATCTTTATTTTTGAAAAAGAAATTTGTTAACAAGAACAATAAAGTAATCTTCATTGCATAATTAATAAAGATAAATGAACGGCCTCGATGGTGTTGTCATTCTTCATGCAATGAAGTAAATTGATTAATGATGAAACAATGACTTATTGACAATATGTGAAGCAACATATTATCATTTATCACAAGATATGGACATTAAAATTTCTAGATTTGTTAATGCAATAGCAAACTGTTAAATGTAAACATACCATGTTACTACATAATATTCTTAGCAGAGCACTGGATGGAGATTTCAGCTCACCCCCAGCAGCCTGATAGTGCACAAACTATGCAACGCAACACAACTTGGGCAACAGAAAGGCAGACTTCTATGCAAAAGATATTCTTTATTTGAGGTTAAAAGCCTTAACAGGAGTAAGAAGTAATGCGTTTCAGGTGCGTTAGCAGCCCCCTTATCTTTTGCAAGAAAGTGTGCACTGGACAATCCCTGCCTTTACATAATATTCTTACTTTCATAGTTATCATATGATTGTAATTACCGTATTTATCGGCGTATAACACAAATTTTTTAGGCAAAAATTTTTAGCCTAAAGTCTACCTGCGTGTTATACGCCGATAAGCCGCTGCAGTTCAATCATTTAAAGCGGGCGCTTTAAATCAATGAACTGCAGCGGCTTTTTCAGGTGCAGAGACCGCCACCGCTTCTCTGCCCCTGCCTGTCCTGGGGTCCCTGCTGCCGCCGCTTCTCTCCCCCTGCTATCGGCGCCGCTGCCTCTTCTCTCCCCCTGTCTATCGGTGCTGCTGCCCCTTCTCTCCCCCTGTCTATCGGTGCCACTGCCCCTTCTCTCCCCCTGGCTATTGGTGCCGCTGCCCAATTGCCGGCGCCGATTGCCAGGGGGAGAGAAGCGGCGCCGGCAATGGGGCAGCGGCGCTGACAGACAGGGGGAGAGAAGGTGCAGAGGCACCCATTGCCGGCGCCATTGCCCCATTGCCTCCCCCATCCCCTGTTGTAAAATTACCTGTTGCTGGGGTCGGGTCCGCGCTGCTTCAGGCCTCCGGTGTGCGTCCCCTGTGTCTTTGCTATGCGCTGCACGGCGCAATGACGAGTGACGTCACTCGTCATTGCGCCTCGCAGCGCATAGCAACAACGCAGGGGACGCCACACCGGAGGCCTGAAGCAGCACGGACCCCACCCCGGCAACAGGTAATTATACAACCGGGGATGGGGGAGGCAACGGGGCAGCGGCGCCAGCAATGGGTGCCGCTGCCCCTTCTCTCCCCCTGTCTGTCGGCGCTGGCAATGCGGCAGCAACACCGATAGACAGGGGGAGAGAAGGGGCAGCAGTACCGATAGCCAGGGGGAGAGAAGCGGCGGCAGCAGGGCTCTAGACCCCAGAAAAGGCAGGGGCAGCGACGGTCTCTCTCCCCCTGCCTTTCCTGGGGCTTCTGCAGGGTAAGAAACAGTGTATCGGTGTATACACACGCACCCTCATTTTACCAAGGATATTTGGGTAAAAAACTTTTTTTACCCAAATATCCTTGGTAAAATTAGGGTGCGTGTTATAGGCCGGTGCGTGGTATACCCCGATAAATACGGTATCTGAAACGTTCATTAAAAACAAATGTTAAACAGGATACCAAGTCATATTCATAGCAAAACAAAGCACAACTAATGTAGCATCTATCTATTGCAGGTTAACCATATCATGCCCATTTGTTTTTTTGATATTGATAGGAGTCTTAGCATCCAGACGCCCATCGATCAAAACTTACCCATTAAAGAAACAATACCCTATTTCAATGCCCCAAACACACTTCATACAGGGATTCACTTTATACCCCTGTACCCTGCTCACTCTCCATCCCTAGGTTATCACCTCATTTGTCTTTGTGTGTTCTGACACAAAATGACTTAAAGGGGTATTCCTGCTTTATACATCTTATCCCCTATCCAAAGGATTGGGGATAAGATGTATGATTGCAGGAGTCCCGCCACTGGGACCAGCCACCATGCCCCCTCCATATATGTCTATGGGAGGGGGCTCGGTGGCCGCCAAGCCCCCTCCCATAGACATGAATGGAGGGGGCGTGGTGTGATGTCACTGGAGGGCGTGGTCATGGCATCACATTCCCATCTCAGAGGATGCGCCTGGCACAGAATGCCGGGGGCTGCACTGAGATCGGGGGGGGGGGGGTCCCCAGTGGCGGGTCCCTTGCAATGATAGGGGTATAAGATGTATAAAGCCGGGATACCCCTTTAACTTCATAAAGATTTTGCTCAATAGCGTAGCACCACACAATTTTTTTTTTTTTTTGATTAAATATTGTGGTGTCGAACAATAGTTTTTGTTTTCCTGATTATAGCAAAAATCTGATATCATTTAACTCAAAAAGAATATTTAAAGGGAATAAAAAAAATGTCTCTATCTACGCACATACTTTAAGAATTTGACACATTGCATTGATTGCAAGTTATAACATAGACAATCTTGGCACTGAGGTGGCATTCGCACCCCGCGTTCCCTGAGTGGCAATTACTGTAATTAAGTGCTTCAGAGCAGTATATTTTTCTTGTAAGTTATAATGGATGCACAATGTGTATTGATCTACATTGCAGCCCATCATTTAGAAGAAAATCACATCATTTAGACACCACAAGTGAATGTAATTAAAGAAAATATGTTCTACCTTCATCATCATTATCTAGAACTACTATACTTCTACTGTATTAAGTTTGTCCTTTCGTATTGTAGTGAGTAGATCATCAACATTCATTTTTAAAGCTATGGTGCTGTATGATACATAGCTCATAAGACATTTGCTGTGCTGTAATGAAAAAGATGAAAGGTATGATTTTTATAATACTATGTACCGCTTGAGAATAACAATTTCCGAATATAGCATTATTATTGGAATTGCTTCCTTTAGCCGGGGGTGTATTCTGGTAAAAACATGCAGGCCCGAAAGGCATTCTATAATTTCCTGTGGTTACCCTGCAGGGATTGTCATGAGAATACAGGGGGCTGATAGATCCATCAATGGGAAAAACACTTATGATTGACTACAATGGTAATATTTGGGATTTTCCCCCCACTCAACACAATTTGAAAATTTATATATAAATATAGCCTTTATAGAAAGTTTATCATTTTATAAATTTTTAAAGTTATCTATATTTGGGTGGGTTCACACTACGATTTTACTGCATGGGAACCGGGGAAGCGAAAAACCGGGCACTACTGCATCCCAGCCGGACCCAGCCCGTATCTAATTAATTTTTGCCCCATATCTGGTTTTGTGACCGTACCTTAAACCATAGCATACCACGGTTTTGGGTCCAGTCAGAAAACCAGATACGGGGAAAAATGAGACAATCGGAGTCACCGTTTGACTCCGGTCGGCTCATTGAAATGGATTAGATACAGGCCAGTTACCGTACAGTAAAATCGTAGTGTGAACCCACCCTTATAGAGATCTGCTTTTACACTTTTCTTTGTTGTTATTGGAAACAGTCAACAAGCCTGACAACAGACACGTACTATTTAGCTGAGCCCCTATAATACAGTGCAACATAGTGGGGGAGATTTATCAAAACCTGTACAGAGGAAAAGTTGCCCATAGCAACCAATAAGTTTGCTTCTTTCATTTTACAGGGCAACTCAACAACTTTTCCTCTTCTCAGGTTTTGATAAATCTCCCCCAGGGTGTAGTCTACATTGAACCACTGCAAATAAACTGCAAGAAGCTCTGAGAAGTTAACAAGTCAGCAAGAACTGCTAAGGAATTTCCGCTTTGCAGCAGTCTGAATGCGGCACTGTTTTTCCAGGTGTGTGTTATCCATACATGCAGCTTTCCACAATAAAGAAGATAAATAGTTCTATTCAACTGCTCTGTATCATATACAGATAAAGAACTACCGTATGTGGGGGGAGGGGGGTTATTGCTGTAAGTTTTAGCTGCAGTGGGATTTCTGCAGCAGATTACGTTAACTTCAATGGGGTCTGCTGAGAGACACTCACCAAAGATCTACCCTTATGAAGGTACCATAAAGCCTTACAGGATTTTTTTTTCTGCCGTTTTTTTTTAAACTGCCAGTGCAGTTTTTGGGCCAAAGCCAGAAACGGATGAAGTAGGAAGGAAAAGTATAAATATTTGCATTATAGTTCCCATTCCTTCTGAATATACTTCTGACTTTGGCTCAAAAACTGTAGGGGTGTTTTCCAAAAACAAAAAAAAACAAAAAAAAAAGCAGAAAAAAACTGTCTGAAAACCTAGCCTTCAAGAGATTTTCCCATTTGAGCTTGATCACTAAATAAATCAAAAGTTCTTCAACTTTCTGGTATACTTTGTGTTTAAAGGGGTACTCCCATGGAAAACCTTTTTTTTTTTTTTTTAAATCAATTGGTGCCAGTAAGTTAAACAGATTTGTAAATTACTTCTATTACAAAATCTTAATCCTTCCAGTGCTTATTAGCTGCTAAATACTACAGAGGAAATGGTTTTCTTTTTGGAACACAGAGTTGTCTGCTGACATCATTACCACAGTGCTCTCTGCTGACATCTCTGTCCATTTTAAGTGGAAGAAAATCCCCATAGCAAACAAATGCTGCTCTGGACAGTTCCTAAAATGGACAGAGATGTCAGCAGAGAGCACTGTGGTCATGATGTCAGCAGAGAGCTCTGTGTTCCAAAAAGAAAACAATTTCTGTAGTATACAGACCCTAAAAAGTACTGGAAAGATTAAGATTTTTTAATCGAAATAATTTACAAATCTGTTTAAATTTCTGGCACCAGTTGATATAAAAAAAAAGTTTTCTGCGGGAGTACCCCTTTAAATCCCTCATCAGCAGGGCATCCAAACAACTAGTTTGGATGCTCACATTATGTAAGTTTTTATGAAAAACAAATGGGCACCAAACTGAGGATATCTAGAGCAAAGGCAGCTTACTGAGACTTAAAGGGGTACTCCAGTGGAATTATTATTATTTTATTTATTTTTTTCAAATCAACTAGTTCCACAAAGTCAAACAGATTTGTAAATGACTTATATTCAAAAAATATTAATCCTTCCAGAACTTATCAGCTGCTGTATGCTTCACAGGAAGTTGAGTTTTTCTTTTCAGTCTGACCACAGTGCTCTCTGCTGACACCTCTGTCCATGTCAGGAATTGTCCAGAGTAGGAGCAAATCCCCATAGCAAACCTCTCCTGCTAAGTCAGACAAAAAAGAACAACTCAACTTCCTCTGAAGTATACATCAGCTTATAATAATAATAATCTTTAATAGAAGTAATTTACAAATCTGTTTAACTTTCTGGAACCAGTTGATTTGGGGGGAAAAATACCCCTTTAAACCATATCTGTATCTCTTATGCACGTTTTCTTTGTGTTTTTAATAACTTTATTATATTTTAAGTAGGATACGAAGAATATTAGCTCAAGAAAAGCAACAGTCATATGGACAGGGCTATGGTGTGAGCTATATCATACAATGTCTGATGCACAGTGTGCAATAAATCTTGTATGTGTAAATCACCAACCAATCTGACAAGTTATCACATTATACAGTTTAAAAATAAAATGTTTAAAAGTAAGCATACCCTGGAAGAAACAGAACCAGGGGGAGTGCAGAAAAGAACTGTCAACAATACCTGCTGAACAAAGTAAAAAGGGTAAATGATATATACATATATATATATATATATATATATATATATATATATATATATAAAAAAGATATCCAAAGCCTTGAAAATGGCAGTATCTATTGATACCAAGCCAAGATCAGGTAGACCAAGGAAAACAACTAAAAACCCCAAAGGTAACCTCAGGAGAAATAAAAGCTGCTTTAGAAAAAGACATTATGATTATTTCAAGGAGCAATACTTGAACAATAATAAGCTGCATGGTTAAATTGCTAGAAAAAAGCCTTTACTGCACCAATGCCACAAAAAATGCTACAGATATTCTGCTAATCTGAGTACACCTTGGCCGATGTGGGATAGCCTCAAATGTTTGCGGAATCGTACAAACATTTGCCGGAGGGTAGAGCCCACGTAAAATCTATTGCTGGGGCATTTCAAACAATAGACAACTAATTGTGTCCTGCAAGTCATGAAGTCACTGTCATGTACATATGGAAGTCTTTTCCTTTTTTGAGTTGGTGGTCACATTTATGGTTACCACCAGATTGTAGTTGATGCATCCAAGTTCTTTCTGGGCTCGATTTACTTTTGAATGTAATTCTGACAAGTTTGTTCTTTAGTGTCTTGGTATTTCTATATGCAATAAGGGGTTTGTTAGCTGCCACTTCTTTTAGGACAGGGTCATCTTCGAGTATATGTCAGTGACTATAGATGGTTTTTCTTATGGCATTGGTCATTTTGCTATATTGGAAAGAAAAATTAAAGTGTTTTGTTTTCACCCCTTCTGATTTTTTATTTTTTTTAATCAGCTCCATTTTGGATTTTGTATCTGCTCTCTCAAGTGCCTTTGTGAGGCATTTCTTGGGGTACCCTCTGTTCACCAGATGTTCTTGTAAGGAGTTGTAAAAATATCTCTTGGTTGGTATTAAGGTTTATAAGGCATAAAAAATGACTATAGGGGTGTGACTGCTTATTGTGTTCTGGATGGTAGGAGTTATGATGAAGGTATAGCAACGGTGAAGAAGATTTTCTATAGCCTTGTGTTTCTATTGTTCCTTCTTTCAAGGTCACTAACACTAACACAAAGTCCAAGAATGTAATTTGGGAGGTAGTGAAAGTTGATGTGAATGCCATATTCATAGTGTTATTGGTATTCAGATGTGGTACGAAGTGATCAATGCTTGTCTTATCATCCACATATCTTCTGTACATCTTGATTTGTCTAAAGAAGGGGTTCGTGGATAAGAAAAGGCCTCCAATAGGGCCAGAAAAATATTGGCGTATGTACAGGAGACAGGTGTGCCCATTGCTGTACCGGTCTCCTGTTTGTACCATTCGTCATCAAATTGGAAATAGTTGTTGTTCAAGATTAATTTTAGAGCAGTGGTGACGAAGTTAGTGAAAGCTTCCGTTTAAGCATCTGCCTTACAGAATTCTTCGACTGCAGCTATTCCAGCATCTTGTGGAATCCTGGTATATAAGGATTCCACGTCTATCGATCTCAAGCTGTCACCGGTCTCCATTAATAGGCAGTCCAGAAAGTCATCTGTGTCTTTTAAGTATGACGGGATATCTAAAAAGCCAATCGAGATACTGTAATAAGAATTCTGTGGTCCAGCCTATCCCTGAAATTACTGGTCTCCCCAATAGGTTGTTCAACGATTTGTGGACTTTTGGTAAAAAATACCACTGGGGTTTGGTTGGAACCTTAGGAAACAGTTTCTCAGCTGTTTGCTGTGACAACGTGTGACTCAACTTGTCATAGAATGGACTGCAGCTGAGAAGAGACCTTGGCAGTTGGATCTGTTTGGATTTTTCTGTAAGTGGTGGTGTCTGAGGGTTGACGGTACGCTTTCTTTTTGTATTGTTCTGCTGTCATAATCACTGTGTTATTGCCTTTGTCAGCTTTTTTAATTATGAGGTCTGACCGATTCTTGAGCCAAGCTAGGGCTCTCTTTTCCCTGGACGACAGGTTCAAGGATGGTGTGGGATAGACTAAAGCCTTGATGTCTTGAAGTACTGCATGAGTGAACCGATCTAGGCTAGAGCCGTTTAACACTGGCGGACAGAATGTGGACTTTTTTCCTCATGTGTCTGTACTTTCTGTTCACTCAACTCCGGAAGGAGTTCTAAGTCTCTTGTCTGAGTCGGATCAGCTGCAAAATTAGCACTGAAGCCCAAAGTGCCTAGAACAGCTGGATATTCCCCTTCTTCTCTTTGTTTATGTTAGTCTTTTTGATGGAAGAACTTGAAGAGATTTTTTTTTCTTACTCCTTTATACAGATCTATCTTATGAAATTAGTCCAATTGAATGGTTCTGCAATGCAGAATTTAAGTCCTTTCGTAAGTAGTAACTGACAGTGACAGTCTTTGTCTAAAGGCACCCCTGAGAGATTGCTTATGATGTTACTGTGATTTATTGTTTCTTCCATGTTACTTTTTTCCATTTTGTACATTGTACTTAGTCTATTGGCGGTTCCTGGATCTTCTGCCTCCTCTGCGGGTTTTTTCTCCTAAAGGGAGAGCAGGGTCACTTGTTACTGTGGCTGTATTTAGTTCTGTTTTGACCGAAGTTGTTTGTTTTGTTAATTTTTTCTCTCGATGTATTTGGCGTGCACTTGGGCCCGCTTTATCTTCTGAGGAACTGTACTCTGAATCTGTGGTCCAATAGTCTTTACTTTTGTTTTTCTTTTTGTGTCAAGTTCTTTTTATTTCTAATCGATAGAAAGATAGAAGGCACTCATGGTTTTCGTTGCTGTGGAGGTTTTCTTTATTGCAAGGTGCTTAAAATGTCCATAAATCCATATGCTGGACGCCGGAGCAGGATCAGGTTAAAACCGTGGTCATAGCCATATCGCGCCTTCTCTTCAGCGCTTCATCAGACCACCAGGGTGGTCTGATGAAGTGCTGAAGAGAAGGCGCGATATGGCTATTACCACGGTTTTAACCTGATCCTGCTCTGGCGTCCCGCATATGGATTTATGGACATTTTAAGCACCTTGCAATAAAGAAAACCTGCACAGCAACGAAAACCGTGAGTGCCTTCTATCTCTTTCTATAGATTATGCTTACAAGCCTTGCTACATTAAGAAACAGCACCACGTGAATTGTGCAGAATAGCTGTGACACCATGCATCCACTATTTGCCTAAACAATTAGCAGTTATAACGGAGTTTTACAGTGCGCTTCAGTGCCGATCCAACCAGCTACCCTTTACATTCTTTTTATTTCTCCTGGTGGTGGTACGCCAACTAAAGACTCGATTGCTCTTCTTCGATTTCGGTTTGTTTTTGTGAGATTTTTTGTTCTAATTTGTCAAAAAATGTATCCACTGCTGTTTGAGACAGGCGGCTTCTGAGTTCTAATTTGCTTTTGCAGAGTTCAATGGTGACTTTCTCGTATTCCAGTTGGTTCTGTTGGAGAACAAGTCTTACTGCATTCATGGAATGTTGCAAATGGAGTTTATCCCACTTGTGCTTAAACTCCTCATTGTCGGTAAATTGAGAGATTTCCTTGTAAATGCGAAGCCCAAGAGGGACTCTGTTGCTGGTGATGTATGATTTTAATGATTTCATTGTCCAAAATAGCCTTAGTTCTTGATCTGCCAGTTTTTGTATTCTGAACTCTAAGTTTCATGTACTTATGAGTTGGAGTTTGTCTTTTGTGTTGCATGCATCAAAGAACCCGCCAGCATCCTCCCTCACTGCCGCTATTGTACATTGTAATTTGGGATGACACCAATAAAATGCTGTCTTTGGAGAGGGGTCAACATGGCCTAGAGCAAAAAGAAAACCATCCCTATCATGAAGCATGGTGGTGGCTCAATGATGTTTTGAGGCACGAGAGCTCTAAAGGCATGAGGTATCTGGTGAAAACTGATCACACGATGAATGCAGCATGTTATCAGAAAATACTTGTAGATAATTTGCATTATTCTGTAAGAAAGCTGTGCATGGAACCCTCTTGGACTTTCCAGCACAATATTGACCCTAAGCGTAACACCAAGTTGACCTTCTAGTTGACTTTCCAAAAAAAGGGGAAGGTTCTTAAGTGGCCATCACAGTCTCTCCCCATTAATTTCATCACGTCACACTGGGAACATCTCATATGTGCTGTTCATGCAAGGTAACCAAAGACTTGGCATGACCTGGAAGCATTCTGCCAAGACGAATGGGCTACTACTGTATAGTACCTGCAAGATTTTAGGTACTGAGACATCTATTGCAAAAGACCACAATGTCAATAATGCTAAAAGGGGTAAAACAGAGTCTTAAGAACTAAGGGCATGCAGACTTTTAAACAAAGGTCATTTCAACCTACAGTTGAAATGAAAAAAAAAAGTGTTTTTCTGGCCTACTCAAGTTTTCTTTAATATGATACATATAAGACCAAGGGTGTGCAAATTTTTGAGCACACCTATAAATACCATTCTCAGTAGTATCATTGCTATGTTTCAGAGCCTTTTTGAGTATAATAAAATAAAGTAGAAACATACACTTTATGCTTAATAATGGCTGATATAAAGCATGTTTCTGTTAATAAATGAGTGTAGGTAAATAATAGATAACAGTGGGGAAGATGTTCTGATTCTTAGCACTCTAAGACGTACGGAAGGAATTTTGACACTTTAACCCAACAACAACAACAACAATAATAATTATAACATTATTGATCCTGTACAGTAAATGGTGTTTAAAATTTAAATAAAATCATATGCCAGAAGAGCAGATTTTTGCTGATTAGAAGTCATTAAAAAGACCCATCTACCAATATGGTACCAATAAAAACTACAGTCCCTGAATCAAATAAAAAAAGGTATAGGGTGATTTTATTTTCATAAAAATATTGAAAAAATATAAGTTGTACAATAAAACAAAAACTATATACATTGTGTGCAATGCCCCAATGGTGTGGCCCACTGTGCCACCTACTTGTTTGACTTTGGGTCAAACTTGGGAATGGGTATTTCCCTGATTTTCCCCCTTTATCCTACTCCTTGATGTGAAAGCTGGACTTCTGCTGCAGAGGAGATACCAGGTTGCTGCCCCAAGAGTGGCAGCTGGCCATGCAGGCCAGAACACCCTGGTGCCTAGCACCAGGGATACCAGCAGGAGGGGAGAGCTGGCACTGTAGCTGGTAGAAGGACAGCACAGTAGATTTGAGAGTGGCAGAGCTGAAAAGTTACTATAGCAGTGCTACATATAGCAGAGTCTATAGCACAACAATACTGAGAAGCAATACTGAGAAGCTCAGGTGCAGCCAGGTGGTACAGGCTTGATGAGAGTATAGGTGAAGTCAAAAGTCCAGATTATACGCTAGAGAATCAGCAAGGTATCGAGGGATAAAACAGGCAATGTTGGAAAAACAGACACAGGTCAGGATACGGATTAGCTGAACAGAACTAAAAATCCTTAGCTAATAGTAAACTACACAATTGCTCAAGCAAAAGTAGATGGGTTGAACAACCTTAAATATGTGGTGCCTGTCAGGGATATTAAGGGAAACTTTAGAGAAGTACACACTGACCCATTACAGCCAGTGCTCGTGTCCAGGCCCTAGAGAGCAGAGCAGGAACTGCAACAGTGGTAGAAGCAGCAGGAATATGTCCAGAGGAAGAAGTCCTAGAGTGGAGACATGGAGCAGAAAAGGTGGCTCAGTGCCGGTAAGTGCCAGGACCCATAGTAAAATAGAAAAAGGGGACAACCATATACGGCGCCTCATGTATTACCCCAGTGGAAACAAAAATAGGTATGAGATATAGCAGCTGGGGCAATATAATGCCCCCTTCAGATGGCCGTTCACCTTGATATAAAAGAATAAAGGCGTATCACCCAACACCCAGCAAGGGGGGGTACAGGATGGGAGGTCAGCTGCTGTGCCGCAGGTCGTTGGACCCAGAGAGGGTCCTGGTAGAGATGCGCGGATTAGGAGAAAAAGACCTTTAAACCGGCGCTGCTGATTAACCATATCAGAGACAGGGATAGGGGTTCAAGAACCACTTAGGATCCACTTTTATTGAGATTACGTGTTTTGAGGGGAGCCCCCTCTTCTTCAGATCAGGGATCCCTGATCTGAAGAAGAGGGGGCTCCCCTCGAAACGCATAATCTCAATAAAAGTGGATCCTAAGTGGTTCCTGGACCCCCTATCCCTGTCTCTGATGTGGTTAATCAGCAGCGCCGGTTTAAAGGTCTTTTTCTCCTAATCCTCGGAGGACCCATAGTACACTGGCAGATGCTAACCGCTGGTATTACATTGTGTATTGCTGTAATCGTACTGACCCACCAAATAAAGATACCATGTTATTTTTACTCTAAAATGCATTGCATAAAATCTAAATTTACAAATGGCCTGCAAAAAAAAAAAAAAAAAAAAACAGCCCTTAGATAAATGTCGAGGAGGAAGAAAGGAGTTAATGACTAAAAGAACACACTTCTTTAGAAAAAGCAGTAGGGGCATTGGAGGTGGACCCCACCAATGTATTCTAGCAGAGAATTAAAAAACAAAACAAAAACTATTTTTGATCAGCGCAAAACCTTATAAAATGTAGAGAAATGGGAATGCTGACAGATACACAACTGGATAATTTGCTGACTGCTACTATATTTCCATACTCTATAAAGTTTCATCTAAGAACATCCCTTTATCCGCATGGTCAATTAACTAGATAGAATGAATACAATTTAGATGTGAAAATATAGGCAGCAGTATAAAGAATGACTTTAATTACAACAATACTGAAACAAATCAACCTTTTTAATATCCTAAAGCAACTATGTTTTTTTTAATCCAGCAACAACAGATTTCTATTAAGCAAATGAATAAATGCAATGATCCAAAAAAGTCAATTATTATGTATCCAATCCTTAAGACTAAAAGCAAATGTAAAAATCCAAACAAAATTATTACAAAACTTATTTTATTTTCAGATCCATATATGAATGCACAGATTAATGTAATCAGCAAGGTTGGGCCCCAAAGGAAAAACGCCTCCCCTCATTCCCTACTTTTTCCATTCTGCTGGTTGAAGTAAATGGACATACTGTATGTCACTTGTAAAAGGGGGTTACAGACTTCGTAGTAAAGAATGGATTACAGGATGGGCTGCTGAACAGATGATTTTAATTAGTTTTGTGGCACAGATCTATAGTTACAGATTAATCTTAAAGGCACAGTACTCTTAACAGTTGCAAGCACACAAGTTGTTACATAAAGCTTAATGGTTGTAGCAAACACTTAAAGGCATGGCACTTGAACATTGCCAAATACAAGTTTACCGTTCTCATTGTGAGCGGTTCTTCACAAAGGAGGTAAACTGTCTAATACTGGTACCAAACTAGAACACTAAATGATTTCCCTCTAGCGCTCTACCACCTGCATTGTGGTGCAGCATCACAGAGCCACAATACCCATACCGTCATCAGAGTCTTGCTCTTTTTGGGTCAATGCTCATGTTCAGGGTCCCAGAGGAAGGGTAGGTTACGGAAAGGCATTCAGAAGTGATATAACTTCCATAACATTTGTTTTACAGGAGGGATAAATACTATGCTTCACTGGTATTGAAGTACCATGGGAGGACTATAAATCTGAGAACTATCATTCTATGCAACTCTTCTCCTGGTTGATGGCTGCAAAATAGGAATCAATGTGGAGAAGACAGATGATAGGATGTCCTTGACATCCTTTTCTCAATCCAGGTGTCATCTGTGGCAATGAATGAATTCATGTGTATATAAATGTGTATAATTTACCTAGTTGCTGCCTTAGTTTTCTTTTTTTAGCTAGAGAATAGTACACGAGAGGAGGAACAGGATAGATGAAATGGGTATTCTGTACATTATGTAATTAAAGGGGTTGCTTAGGTAAAAAAAAAATTGTAGCAGAATGCATATTCAACTAACAAAATATATCACATGACTCATCGTGCAAACCACCAATCACTATAATGCTACGAAATGGTGCATGTAAGCCAATAATCTTAGAGATGAAAAACCTTTTCAAAAGCTTATTTTGGCAGGTTCGCCAAACATCTGCAACAAGCTTGGTTTGGAGTGAAATCCTGAAACCTAATCTTCATCAATATCCAATAGCCCCAAAATTAGGGTATAACACTGTGTGTGAGCCCTTAACGCCATGTACAACACTGTGAGTTACCTAGGACTTTTACGTATTATGTGCCAAAATTGATGGCAAAGTTACAGCAACATGCATGGCTATGAGTGTTTAAAAATACTGTGCACTAGGGGATTTTTTATGCATTCATAGGTAGCTAAAAAAAAAAAAAATTTTTTTTTTTTTTTTTTTTTTCAAGCAGTCAAAACCGATTACTTTTATGGAAGTAAAGCCAAGGTTTTGTGCCTATAAAGTGAAGACCCAATAGGTTTTTAGAAACCATCAAAAAATTTTGATTCTCCCAATTTGAGAAGGAGCTAAAGAAATAGCATCCTATGAAGTGCACAACATTGACACAACCCCTTTATGCACTGCTTTTTACAACAATTAGTGTACCAAAAATAAAAAATAAACTGACACACTTATCTTACAATGAAACAGATTTTGCACAGATGCAGAGTGTTCATTACAATTATTGTTTTTGTGTGTCCCTACTCCTTTCTGTGTTCACTGGTCACTATCCCTCACAGAGATCTTCTCCTAACACCTGCTAGCTCTAAAATGGCTGCTGAAGCTATGTGCATAGGCTTTTATAGTGGCTCTGACATCACCCCTATACTGTTTCCTGTTCAACTGAGAGAAAGGTTTTATGTGCTACCCTGAGGTCATGTGATCCTTCTCATTTCGGTGGTCATGTGGCTGACACTATTTGAGCAGGTTCGGGCAAAACCGACAATGCTTTGAACTTGCGTTGAAGCAAACTTGTAACAAAGTTTGGACCAAACCTAGGTTTGGCTCACTTATCTCTAATCTTGTGTGCTATACCAAATGTAGATGTTGGTGTTAGTGTGTGTTTAACCTCTTGAAGGGGTACTCCAGTGAAAAACGTAAAAAAAACTTTTTAATCCACTGCTGCCAGAAAGTTAAAAATATTTGTAAAGTACTTCTATTTACTTTCAATGTTTTTTATTTTCAAAAATTACTTCTATTTAAAAATCTTAATCCTTCCACTGCTTATCAGCTGCTGTATGCTACAGAGGAAGTTGTATTTCTTTCTGGAGTTCTTTTCAGTCTGACCTCAGTGCTCTCTGCTGACACTTCTGTCTATATCAGGAACTGTTCAGAGTAAAAGCAAATCCCCATAGCAAACCTCTCTTGCTCTGGACAGTTCCTGACATGGACAGAAGTGTCAGCAGAGAGCACTGTGGTCAGACAGAAAAGAACTCAAGAAAGAAATACAACTTCCTCTGTAACATACAGCAGCTGGTAAGTGCTGGAAGGATTAAGATTTTTTGATAGAAGTAATTTACAAATCTGTTTAACTTTCTGGTACCAGTTGATTTTAAAAAAAAAAGTTGTTTTCTACCGGAGTACCCCTTTAATGACAATGCATGTAAATGTACACCCTGATGAGCTTGTACTTCACACACCAGGACATACATTTACCCACTGTACATGACCCTAGCACATGAGCGGTGCTCGCGTCATGCACGACAGGCCTCGGCTGCTATCAGCAGACAGGGGCCCGCCGGTAATGGCGGGCATCAGCGACCCCTCAGATGCCGTGATCAACACAGATTATGGCATCTGCAGCAGTGCGGCAATTATAATGGCTGATATGATTGCCCGCGGCCGATCAGAT
The DNA here is from genome assembly GCF_029499605.1 of Hyla sarda. NCBI lineage: Eukaryota > Metazoa > Chordata > Amphibia > Anura > Hylidae > Hyla > Hyla sarda. The sequence continues at coordinate 227,588,494 of NC_079189.1, forward strand.
CAGCCAAGGTGTCATGCAGAGGTCCGCTTACCTGCCTCCACCGCTTTCTCTCCCTATGCATAGCACTTAACAGAATTAGAAATCTAATGACTGCTATTGATAGTCCCCTATGGGGACATAATGAATTAAAAATGAAAGTCAAAAAAAGTTAAAGAAAAAATGTGAAAAATCCCCACCCCAATAAAAATGAAAATCACCCCTTTTCCTTATTTTACTCCAAAAAGCATAAAAAATTATAATTATTAAACATATTTGGTATCGCCAAGTGCGTAAATGTCTGATCTATCAAAATATAATGTTAATAATCCTGTATGGTAAATGGCATAAACGTAAAAAAGTCCAAAATTGCTGCTTTTTGTTGACATCACATTCACTTAAAAAATTGTAAAAAGCGATCAGTCACATGTACACAAGCAGTACAATAATAGACCAATATGTAAAGATGGGTATCATTTTAATCACAAAATAAAGAAAACATGTCATTTTTACTGTAAAGTGTACAGCGTGAAAGTAAAATCCTCCAAAATAGGCAAAATTGTGGTTTTCCCTCACACAAGTAAAAAATTTTTGGGTAAAATGAGAGATGTCATTACAAAGTACAACTGGTCATGCAAAAAAAACAAGCCCTCATATGGGTCTGTGGACGGAAATATAAAAGAGTTATACATTTTAGGAGGCGAGGAGGAAAAATGAAAACGCAAAAATAAAATTGGCCTGGTCCTTAAAGGGGTACTCCGCCCCTAGACATCTTATCCCTTATCCAAAAGATAGAGGATAAGATGTCTGATTGCGGGGGTCCTACTGCGATCTCTGCTGCGGCACCCCAGTCATGCGGATCACTGAGTGAACTGCGCTCCTTGCCTGATGACTAGCGATGCCGCACTGACGTCACACCCCCTCCCATAGACTTGCATTGAGGGGGTGTGGTGTGACATCACGAGGGGGCGTGACTGTGACATCACGATCCTCTGATGCTGCAGCCAGCGTTCTAAAGGAACACTGGGTGCTTCAAGGAGATTGTGGGGGGTCCCAGTGGCAGGACCCCCACAATCAGACATCTTATCCCCTATGCTTTGGATAGGGGATATGATGTCTAGGGGCAGAGTACTCCTTTAAGGCCAAAATGAGCTTGATCCTTAAGGGGTTAAACATATAGTGAGAAGCAAGTGTGGCATTTTTGTGGTGTGTGCATGTGTCATGTGTCCAATATTACGAGGTGTGTACTATGTGTGAGTAGAGTGCATATGGAAGGTGACAGGTGTCTTCAGTCTGGCATAAAGTATGAGTGGCATGTGTGTGCCATGTGTGAGCAGTGCATACGGAATGGCATATGCACAGTGTGTAAGTAGCTTCTATACAGTACAGTGTATTTTATGTGTGTGACTATGTGTGTGCCATGTGTGAGCAGTGCGTATGGAATGGCATATGCACAGTGTGTAAATAGCTTCTATACAGTACAGTGTATTTTATGTGTGTACTATGTGTGAGTAGAGTGCATATGGAAGGTGTCAGGTGTCTGCAGTCTGGCATAAAGTATGAGTGGCATGTGTGTGCCATGTGTAAGCAGTGCATATGGAATGGCATATGCACAGTGTGTAAGTAGCTTCTATACAGTACAGTGTATTTTATGTGTGTGACTATGTGTGTGCCATGTGTGAGCAGTGCGTATGGAATGGCATATGCACAGTGTGTAAATAGCTTCTATACAGTACAGTGTATTTTATGTGTGTACTATGTGTGAGTAGAGTGCATATGGAAGGTGTCAGGTGTCTGCAGTCTGGCATAAAGTATGAGTGGCATGTGTGTGCCATGTGTGAGCAGTGCATATGGAATGGCATATGCACAGTGTGTAAGTAGCTTCTATACAGTACAGTGTATTTTATGTGTGTGGCTATTAGTGTTGAGCGGCATAGCCATATTCGAATTCGCGAATATTCGCGAATATATGGACGAATATTCGTCATATATTCGCGAATATTCGCATATTCGTTATATTCTCGTTTTATTTTCGCGTGTGCGGAAATACGCGTATGCGAAAATTAACATATGCGAATTTTCGCATATGCGAATTTTCGCACGCCAGTCTCACACAGTAGTATTACAGCCTTCTTTACACCACACAAGCTGGAAGCAGAGAGGGGTGATCACTGTGATGTGTACTGTGAAGAAAAAAAAAAAAAAAAAAAACAAATATTCGTAATTACGAATATACAGCGCTATATTCGCGAAATTCGCGAATTCGCGAATATGCGATATTCGCGAATAATATTCGAATTGCGAATATTCGCGAGCAACACTAGTGGCTATGTGTGAGCCATGTGTGAGCAGTGTGTATGGAATGGCATATGCACAGTGTGTAAGTAGCTTCTATACAGTACAGTGTATTTTATGTGTGTGACTATGTGTGTGCCATGTGTGAGCAGTGCGTATGGAATGGCATATGAACAGTGTGTGAGTAGCTTCTATACAGTACAGTGTATTTTATGTGTGTACTATGTGTGAGTAGAGTGCATATGGAAGGTGTCAGGTGTCTGCAGTCTGGCATAAAGTATGAGTGGCATGTGTGTGCCATGTGTAAGCAGTGCATATGGAATGGCATATGCACAGTGTGTAAGTAGCTTCTATACAGTACAGTGTATTTTATGTGTGTGGCTATGTGTGAGCCATGTGTGAGCAGTGTGTATGGAATGGCAAATGCACAGTGTGTAAGTAGCTTCTATACAGTACAGTGTATTTTATGTGTGTGGCTATGTGTGTGCCATGTGTGTGCAGTGTGTATGGAATAGCATATGCACAGTGTGTAAGTAGCTTCTATACAGTACAGTGTACTTCATGTGTGTGGCTATGTGTGAGCCATGTGTGTGCAGTGTGTATGGAATGGCATATGCACAGTGTGTAAGTAGCTTCTATACAGTACAGTGTATTTTATGTGTGTGGCTATGTGTGAGCCCTTCACTGTCAATGTCCATTCCTAAAATATCTGATAATGGTATACATACTGGAGTATTAGCTTGCAGTTCTATGTGTTTTGTAACCTCTACTAGCATGTCTTTTTTGAGAATGTCCCTATATAGCTTTTTCTAACAAGGTAATAGGGGGGTCAGGGACCCTAAGCTATGAGCTCTCAGTCTAGTGGCTCTAATAAACTTTTTACAGCTGTAGTACAAAGGGTATAATACATTGTAAACTAACTCTCGTTCTTTCATTTCTTGACTTCTGCCCCAGAGGCTGCCTTGGGCAAATGCACATTGTTTTGCTACATCTTCATCTAGTGCAGTGTTTCCCAAATAGTGTGCCTCCAGCTGTAGCAAAACTACAACTCTCAGCATGTCAGGACAGCCTTTGGCTGTCCTGGCATGCTGGGCGTTGTAGTATTGCAACAACTGGAGGCACACTGCTTGGGAAAATCTGATCTAGTAGTTCTTATTTCCAAATTGAAGAAGTCTCTGACAACTAATATATCTGTGCTTGTTATTTTATATCTGTACTTGCCATTGTTCCGTAAATTAAAATGCAAAAAATTGGTAATAATTACAATAATTACTAGGGATGAGCGAATCGAATCTGACGAATCCAAATTTGTTACGAATTTCAGGAAAAATTTGCTTCACAATGAATCCGAATATTGCCACGATTCAATCGCATAAATCGCTTCATCTAACTCCATTTAGTTCGGTCCAGGCTCAGGACATGGGGCAAGGAACTCTGGGAAGGCGGGAAGATGGGTAGGCAAGATGACCCTGAATCACATGCAGCCTATCAGCAGCCAGCCCCCCTGTGATGTCACAGCCCTATATAATTGGCAGCCAGCTTGAGGCCAGTCACTTCAGCCTTTAGTTGCAGAGAGAGATAAAGGGACAGAGAGCAGTGTGTGTTACACAGAAAAGCATTCTTTACAGCAGCGATTCACCTCCCAGTCACATCAGCATTCTATTGCAGAGAGAGAGAGAGCGACAGAGAGCAGTGTGTGTTGCACAGAAAAGCATTTTTACAGAAGCGGTTCACCTCCCAGTCACATTAGCATTCTATTACAGAGAGGGACAGACAGCAGTGTGTGTTGCACAGAAAAGCATTTTTACAGCAGCGATTCACCTCCCAGTCTCATCAGCGTTCTATTACAGAGATGGACAGAGAGCAGTGTGCTGCTCAGAACAGCATTTTTACAGCAGCGATTCACCTCAAGCCCAAATCCAGCCTAGAAGCACTGATAGGGAAGGGAGAAAGATTGAGAGAGAAAGTGCAATTTCGGGTGTAGTACACAGCGACTGTGTGCCTTCAGCACTGGTGTGTACAACAACTGAAAAGCTAATAGCAGCCAGCCAGTTAGGGTGCCCAGAGCACTAAACTCCAAAATCACCTGCTATTAGTGCCTAATACAGGTTGTGTAGAGGAGCGTATTGTCCTCTATTAAGTGTAACCTGTTTGTACATAGGTGGTATACGATTTTGTTCCTGTTTAAGTCTTAAAGGGGTACTCCGCTGGAAAACCTGTTCCAGAAAGTTAAACTGATATGTAAATTACTTCTATTTAAAAGTATTAATCCTTCCAGTACTTACAAGCTGCTGTATGCTCCATAGGAAGTTGTGTAGGTCTTTCCAGTCTGACCACAGTGCTCACTAATGACACCTCTGTCCACGTCAGGAACTGTCCAGAGCAGGAGAGGTTTTCTATGGGGATTTGCTTCTACTATAGACAGTTCCTGACATGGACAGAGGTGTCAGCAGAGAGCACTGTGGTCAGAGTGAAAGGAAATTGAAAAAGAAAAGAACTTCCTGTGGAGCATATAGCAGCTGATTAGTACTGGAAGGATTAAGATTTTTAAATAGAAGTAATTTACAAATCTGTTTAACTTTCTGGCAGCAGTTGATTTTAAACAAAATGTTTTCCAGCGGAGTACCCCTTTAAGGACCTAGTAACTGTGAAAGGCCAGCCAAAAGTACACACACAAAAGTATGTAAGGCAGAGAAGTGCCAGGACATGCACAGAGGAGTGGCAATGGCCTAAATTCATCAGGCGCAGGCAGAGGTCGCAAAAGACTAGGGGCGAATGGCAGGAGTTGCAGCAAGAGGCCTGAGCTCCCGATTTCAGCTAGCGGTCGTGTCTTGACCAGCAACCCATTTGTCGTCATTGACTGGTTAACTCGGTCATCCACAGTTGGTGAGTTCATCAGACACAACCCTCAATTGGCATGGCCCGGGAGCAGTCCCTGTCCTCCAATTGCCTCTGTCCTATGCCATTCCCTCCCCCATAGAAGTATCCTATGCTATCTACTAGTGGACAGTCAGCAGCTACTGCCCAGCCAAGAAGTGAAGGCGGGCAAGTAGTGATGAGGAGAGTGGCATGGTAGGTGGTGTTGGGAGCGTTCGGGCTCCTGAAGCACACAGTGTTGAGGAACCTGAGGAGGATATCAGTGACGAGCAGACACAACTAAATGATGATGAAGCCAATCGCACTTGGGAGCTGGGTGCAGAAGGGGCTTCATCATCATCAGGAGAAGAGGGTGTCAGGTTGCCCGTGAGGCAACAGTTGAGCCAGCAAGGTGGTTGCATGGTTGGGAGTCAGCATGGTGACAGCAGTGGGCAAACCTGCCCAGGCAAGACCACCTGCTTCAGGGCAGCCTACCTGCCCGGGAGGTAGTGGAACAGGGGTCCCTGGAGTCTGCGGCAGTAGCAGTCAGTCAGTGCGGACTGTTGGGGGGGAAATCAGCTACTCTGTGGTGTTGCAGTATTTCATCAAGTATCCGGAGGATGTTAACATGGCTACATGCAATTTAAAAAAATATCTTTAATCTTTTCAATTGTGAGGCCCTATGGTCTCTTCAGGCAGCCGCCACCTCCAGGCTGTGTCATTCTGTCACCATATGGTCTCCTCTTGTTGCTGCCACCTCCAGGTTTGTTCATTCTGCCACATTTTAGTCTTCTCATGCTGGTGCCACCTCCAGGCTGTGTCATTGTGCCACCATGCGGTCTCCTTATGCTGCCACCACCTCAAGGCTTTATCATTCTGCCGCTGTTTGGTCTCCACTGGCTCATGTCAGTTTTTTACAGGTTTTCGACCCAAATAAATTCATATTGACTAAAACATTTTCTGAAAATTATGCCAATAGGACAAATGAAATTTTTAATAAAATTTGATCATCGCTAGCGCTCATATGTTATCTCTGGAATTTCCACAAGAATCCAAAGAAACAGGTTGATTAACCATAACTGATTAAATGAGACATTAAAAGTTTGATATGCAGTTTCCCAGTAGCAGCCATGTTTACTTACACGTGCATGGCTTGATATTTTGGACAAGCATTTCATACTGCCAGAATCTACCCAGTAGCCCTCCCGTGGGAGGCCTGCACCACTGAGAGGGAGTACAAACTGACAAACTACACTAAAATTGTGCCGCCCTGCGGCCTACTTCGGCTGCCACCACCTCTAGACTGTGTCATTGTGCTGCCATATGGTCTCCTCATACTGCTGCCATATCCAGGCTCTATCATAGTGCTGCTCCATGTTCTCCTCATGCTGCTGCAACCTCTAGGCTCGGTCATTCATTGTGCCGCCATGTAATATTCTTGTTATATTGATCTTGTAGTTTGACAGTATTTTTTCAAAGTAAACACTTCGGGCACCCGGGACACTCAGTCATGAGCAAGGTGGTAGCTGCCCTCAATTTTAAGATACAAGTATGAGCTTTTTCACTGCAGCAACTTCTAGCAGTATGCGCCCACTCATCCAATGGTGCTAAAGCTGAATGTGCCCCTGTCCAATTTGCTGGAGCTGCAGTCCCTCCCTTTTGAAATGGACACTCAGTCATGAGCATGGGGCTGAGAGGCAGGGGCTGGGACAGGCAGTAGCTGGCCTTGCAGGGGACGGCCAGCTCGATTTTAAGATACCATTACAAGCTTTTTCACCTCAGCAATTATACACTATTGGAGCTGGAATTACCGCGGCTGCTGGCACCAGACTTGCCTTCCAATGGGTCCTCAAAAAAGGATTTAAAGTTTGCTCATTCCAATTACCAGGCTCTGTCACTGTGCCACTGTGCGGCAGTGATTCTAATAGCGACGCCTGTGATCTGCATGTCATACTGAATAACAGTATTATTTCACTACCCCAGCACACTCCCTATGCGTGCTATGACAAGGAAAAGTGTTCTACACCCCTATTAAGGCTCTCTGTAGCCTGGTAATAGCCATTTTTAATAGCAATTCACTGTGAATAAATTCGTACTGAACAAAATTTTTCCGGAAAATTCGGCGAATTGGCTGAATCGAATTTTTCAAAAAATTCGCTCATCTCTAATAATTACCAAACAGTGTATATTATTTTATTTTATTTTTTCATAGTAAAGCTAGAGTCTACTGTAAGCATATCTTTGCATGAAATGTTACTTGACATAAAACACAAAGACAGGAAATACATAAAAAAAAACTAATAGCAAACAATCAGAGCGCAAAATGTGTTTTACCAGATTTAATTTAAAGGGGATCTCTGGAGGAAAATAATTTCACAAAGTTAAACAGATTTGTAAATTACTTCTATATAAAAATCGTAATCCTTCCAGTACTTATCAGCTGCTGAATTCTCCACAGGAAATTCTTTTCTTTTTGAATTTCTTTTCTGTCTGACCACAGTGCTCTCTGCTGACACCTCTGTGCATGTCAGGAACTATCCAGAGCAAGACAGGTTTGCTATGGGGCTTTGCTCCTGCTCTGGACAGTTCCTGACATGGACAGAGGTGTCAGCAGAGAGCACTGTGGTCAGTCAGACAGAAAAGAAAATCAAAAAGAAAAGAACTTCCCTGGAGCATACAACAGCCAATAAGGACTGGAAGGATTAGGATTTTTAAATAACAGTAATTTACAAGTCTGTAAAATTTTCTGGCACCAGTTGATTTAAAAAAATGTTTTCCAGCAGAGTACCCCTTTAACCTGTTAAGGACCCAGGACGTACCTGTACGCCCTGAGTCCACTCCCAATTTATAATAGCGGGACAGGCCCGGCATTGATCGCGCTGCTGCGCGCTATTAACCCTTTAGATGCAGCGTTCAAAGTTTAACGCCTCGTCTAAAATGAAAGTGAAACCATGCCGGTTAGCTCAGGGAGCTGTTCGGAATAGCCGCGGTGAAATCGCGGCATCCCGAACAGCTTACAGGACAGCTGGAGGGTCCCTACCTGCCTCCTCGCTGTCCGATCGCCGAATGACTGCTCAGTGCCTGAGATCCAGGCATGAGCAGTCAAGCGGCAGAATCATCGATCACTGGTTTCTTATGAGAAACCAGTGATCAATGTGAAAGATCAGTGTGTGCAGTGTTATAGGTTTCTATGGAAGCTATAACACTGCAAAAAAAAGTGAAAAAAAGTGAATAAAGATCATTTAACCCCTCCCCTATTAAATGTTTGAATCACCCCCCTTTTCCCATAAAAAAAAAGTGTAAATAAAAATAAAAATAAACATATGTGGTATCGCCGCGTGCGGAAATGTCCGAGTTATAAAAATATATCATTAATTAAACCGCACGGTCAATGGCGTGCGCGCAAAAAAATTCCAAATTCCAAAATAGTGCATTTTTGGTCACTTTTTATATCATGAACAAATGAATAAAAAGTCCTTTCAATCACATCAATAAGTCCTATCAATGCAAAAATGGTACCGCTAAAAACTTCAGATCACGGCGCAAAAAATTAGCCCTCATACTACCCCATACGCGGAAAAATAAAAACGTTATAGGGGTCAGAAAATGACAATTTTAAACATATACATTTTCCTGCATGTAGTTTTGATTTTTTTTCCAGAAGTACGACTAAATCAAACCTACATAAGTAGGGTATCATTTTAACCGTATGGAACAACAGAATAAAAAGAATGTGTCATTTTTACCAAAAAATGTACTGTGCAGAAACGGAAGCCCCCAAAATTTTTTCAATTTTGTCTCACATTGATTTCTTTTCCATTTCGCCATAGATTTTTGGGTAAAATGACTGATGTCATTACAAAGTAGAATTGGTGGCACAAAAAATAAGCCATCATATGGATTTTTAGGTGAAAGATTGAAAGAGTTATGATTTTTTAAAGGCAAGGAGGAAAAAACGAAAATGCAAAAACAGAAAAACCCTGGGTCCTTAAGGGGTTAAATATGATATCTGAGTTTTGATTGGTTGCTATGGGAAAGCAAGCTAGTTTTCTTGTTAGTTTTTATTTATTTTCCTCATTCAGGTTTGTACATTTGAAGATTAAAACATGAGACACATCTATAAAGCCTGTTGAGTTATAACATTTGCATGGCTTATTTGTTTTCATAAATCTCCTGTATAACCAGTTTAATAGTATACACTGGACATCAAAAGTACAGGTCCAGCCCTGTCTGGTACTATTCTGTTTCTATTCTGGTTGTTAAAAAAAACACAGAAACTGCATTCCCATTGCTGTTATTATCCGTCCCATTAAGGGTCTGTCCAGCTCTTTTTTGCACCAAATGACCCCAAAAACGGGTCTGAGCACATTGGAACCAACAGTGTCACCACTGGGTTCTGATGAATGCCATTGGCTATGTAATACCTAAATCCTGATCTTCAATGTGTGAACACAGCCCAAGAAAGAGAAAAGAAAGCATTCCCAGTAGTACGGGGTATGGAACGCTTTTGAACTTTGTGTAAGTCTCATGCAAGTCTATGGTCATAGTGGAAAAACAAAGTCCGCATATTGAGAGTCAGTAGTCTTGTGCAAATTTTGGGCTCTGGCGATGGCACAAAAATGTAAGTATATATTCTGCTGCCCAGAGGTTATTTTGCTCTAATAATTAGTTTAAATGGGCACTGTCATTTAAACTATTTTTTGCTATTTAATTCCTTATGGTAAATAAAAAAAATCGTTCTAGTATACTAATTAAGTTTTCTATGTTTTATTTGTTTAAAAAAAAAGCTGCCACTAGGTGTCTCTCTACTTGTCCAGAGCACATTTCCCTCTATCTCCTGCACAGACTTTGGACTCCTGCTGGCCTGGAAGAAGTCCAAAATCAGGAAATGCAGTCTAAATTGCTGAGGGGTGTGTGTGCAGCCTTATCCAATCATAGCTCATCTCACACTAAATTGCTCTGGGCTGTGTGTAGTAGAGTGAGGGAGGAAGTTTTCCCCTGTATGGCTTCAGATGATGTCACAGCCTGCTGGGGAACGCCCCCTCCCAGTCTGTAGATCTGACTGACTGAGTTGAAAAGACAGAGCAATCTCAAGGTAGAAAACTAAAAAATAATAAAAATAAAGGCAGGGGGTGGTTTATCATGATGGGGCAATGAACTCGGAGGATTATAAAACTTAACAAGATCATGAGAGGTACTCTTTAAGCCTGTCTTGAAGCCCTCAACAGTTTTTGCTGTGACCAGTTCCTAAGGAGACTGTTTCATAAGTTCACAGTTCTTATAGTAAAGAATGTTTTTTGCTCCTGGAGATTGAACCTTTTTTTTTGTTTTCTCCAGGAGGACTGAGTGCCATCTTCTCTTGTATGCCTTATCTCAAGACTAAACAAATTGAATTATTTTAATCATTCCCTGTAACTAAAATTCCCAATGCCCCTTAATAGTTTCGTTTTTGTCCCTTTTCCAGGATGTCTTTGTACCTTCTTCAAAATCCAGGACATCCTTTTATGAACTGCTGCCCAAAACTGAACAGTATCCTCCAGATGAGGCCGCACCAATGCTTTAAAAGGAGGTAACATTATTTCCGAGTCCAGGCCTGTTTTAATACATCACAATATCCTGCTGACCTTACAAGCAGCTGCTTGACATCACAGGCTGTTCTGTAGTCTATGATCTAATACTACACTTTGTTGATTTGTGTGAGAACTTTTGCAAGTTCTCTACTTTATGATGCACTGGAAAATCGGGAAAACCAATGGGTTGAGGATGGATGTATCTTGATAAACAGTGACAAAAGAGAGAATAAATAACTGTACTATGTCTCACACTCAACGAACACTCTAAATTGTTCTATATAGTTTTAATTCACTCAGGGGCATAGCTATAGGTGGTGCAGAACATGAGTCCCTATTATACCAGTATGATAAATGGCCCATGGTAGGTGGGTGATTTTTACATATCTTTATTAATATTCCAGATCAGCTTCCTTTTAGCACTTCAAAAGACTTTATTACTTTGGTTGCTATAGAGATGAAGAAAATTTGCACCTGCCTTCTTCAGTTTTTTTTTTTTATTTCTTACGGTCAAGTCAGTCAGCCCCATCCAAGTGTCCTCTTTCACCTAGATATGGTATGTAACCAAGGAAACCCGTTCCCCATTCATTGTATCAAACCTTTCTTTTACCTGCAGCCAATATGAGATCTCACGGCACATGAATGTCAATGAACTCCCTACAGTATTGGTGTTACACATTCAGTATCTCAATATACTCTCAATGTCTCTGAAGTTTTATTTCCCAGAAGCAATGATTCACAGGCAGAATTAGTAAAAACAGAAATGGATCACCATCTGCAGATGTCATGGCATAGAGTTGACAGGTTTTATTTTTCACCTCCAAAGAATACAAAGGCAATCCTTTTTCTAGGGGGCAAAAGGGTAAACAACTGCAAAAGGTGTCACAATTCTGCTGCATGAATCAAAGAAAAGATTTAACTTGGAAAAGTGTTGCAGATTGCGAAATAACAGTAATAAAATATAGCTGAATAGAGAACAATTTTGACATAAACTCGTGAAGTGCCTCAATTTCAACATTCGCATGTAGAGATGCTTGGCGAACCCGGTCTCGTTCGAAACTTTACGGTAATATGGGATTGCAGAACTTTTGAACTTTGCCAGGCTCCCGCGAGCCTGGCATCAATGCTATTATTAGCAATGAGGAACACGTGGCATTTTGGCGCCTGAATGAATAAAGGAAGTACTAGGAACACTGAGATGACATCAGGGTATATTGTATAGCAAACAGTGCCTTTGTCCCTACTTTACAATAATACAAAAGCAGCCCTTTAGATCAGAGCTCTTCTATGCTCCTCGCTACAACTCGGGTTATACACAACTATGGGCTATCGAATGTAGTTTAACACTACTCAATCCAATATACAACGGAAGCGAAAGAAACATAACTCACATTTTTTTTAAACATTTTTTAAGCTTTTGTTTTCTTTATTTCTTCTTAGTCGGGCAATAAATGCTTATGAATGCATATTACAGCTATAACCTAGACTGATGTTCCCGGGTCATGGCACAACAGGAGCGGGCTCCCTTAATTTCACGAGTCTGAGATTGAGCAAGGAGTCAGTGGATTCCTCATTGTCTACATTTATGTGTAGGGGTGGAAATGTACGTCCTAGATGGTCTGTTCCATCATCTCTGTCTTCCCCCCCCCCCCCCCAATGCTAAACAGTAGGATTGCATTAGCCATATGGAGGAATTGTGTCATAGTCAGCCTTTGGAGTGTGTTGTATAGATGATAGAGGATGTGGAAGCAGTGGTCGAGAATAGCACTAGTGGGAATGGTGTTGGTAGGCGTGGTGGTGGTGATATTGTAAGGCATCATAATTGATATGCTGAGGAGGAGCAAGGAGCCCAAGGTCAGACATCAGAGGTTCATACTAAGAGGAGTGGTGGGGACAATGAGGAGGAGTTTGAAGATGAGGATGTCAGTAGGAATCTGCAGCTGTGCATCTGCTTCAAGCTGCAGATGCAGGTGGACACACAGAGCTACGCAACCACAGCCGGGAGCTCGCTCTTATAACCGCCATTGGCGCATCCGCAGCGTGAAACAAGCTGCGAATGTGCTACTTGTTACCATACTCTAAAACTACTTGAATACATTCCTAGGTGACTGTAGCAGTGTTATGCAGGGCTCTTAGAGCTCTTAGTCAGTGTTATACATGTGTTCTGAGGCTTATTTGTTGCAGGTTCGCTGAGAACTTTGCCACAAACTGCACTTTTTAGTAATGCTCAGCAAGTCTGCTAAGCCGAACTTTAGAGAAGTTTGCTTAACTCTAGTGGCATGTACTGTATATATAAGAAGCCAAGTATACAGTTGTTGCTTAAACCATAATGGGTTATATAACCAGTTGTGAATTTTGGCTATTTGTGCTGACCTAGGCCGAGACTTCCCATAACAACCAATCAAATTCCATCTTTTATTTTTTATGAGTTTTTTTTTTTTTTACAAATAAATGATGGAATCTAATTGGTTGTCATGGGCCCCAGTTATCCTGCACAATCAATCGATCAATCTTCCCTATAGTATAAACCAGTGTTTCCCAACCAATGTGCCTCCAGCTGTTGAAAAACTACAACTTCCAGCATGCCCAGACAGCCTTTGGCTGGTATATACACTGGTATGTACACAGTAGTATACAAACATAGTATATAAACAGCTTACAAAATATAATATATCTATGACAGTACAACCTATGAAACCTATACCTATGAAAGTAAAACATACCAGACATGTGGTGACCTGTAGATTACCTTTGGTCCACTTAACCTTATGGGCTTGTGATGGTATACTTTATAGTGGAATTTTTTTTTAATGGTACCCCTACATAGCTGAAATATGACCTGGACACTGGAGGACTAGAGGAAGCCAGAAAGGAATAGGTGTCAAGCTCCATAATAGCTCCCCATGACCTTTTGATGAAGGTCCCATCATTATGAAGAACACCCATTACTTCTGGCAGATACCACAGTTTCAAATGAATAAGTTTCCACTCTCTGTGCACTCTAGCACTAACATGCACAAGCCACAACTCTGTACTCTATAGTGAAGCTTGGGTTCCTTGGGCAACAAGGCAAAACTACTTGTTTGGGGCTTTATTATAAAAAGCTACAATACTTAGTTACAAACTTATAGAAAGAAAAAAACATTTATTTTGGGTAGGGAGATATGTGATATAAAAAAGACGCTATCCTGGTGTTTAGTTGATGTTGGTGTTTTTTTGTTTTTTGTTTAAGCTAGTGCTATTCACTGTGTGGGATCAATAATGTTATATTTGAAAATGGGAAAAGGGGATACTTTATGGTAAGGGGTTCATTTATATTTGTAAAAACTTTATTGGATTTTTTTTTTTTCATTTATTTAGTCTCCCTAGAGAACTTGTAAGAGCAATCATTAGATTGCTCATACAGATCAATTCATAGTTACATAGTTCATAATGTTGAAAAAATACAAGAGTCTGTCAACTTCAATCTATATCCCTATTGTGTCCCTACAGTGTTGATCCAGAGGAAGGCAAAAAACAACCTTATAAGACTGATGCCAATTACCTAATACAAGGGTAAATAATTCCTTCTGGATTCCAATATGGCTCAGAATAAACCCCTGGATCAATATTCTGTCCCTATAAATCTAGTTTCCATAACCTGTAATGTTATTACTGTCCAGAAATGTGTCTAGGCCTCTTTTGAACTTTTTTATTGAGTTCATCATTACCACCTCCTCTGGCAGAGAGTCCCATAGCCTTGCTGCTCCCATTGAGTTTAGATGTTACACAAAGCTACAAGACAAGAAACAGCACAGGGCAGACTAATGGGGGGAGATTTATCAAAGCATTTAGTAGATTTTTTTTGCTTAAAATTGTTGCAAAAAAGTCGCAAGTGCGACTACTCTTTTTTTTCTGTGACTTTTTGCTTGTTCAGTGTCCTAAGCAAAAAATAAAAATCTTGCTTACCAAAGCAAAAAGTGATTTTTGACTTGCAGTGTTCAGAGATTTATCAAGTGCGAAAGTCGCAAAAAAGTCGCATGGCATGAAAAAACTTACTAAATTTACTCCAGCTCAGACATGGAGCAGAAAAAGCCACTACCAAAGCAAAAAAAAAAAAAAGAAAAATTGCTTATGTGAAAGAAATTTATCAACAGGCTGAAACCAACTAAAAAAACTAAACCAACTAAAGAAAGGAATACATAAGCAAACATTGATAAATGTCCCCCATGGAGTTTCTGACAAATGCAATAATACAGTGATTTTTGCTATATGCAAACTATGAAACAAGAACAAGGTTCTTAAATTTTTCCTTATCTTGTGTGTTTATTCATGTATTGTGCATGTTTGCTGTCTGGTCGTCTTAGGGTGCATGCACACCACGTGTTTGCAATACAGTTCCCATATCAGGTTTTTGATGAAAAACAGATTCCTCAAAACCTGACTAAATTGTATCAAAATATGTGTACAAAATTTTACCCGTAAACAGTTAAAAACCGTATCCAATTTGAAAAATGATGTCCAGTTGCATCCGTTTTTTAAGAAAAAAATGTATACGTTTTTAACTTTTCACTCCATTTTGAATAAAGTGTCACTTGTTTGATTGAAATTCCAAGAAAAAAAACTGTGCAAAGGAAAAAACTGTATGGTGAAAACCGGATGGAACCATATGCAGATGCGGTTCTGTACGGTTCCCATTGACTCCCATGTTTTTAAAAAACTTATACGGTTTAATGCGGTTTTTCACTCGGACCAAAAAATGTGGTAGACTACGCTTTTAGGTACGGGTAAAAAAACGGACAAAACCGTATAAGATGTAAAACGGACTAAACCGGATGATGTGTTTGACATACGGTTTATAATGTTATGTCAATGCAAACGGTTTTCTATACGGTTCCGTGTGGTTTTTAACTTGAAACGTATATGGAACTGTATAGCAAAAATGTGGTGTGTATGCACCCTTAAAGGGGTTCTCTGGTGCTTACACATCTTTTCCCCAATCCAAAGGATAGGGGATAAGATGCCTGATCGCGGGAGTCCCGCCACTGGGGACCCTCGGGATCATGCACGCGGCACCCCGTTTGTACTCAGTCCCCAGAGAGTGTTCGCTCCGGGACTGATTACAGGCGACCACCAGGCCGGCGGTGTGTGACGTCACGCCACCGCCCCGGTGTGACGTCACTATCCACCCCTCAATGCAAGCCTACGGGAGGGGGCGTGATAGTTGTAACGCCCCCTCCCGTAGGCTTGCATTGAGGGGCGGAGCGTGACGTCACACGGGGGCGGAGGCGTGATGTTACACGCCGCCGGCCTGGTGGTCGTCTGTAATCAGTCCAGGAGCGAACCCGCTCCGGGGACTGATTACAAACGGGGTGCCGCGTGCATGATCCCGGGGGTTCCCAGCGGCGGGATTCCTGCGATCAGGCATCTTATCCCCTATCCTTTGGATAGGGGAAAAGATGTGTAAGCACCGGAGAACCCCTTTAAAGAGACTGTACTATTTTCTATTTTTATTCGATTTGGCATCAACTCAATGATGTTTTACTGTACTGCACAATAACCAAATTGTCTAACCATGAAATATCGCAAAATAAGTAAATATGCTTTTATGTGTTTTACTATTACCGACAATAAAAGGGAAGCACATGTCTTTCTCTGACTATTTTTTAAATGGAGGGTAATGGAGTACAGATTGGACAACTGATGTATGCTGTACATCCTCTTCAACCAATAACATGCACAGGCTAGGGTGAGTGCACACTATAGTCTCAGGTAAGTGGTCGAGTATAATCTTCAATGCTGAGTAGAACTGTTATACGTTACCCATACACTCATTGAAATTCAATTCTACTATTGCAATAATATCAGAACAGTTTAACTTCATTTTTCAAAGCGTAGTCTTAATATAAAATATATTATTCCATTTTGAAATAAACACAATTACAAATATATACAAGACAAATGACTTGATTGAAAACAAATAAAGGATGAAACAAAGGAAACACTAAAATTTTAATAACGTAATAGCTGTGAACTAAAGCAGAATTTACTACCAGCATGAGTGATTACTTTATTTCTATTTTATTTCATGTGCAATACATAAATATTAAACATCAAATGTTCAGAATTTCATATAAGCATTTACGGTATATACTGACTGTCTAATATGGGACAATGTGACAATAATGGTTCTCATACAGAGGTATATTTACATGTTTCAGGGTCATGGCAGAAATATTTGCAACCGACACATTCATCTGAATAGGGCTTGTGGAAATTTGTGTGCTTGCCTTTGAAACAACACCATTCAGACTTCAAGTTGTAGAAATCTCAACAATAAATCTGCCAAATGAGAATACACTCTAGGAGAACCTGAACGAGCAGGGCCTAGGCATAATAATAATCAACTGATGATTGTTTATCTTTGATTATTTATTTTTAAAACTTTTTTATTTCACTGCAGTAATATAATTCAGTAATACAACAATTACCGTAGTAAGTGGTTTATAGGTAGGTACATTTAGACAATATAGCAGTGTACACTGTATTTATAACTAAGGGATGTTTTACAATACTGAACTGAACTTGTAAGACACTGGTCTCACACATAGAAGTCTGGAGCATATATGATTTCATGCTGCATTTATTGGTTCACCAGTTCCTCTTTCAGTGTGGTTGGCAGTGTCATTTGTTGTCCTGAAAGCGGCCCAGTACCTATCATCACTGTTTGACACATCTGGCCCAGTCTATCAGCGATGGAAGATTTACACTGGTCAGCTGCTCAGTCCTATTCCCATGATTGTGGATTTTCCCCTTCACTAGCATTTTTGTTCCTGATACCTTGTGAACAGCTGATTTTATACTGCGCTGCCCTCTAGGTTTTGATTCTCTGGCCTTTTCTGGATTGACACCTTGTTTGCTGATTTGGCATCTGTCTGTGTGTTGCTGACTTGGTCTGTCTGAATTTCATGACACATCATGCACTCAGTCAAGTGTAGGGACCGATGCCCAATAGTTTAGTTTAGAAACAGTGGTTTGGGACAAGCTCAGATCTGCATGGCTCTCTACTCAAAACATGACACAGGGGTTTCAGCTCAGAGAGGTTAGGTATATAGGGTGCTTTCTTATTTTTGGCTGTAACTTTCCTGGTAACATAGATCCCCTTGATGTGATGTAGAACTTTAGATAATCCATATATAATTCTGTCAGTGTTGGGGAGGGGACTATTCGGTATCATGCTAACTCAGATAGTAGATCAAAGACTCCAAACCATGTAGATCAGTGGAGAACAGCAGGCGGAATAGACACATATGGGCTGCTGTACTTCTATTGGCAGTTTCTTTAGCAACTGAGTTGAAAGATGGGGGTGGTATAAGTTTCCATCGAGAGGATACAATAGAGAATAAAAAAAAATTGCAAAAATTTAGGCTTAGCTGAAGGACATGGTTAAGTCTTGTTTGGATTCTACTATTCTACTGTAGACAGAAAGGTGCAAAGGTAAACGTTTCAAAAGGTTGTCTTATCTCAGAGAATCACTGCATCTATCAGCTTATCAACATAGATGAATCATTTTTTTGTGCAGAAAAAAGGTACACAGTGCACCATAGGGTGAAAGACTGCTCTTATCCCAGTGGTTGACCAGCAGAAGCCGGCTGCAGTGTCAATGATGTCTGTTTTAGGAAAAACAAAGGAAGCGCTGCACTTAATATCATAGATGATAATGCTTTTATTCCACGTGCTTCAAGAGTATCAGACTCCCTTCATCAGGCCCATGGGTGTGGAGAGCACCCTTTCCTTCTTGTGTTTTTTTTAATCAAATTATATTTTTACACCATAATAAAATTGAATAATGAATTAGTACATTTACTACCCCTTCCCACTAACAAGTTAAATAGGTCAAATAGGGGTAAGGGTGATGTTCTTGCCTCCATTTTTTTTTTCAGATAGAAGACAGAGAAATTATTGAAATTATTTGTCGGAGAAGTAAATATATTTTGTTCTTGCCTATAAAGCTTCATAATGTTACATAGTTACATAGTTAGTATGGTTGAAAAAAGACATACGTCCACCAAGTCCAACCATTATATAAATGTACATTGTCTCAGTTAAGTGCAGGCATCATTTCTGTTTCATCAATAGTATTTTTTTATCATTATTATGTGTTATTGTATGGGCTAGTCGTAGCTGTGTATTTTGTATGCTCTTTGAAGTAGTAATAGAACGTATACCAATAATGACCCTGTGAGTTTGTGTTAGCCTCTTTTTGTAATTTGGATAGTTTCAGATATATTGCAAAATATGCATTTTGATCACATTTTTATCTGAGGATCAACAGCACTTCTGCCAACCTTTTTTGATATAGAAAATAACAGATGCTGTATCTCATCTACGAGACATGTCATACTGTTTAATTGGTGTTAGCTGCTGTTATAATATAACTTCAGAGAAATGTTGGTATTCTTCATAGAGAAATCTATTGCCACTTACATATGGCCCAAGAAAATGACAGCACAGTATGGTGGTCAAATTACTACAGGAATTGGTTAATTATTAGTTGAAACTATTATAATTTGAGACCAAAACTCAATGGAAAACTGGATATTGGACTCTAATACCTTAACTTAAAAAGCATACAGTGAGGAATTTAACAAAAATGAAGCATATAACTAATACAGATAAAGCAAGTCCTTACATATAAATGCCAGAAATAGCTTCTGGGAGCTATAAACCCTTTTCTGTTTAGAGGACAGGAGCTTCTTAAACATTTTTTAGAAAAACAAAATGAAGCCATCTGTATACTTTGTAAAAGGATCAGCTCATCTTTAAAGAGAACAAGAGCAGCACACAACCAATAGTACTATAACGTAGAGAACAACTACGAGACAGACAGTGGATGTGTCTCAATAATAAAGTGTGCCTCAGTGTTCTATCGGTGAAATGCCCATTTGAACCTTTTAGCCAATTACACAAGTTGGCAGAGTCTATAGCATTGTATGTTAAGTGGTCTCTAGTTATAATCACCAGGAAAGACCATTGCATTGTAAAAAAAAATATTGTATCCCAAAGCCATTGTGCATTATGAGAACACTATATGTTATTCTCAAGACATGAACAATTAGCTTCCATATTGGATCCCTTGATTTCTTTGTTGGGTAAATGTTTACATACAATAGGTTATTTATAAAAAAAAAAAAATGTCATGATTATTTTATAGGAATTAATGTATATTTTTGATAACGTGTATACATGGTACTGTTTATTTTTATGTATTTATTTATTGTTTGCTCTCATGTAAATTACAACCAGGATTCAAGCACCACGTTTAACTCGTTCCTTATGTTTGTATTTTTTTTTATATTACAGAAGATGTTTCTGTCAGTTTTGTTGCTGTGTGCACACTTTCAAACCATCATTCTTTTTATATAGTTGCCTCCCATACACACACACACTTTTGTATGTTTAATGCTACATTTCACTGACAATACATCTTGCATAGAGGAGGAAATACAAGCCTTTTATTACAACTGACTTCATCTCAGAGGAAGTCGTCAAATGATAGCGGGCCTATTTCTTTCATTAGTATGTATGAACTATTTTCCATAACAAAGCTTTCACATACTCATTCCTGAAAACAGCTGAAAAACCTCAAACAATATCACAAAATTTCGGCCTCATGCGCCTACTCTCCTCTCCTTGTGATGTTCCCCTGATTTTAGCAGGAAAGGGTCAGAGAGGGCAGAGACGTTGGCAGTAAAAAGGACAGCCTTTGTGTTATGTGGTTTAGGGAAGAAAGAATAGGCTTAGAGGGGAGTTTTGTAACACAGGGATTTTACTTAACCTCATTAGTTCCAGATGGGCCCCAATACAACGACCGTTTTTTCCATAGTAAATACTGGTTAATATTACAAAGTAACTGGCTACATATCAGAGGAGTATATCTGGATGTTTATTTAGTTTTCTAGCTAAACTCATTGAAATCTTGAATGACGGAGAAACCTGAAATGCAGCTTGGCCCCGTAATTCTATACAACTCCTCTTCCTTCAACTCACACATATGTTGTGACGTCTAGTATGTCATCCCATTGTTTGTCTATCTGAATCTTGTCAAACAGTGTTCTAAGGTAGCCCATCAAAGTGACACTGTTAAAGCCAGGACTGGTTTAGTTGCAGTGTTAATAATTGTATGCACCCTAAAGGATTTACCTTTGCCATCTGTCTATGTAAAAAGATCACAAGTTATCTGTAGGATGTATAACATGTCTATATTAACCATATGACTGGTCAGTACTGTTTTTATTTTTTTTAAATAAAACTAATATGTGTCAAATACAACAACATGAATGTTTTTATTAACAACATCAAACTTCATAAAGTGCTTGAAAGTTTACTATATAGTATATACCATTGCTCTAGAGGCCTATTTGCATGTAAATAAGTAATTATTAGTAAATTATTAAATATAAATAAATATATATATATATATATATATATATATATATATATGTGTGTGTGTGTGTGTCTGTAATCTAATCTAATCTGTTTAGCTATCTATCTATTTCATATTTATCTATCTATCTCATATCTATCTATCTATTTACCTCATATCTATCTACAGTCATGGCCGCAAATGATGGCATCCCTGAAATTTTTCAAGAAAATTAAGTATTTCTCACAGAAAAGGATTGCAGTAACACATGTTTTGTTATACACATGTTTATTCCCTTTGTGCGTATTGGAACTAAACCCAAAAAGGAAGGGAAAAAAAGCAAATTGGACATAATTTCACACCAAACTCCAAAAATGGACTGGACAAAATTATTGGCACCCTTTCAAAATTGTGGAAAAATAAGATTGTTTCAAGCATGTGACCCTCCTTTAAACTCACCTGGGGCAAGTAACAGGTGTGGGCAATATATACATCACACCTGAAAGCAGATAAAAAGGAGAGAAGTTCACTTAGTCTTTGCATTGTGTGTCTGTGTGTGCCACACTAAGCATGGCCAACAGAAAGAGGAGAAGATTACTGTCTGAGGACTTGAGAACCAAAATTGTTGAAAAATATCAACAATCTCAAGGTTACAAGTCCATCTCCAGAGATCTAGATTTGCCTTTGTCCACAGTGTGCAACATTATCAAGAAGTTTGGAACCCATGACACTGTAGCTAATCTCCCTGGGCGTGGATGGAAGAGAAAAATTGATGAAAGATGTCAATGCAGGATAGTCTGGGTGGTGAATAAGCAGCCCCAAACAAGTTCCAAAGGTATTCAAGCTGTCCTGCAGGCTCAGGGAGCATCAGTGTCATCGCAAGCTATCTGTTGACATTTAAATGAAATGAAGCCCTATGGCAGGAGACCCAGGAGGACCCCACTGTTGACACAGAGACATAAAAAGCAAGACTACATTTTGCCAAAATAAACTTGAGTAAGCCAAAATCCTTCTGGGAAAACGTCTTCTGGACAGATGAGAC
The DNA here is from genome assembly GCF_029499605.1 of Hyla sarda. NCBI lineage: Eukaryota > Metazoa > Chordata > Amphibia > Anura > Hylidae > Hyla > Hyla sarda. The sequence goes on from NC_079189.1 coordinate 227,610,638, forward strand.
CAAGATAGAACTTTTTGGTAAAGCACAACATTCTACTGTTTTCTGAAAACAGAATGAGGCCTACAAAGAAAAGAACACAGTACCTACAGTGAAATATGGTGATGGTTCAATGATGTTTTTGGGGTTGTTTTGCTGCCTCTGGCACTGGGTGCCTTGAATGTGGCATCATGAAATCTGAGGATTACTAATGGATTTTGGGTTGCACTGTACAACCCAGTGTCAGAAAGCTGGGTTTGCATCCGAGATCTTGGGTCTTCCAGCAGGACAATGACCCCAAACATATGTCAAAAAGCACTCAGAAATGGATGGCAACAAAGCACTGGAGAATTCTGAAGTGGCCAGCAATGATTCCAGATCTAAATCTCATTGGATATCTGTGGAGAGATCTTAAAATTGCTGTTGTGAAAAGGCGCCCATCCAATAAGAGAGACCTGGAGCAGTTTGCAAAGGAAGAGTGGGCCAACATTCCCGCCGAGAGGTGTAAGAAGCTTATTGATGGTTATAGGAAGCGACTGATTTCAGTTATTTTTTCCAAAGGGTGTGCAACCAAATATTAAGTTAAGGGTGCCAATAATTTTGTCCAGCCCATTTTTGGAGTTTGGTGTTACGTTATATCCAATTTGCTTTTTTTTCCTCCCTTTTTTGGTTTAGTTTCAATACACACTAAGGGAATAAACATCTGTATAGCAAAACATGTGTTACTGCAATCCTTTTCTGTGAGAAATACTTCATTTTCTTGAAAAATTTCAGGGGTGCCAACATTTACAGCCATGACTGTATCTATCTTTCTCATATCTATCTATCTATCTATCTATCCATCTATCTTTCTGCCTACCTAACGTATCTTATGTTTCTTGTTATTATAATAAAAACCTCTATTTTTAACTATCCTTGATGTATGATTGACCTATGCAATATTGACAACCACTATTGTCCAATAAAAGTATATGTATAGATATGTAATACTACTATTATTTTTTAGTCAGTCTTATTAATATGTAAAATCCTGTCCACAGTAACACACCGAACAAAGAATCTTTACCCTACTCACCACTTATCTATAGGCAATTTACATTAAACTTAAGCTGAATACGGGTCATAGAAATTATTACAAAACCACATGGACAATATGACACTCGTCCAACATGTCCTCTTTCTACAAAAATCCACAAGCATTTCCTGGAGAGTTTTAACAAGCCACCTTTGCAAGCTGAGACTTTGTAGGTCATTTCTAGCTTTCCAAAAGGATAATAACGGCTTTTTACCCAGTGTAAGAATTCCTATTGTTATGTGGTTTGCAACAGAGGTAAACTTACTCTAGTCTGACATTGTTACTTGTCAGTTGTCTTCCCGTTCTAAGAAAACACTCAAGAGCGGACATGAATGAATACACCAGCACCTGTACCCATCTCATACACAATGTCATAAAGGAGCCTGTGTCCCAGGGCAAGGAAATCATTACTATGAATAGCAATGTTGTTCCTGAGATCTATGGATTGTAAATCTAGTGTAAATCTACATTTATATTTTACAGCTAGGTACAGTGTGAAGTGGTGCTGTGTTTTATGCTTGTGTATTTAGAAAGGAGATTTGATGGGGGCTGCAGATGCTTACAATGTCTTCTAGGCCTGAAGCCTTCACAAACAGAATGTATTAACACGACGAACAAAAAGAACCCCTAACAACTGCCAAATACAATAACTTATCATACATAGTTATATCTATTTATAAAGAGGAAAATTATATATATATATATATATATATATATATATATATATAGATAGATAGATAGATAGATAGATAGATAGATATAGATATTGTATACATTTTTGGGAGGGTATAGGTTTGTATACAATTGCATCAGATTACCTACGTAAAACTATGTAAAAGCTATAATACCAGCAAAAAAAATTTAAAAAGTGTTACAAACCTATACCTTTACCACAGTATACATCGCTTATACTGCTATGGGGAAAACAAAAACAATTTTTCTCTGGTACAGAAAAGTGGTGTGTGCCGCAGACAATCGTACAGAGGACAAAATATAGCCAAAAGTGACATACTTCTTTTAGCTATGTTGGCATAATGGAAGTATATGGGTATACCACCACATACATTTAGGTACTCTTTAAACCATATCTCCTGGCGTATTGCTCTAAGCTACTAGTATGTTTTTATTATTTAAACCCCAACATTGACCAAACTACGATGCAAGTCACAACCAACGTGCTGAAGGTTTCTTCCAACTCTTTTTGGAGTTACATACAGTAACAAAAATGCTGATTTGAATATCAATGATAATTCACAACGTGTAGGGTATTATCTGACACTACGCTTTTCCACAGTCACCAAATACAGACAAAATGGAAAAAAAAAAAACTAACCCAAAGGTGTTGCTTCATAGGCTCATCAATAGCATAGATACATAAGCGAGGAAACTTTCCTATCTAGACAATTACTGGATTCAGGATGGAACAGAGGGCTGTTACTTTAGATGTCTAGGATGACAAATTGTCTTTCCATACAAGTCACACCACAGCAATCCTTATTTCCAAATGCTATGGTATTGAGGACAAACTCACACATTACATATACATTTACTGGCAATTTATCTGAAGACACAAGTGCTATATTATAATACTATACAGACTGGTGACTAAAAAATTTTATGTTGAACAAATCAGGTTTTTGTTTTATTTGTAAAATGTACACATAATGTTTACATAGTATTACATAACCATAAATAAAACGTATATATACACCTAGCCTACAATTCCTATCTATCTAACTATCTATCATTTATCTTTCCCACTATGTTGTGTTGTATTTTATCATTACTACTACTACTACTACTACTACTACTTCTACTACTACTACTATAGTAATTTCTAGTATATTTATGTAAATCCGTCTAAAAAATCATTGTATAATAGAAAGAAAAAAATACTTATACTTATAAACTATTACACACAATGAAGTATTTTAGCTCTTGTCTGTCCTGGCCACCAATAAACTATGGCGCTCTCCATCAAGACCATGTTCTTATCAAATTCATTCATAGACAGGAATATTGTCAAAAGTGTTTAAAAAGGAGTTAAAAAAGCTACATATTTTATTAATTTCATTGGTACGTATAGGTTTGCTCCCACATATGACCCACATAAAGTACATAAGAAAAACTTACATTTTTTTTCTACTTTGCCATTTTGTTTTTTGTTTTTATAGATAATTGACATAATTCCTAGTGTATTCTCTATTATGAAAAATTGGAAAGCTTTGCTTATACTGTAGCAATTAGTATTGAGCCGAAAACAACTTTCAAGAGAAATCAGGTCATAATAAAGTGACACGAAATATAATAAACCCATGACATAACAGAATGTATGAAAAAAACGATGTAACAAATTCTACAGTACAACAGTAACATACAGTATTCATTTTGAAATGTATATTTTGTATATTTTGGGCATACTGCATTGGTTGCTATGTCTTCGCAGTCTCTCTTACTCTTTTGATGTGAGTTCACCAGGAGTTTAACATAGAGAAAACTGTGTCTGATGATTTCGTAATTTTACTTGAGAATAGAGAAATCATAAGGAGCGTTCGTGGTTACCATTATGACTATCATAACCACGTTTAATGGCACTGATGCTTTAGGCCTACAGATGTTGAATACTGAACAGCCTGGTACAGTGATGTGCAGAGCACCAAATGATGCTGTATATGTATGAGCATGATGGACACCGTAACATTTGGTACATAATATACACTAGACAATCACAGAATTGCCATAACCTTCTCATAACTAACACTGCTGTGTGCATGGCCAAAGACAAATAAATGTAGTAGGACGTACCCTAGCAATACTAGCCTAATAAAGACAGGGACTTCCTTAGCCCTTGACTCATTTCCAAGGCTCAAGGAGCAACTTCCTAACAAGACATCAGCATAAACCCTGCAGCACTGCTGTGACCCAAGAGTCAACTCCATTCTCATCTCCTCCACAGTATTATCAGGACTGCACAGCGTGATATTGCTTTGGTGTTCTTGCCTACTGTGCCAGCAAAACTAGATATAGAGTTTTTTTTATTTTTATTTTATTTTTTTAATGATGCATTACTTCCCTCAAAACAACACAAACACACACACACACACACACTATGATAGTAGGAAGTAAACCATGAACAATAAATAAATAAATAAATAGATAGATAGGTGCAACCCTAGGAATAGTGTTGGGCGCGAATATTAGCATTTTGAATTTTTATCGCGAATATCGCAAATTCGCGAATATTGCGAATATATTCGCTATATATTCGAAATGACGGAGATTAACTTTTTCCCCGCATATTTGCGAATATTGCGAATATATTCGCTATGTATTCGAAATGACGAAGATTAACTTTTTTCCCCGCATATTTGCATATTTCATTTTTTCACTTGTGGGCCAATTAGAATGATGCAAATTCACTTGTCAGAGGTTATCAACAACATCCCTAGCAACCAATAGTAAAGTTGCCCTCCCCCTCACTGTTTTCTTCCTCGAATATGCGAACATAACGAATACGCGGAATTCGCGAATATAGGACAAATATTCGTCTATATATTTGCGAAATATCGTGAAATCGAATATGGCCGATGCCGCTCATCACTACCTAGGAATGCACATTTTTATTATGTAAAATACTTTATATATACATCTCTCTCTCCATATATATATAATCAGTGTTTCCCATCCAGGGTGCCTACAGCTGTTGCAAAACTACAACTCTCAGCATGCCTGGACAGCCGAAGGCTGTCCAGGCATGCTGGGAGTTGTAGTTTTGCAACAGCTGGAGGCACCCTGGTTGGGAAACACTGCTCTATATATTTTTATACATATACTATCTCAAGATACAAAGTTCGTGGACTTCTTGATATGTAGGAATGGCAATCAATGCCTTAATAATAATAATAATAATTGGGTTATTGATAGAAAAAGACAAGGAAATAAAAGACATTTTTTAAATTGTGTTCGATTCTACAATGAAATGGTAAATATTTGTGAACCTTGGATGGATACATTCCCTAAACCATTGTTTCCCTCCAGCTGTTGCAAAACAACTTCCAGCATGCTGGGAGTTGTAGTTTTGCAACAGCTGGAGGCACCCTGTTTGGGAAACACTGCCCTAAACGTATAATCTTTGAACTAAGTGGAAGAAGACACAGACATATACATTGTAACAAGTTTCCACAATAAAATGGAAACATTGCAGCCTTAGTGATTCAGTGTGAATACTACACAGTAAGTTGTGTTATGGTGCATGTGGTGTAACCTTGTATGTCAGTGGACAGATCCTTGTATGCTGTGCCATATATTATAAATTCAGGGCATTGGATTGTAATAGTCAGCAATAGTCATGCATGCCTACATTCTAGGTAGCAATGTGATGGGTGCGACTAAATGTCAGAGATGTCGCACACTTGGCTTGTCTGAGCCGTAGACTATGATGAGGTAAAGCTGGGATGTTGGGAGGGGAGTGAAGGTGAGGCTTTATTTACCTTCATTACTTGGGCTGGCCAAGGTCTCCGAGAAGTAGCAGCAGCAGCAGGTAATAAGCCATATCCAAAGGGTTAAATAGGAGCCAAATCCAGATCCCAGAGCCCAAGAACATCCAGTGCTAGAGGAGGGCAGTGCAGCAGCAGCAGCAGCAGACCTGGATGGCAGCATTTTCTTCTCCCGGCAGCAATCCCACAGCAGAGGACTTCTTCTTCCCTAGGTGTCCAGTCACACAATCCTTCTGTACCCAGGAGCTGGGGAAGAACTTGTCCTTTACCTCAGTGCTCTGTCTCTTCCTGGGATGTGATCAGGTGTAAGGCTCTCTCTCCTTCCTCCTCCTCCTCCTCTACCAATAACCCTGATGTGCCTCCTTCTCCTCCCCTCCTCTTCTTCACTTGTGTGGTGATGATGGTGGTGATGATGAAGGCTCACAGGATGATGGGGATGGTGGATGAGGGATGTGACAAGAGCAGCCCCCCCACACACTTTTCTTCTCCCCACCAAAAGTCAGACGTTAGCAGGATGGAAGGAGAAAAAAGAGGAGGTGAGGAGACTGGGAGGGGGAGCAGATCTTACAGGGTTGGGGGGCTTACAATTAGCAATGATGTCCACATTAAGGCTGGAGGATAGGAGGTGGGAGAGGACAGACAGGGAGATGGAGCAGTGGAGAGGAATGGATGACAAGAAGTAAACATCCAGCAGATAGAGCTCAATGCCAGGACTCTCCACACTTGGCTCAGATCAGCTGCCTGGGACACTGTGTAGACATCCTACTCTGTAGGGGGGAGGGATGGAGTCAGGGGGAAGTTGAGAAGCATGCCCTGGCCACAGGAGCATCACAGGATGGAGGAGAATGCCATGCTGCCTCTGATGCCCAAGTGTCTGCTGCCAGCCTGCTCACTGCTCAGCACCAGAGCTGGATGCACACACATGTCTACTATAGGAAATACAATCAGCCCCACTGACAATCCTACAAAAGGAAGAAGGGATTTGCATTATAAATCTCTGCTGTCAGGCGTAAGGAAATATAAGAATACTATAGAGCTGCTGATACCTGATCCTCACAGCTCACCAGTGGATCATCCCTGCAAATGCACTGGTGCAATGCAATATTAACTGGTAATGCTGTCCGTTCTCTGCAAAAAAAAAAAAAGAATTCTATGTTCAAGTAGGAATGATACAAGTGGCGAAAATCGCAATAGCAATATATTTCAAAACTGGGATTGTTTTTTTTTTTAAAAGATAACATGAGCACTCCTATGTTTAAAATAGAAACACTATATATTACTCTATATATATAAAAATGTACCTTATCATTAAAATTGGGGTAATATTATATTAAAATGAAAACATAGTAGGATATTCTTATATTTAAATGCTGATGCTCCTCCTCCTTTCAAACCTTGAATATCTCTCTGTATAATAGGAATATTCTGCTTTCCCAAATTAGACTTCTCTCAGGCTATGTTCACACTACAGAGTGTGAACGGAATCTCCGCTTGCTGAATACAGCGAGCGGAGATTCAGCCTGGCAGCCGGCGGCGGCAGTAGGACCGCGCGGCACTGCGCCGTCACCATTGACTTCTTTCTTTGCGCTGACCAATTTCAGCTACGGAATTGTCCGCCGCTGAAATTCCGCAGTGTGAACGGGTCTCGCGGAAGACCCATTCACACTGACGGTAATGTTCACTGTGCGGACTTTTACTCGCGGAATTCCGGGGATTCCGCAGTGTGAACATACCCTTAGAGGGTGAATACACCTCTATACAAACAACCCTCATAAAATTGTGATTTGACTCTTTTTTAAAATAGGGTAACTCCTTTATCCAAAATAGGAGTGCTCCAACATATAAAGGTATACAGGGGTCCCTTAACCCCTTAAGGACCCGGGGTTTTTCCGTTTTTGCATTTTCGTTTTTTTCCTCCTTATCTTTCAAAAATCATAACTCTTTCAATTTTGCATCTAAAAATCCATATCATGGCTTATTTTTTGCACCACCAGTTCTACTTTGTAAAGACATCAGTCATTTTACCCTAAAATCTACGGCAAAAGGGGAAAAAAATCATTGTGCGACCAAATTGATGAAAAAACGCCATTTTGTAACTTTTGGGGACTCACGTATCTACGCAGTACATTTTTCGGTAAAAATGACACCTTATATTTATTCTGTATGTCCATACGATTAAAATGATACCCTACTTATATAGGTTTGATTTTGTCGTACTTCTGGAAAAAATCATAACTACATGCAGGAAAATTTATATGTTTAAAATTGTCATCTTCTGACCCCTATAACTTTTTAATTCTTCTGCATATGGGCTGGTATGAGGCTAATTTTTTGTGCCGTGATCTGAAGTTTTTATCGGTACGATTTTTGCAGTGATAGGACTTATTTATCGCTTTATATTTATTTTTTCATGATATAAAAAGTGACCAAAAATACACTATTTTGGACTTTGGAATTTTTTTGCGTGTACGTCATTGACCGTGTGGTTTAATTAATGGTATATTTTTATAATTCGGACATTTCCGCACATGGCGATACCACATATGTTTATTTTTCATTTTTATTTAAACAGGGTTTTTTTATGGGAAAAGGGGGGTGATTCAAACTTTTATTAGGGAAGGGGTTAAATGATCTTTATTTACTTAAAAAAAATTTTTTTTTTTGCAATGCTATAGCCCATAGGGGGCTATAACACTGCATACATTGATCTTTTACATTGATCAATGGTTTCTCATAGGAGACCATTGATCAATGATTCTGCCGCTTGAATGCTCATGCCTGGATCTCAGGCACTGAGCAGTCATTCGGTGATCAGACAATAGGAGGCAAGGTAAGGGACCCTCCTGCTGTGTCACAGCTGTTCGGGATCCCGCGATTTCACCGGGGCAATCTCAAACAGCCCCCTGAGCTAGCTGGCAATGATTAACTTTAGACGCAGTGTTCAACATTTAAGGGTTAATTGCGCGCTGCATTGCGTTCAGTGCTGTGATGCGGGGCCACGCCGTGGCCCTGCGTTATAGAAGGGGAGCGGACTCATGACATACCAGTATGTCATGGGTCCTTAAGGGGTTAATTACAATATTAATTGGTTCCAGGATAAATATTGTAAGTTGAAACCATTGTATCTTGAGACCATAACTCTATGGAAAACTAGTAGATAGCTCCTTAGTCTCCAAAATGTCAACCCAAAATAAAAATAATTAAAAAAAGCATTAAAGAATGACAAGATAAAATATATTTAACCGGTTGCTGTTTAAGGACGAGCCGGCTCGTCCTGAGACGGAAACCGGTGTATGACGCGGGCTCCTGACTTGAGCCCGCATCATACCGGCTGGCCCCCAGCTGATTCCTGTAGCGGCGATTGCCGTTGCCGGCTATTAACCCTTTAGATCGCCGCTGTTAACCCTTTAGATCTTAGGGCTTACCTCATGTCCTATGCTGGCAGCTGCACTGTGAATGATAAAGCCTGGCAGGACCAGGCTTTATCAATGTAGCGCAGAGCACACAGATCAATGGGGTTCTATGAAACCACATTGATCTGTATGAGGAATCAAATGATTCCTCCTAAAAGTCCCCTAAGGGGACTAAAAGTTTAAAAACAAAAGTTAAGTAAAAAGTAAAAAAAAAAAAAACACCCATTTACCCTTTCCTTATTAAACGTTTAAATCACCCCACTTTTCCCAAATTCCATATAAAAAATATGTAACCATAATAAAAATAAACATATGTGTTATTGCCGCGTGCATAAATGTCCGAACTATAAAAATATAATGTTAATAAAACCGCACGGTCAATAGTGTACACGCAAAAAAATTCCAAAATCCAAAATAACTTATTTTTGGTAACTTTTTATATCATGAAAAAATGAATAAAAAGCAATCAAAAAGTCCGATCAATACAAAAATGGTACCGCTAAAACCATAGACCATGGCGCAAAAAAGTCCACATACTGCCGCGTTCGCGGAAAAATAAAAAAGTTACAGGGGTCAGAAAATGACGTATTAATTTTCCTGCATGTAGTTATGATTTTTTTTCCAGAAGTACGACAACATCAAACCTATATAAGTAGGGTATTATTTTAATCATATGGACCTACAGAATAAAGAGATGTCATTTTTACTGAAAATTTTTAGAAACAGAAGCCCCCAAAATTTACAAAATTGAGTTTTTTCTTCAATTTTGTCGCACAATGAGTTTTTTTTTTTGTTTCGCCGTAGACTTTTGGATGAAATGACTGATGTCATTACAAAGTAGAAAAGCCATCATATGGATTTTTAGGTGCAAAATTGAAAGGGTTATGATTTTTAAAAGGTAAGGAGGAAAAAACAAAAGTGCAAAAATGGAAAAATGCTCGGTCGCACGTCCTAACATATAAAAGTCAGATTTAGCTGCTAGAAGCTACCAATCACTTTATACATAGTATATACATAGTAGGCAGGTCTTTGGGGTCCTGTATAGAACAAAAAGTGCAATGTAGGTCCAAAATTGAACCACCAAGTTGAGCTGGGTTCACATATGTGCGGCGTCCGGCACAGTTTCTCTCTGGCGTGCTGAGGGAAACTGATGCTAGAACGGATCCCATTCATTTGAATGGAACAGTTCACAATCACGCAGCATCTTAATTTTGAGGCCAGATGATTGGACACACCGGAGGGCACCAGACAGGAGAACACAATGGACGCTGGATGCCATACAACGGATGACAAGTTGTCATCAGTGGTGGCATCAGTTGAGTGAAGATTTAGGCCTATGCCGGATCGTGGACATGTGAACCCAGCCTTAGCCTTGACACAGGAAAAGAGCAATACACGACTGTGATATACTGTAGAGAGGCTATACTAGACAGCAAGTCAGTGCACACTCTTTAATAATACAGAGGTTTTACCAGTAAAACGGCCATTCTGATTGGTCGGACCTTCCAACCATCTACACGGGCCACAAATCCAAACTAATTCTGGCCTTGTACAGTATGTTGAGTATGATTTCAAGTTACAAAGTTCCAGGAAAAAACATTGCATGTTTAAAATATTGTAACCTGAGGCCATTGTAACTTGAGGGATCACTATACTAAAATTCAAAACTGGGATATTCCATAAGTGTATTCATACGTATAGTATCCTGCGCATATTTGATGCTGCAGATTTTAATGTACACTAAATGACTGCACACAGCTTTAAATCCTGCACATCAAATCATTCACATCAAATATGCACAGGATACTGTATGTGTGATTACACCCTAAAGGGTGTATTCACTTGTCCAGGATCTGCTGCAGATTTGATGCTGAAGCTTTAAAGATTTGATTTTGTGTTTAATCATTTAGTTTATGTTGAAATCTGATCTGGCGTCTGATTTGGAGTTCTCCCACACGATCAAGGGAATGGAACAGTGGTTAGTGACAGATTACTTTAAAACAGTGTTTTCCAAACAGTGTGTCTTCAACTGTTGAAAAACTACAACTCCCAGCATGCCAGTAAGACCGTGCAGACGTGCGCCGTCTCCATAGATGAAAAATCAGTCTGGTGGAATTTTGCTGCAAATTTTCTGCAGTTTGCACAGAGCAGCAGAATCCTATGGAGAACAATGGAGGAGATTGCAAAGGAGTCTAATTTGCTGCTATCGAGAGGGTTAATGTCCTGCGAGATGGTGTGACAGGCATTCCAGAAGGAGGCGCACTAGATAATTAATCTCAATGCCCTTGGTCCTATTGGACTTAATGGTCGCAATGATCTCAATTTGTTTTTACATTAATACTGTCAGTCATTACCTGTGTGCGTTCATATTTCTATTTGTTTCTATGACAACCCTTTTTTATTTTTTAGTTAAATATGTCTCAGTATGGGAGGACATGGAGCATTGACTAGAGGAAGTACCCAGGGATGCACAAAATGGCTATCCCGAGCCCCCCTGCTGTCTCTGTCTCTCCCCCACTATTCGGCCTGCAATGCACCCAAATTCCGAATATTCCACTAGTGGTGAGTGCCAGATTTGTATCTTCTACATTGGGACATGGGAACTGCATGTAAACCCAGCTGTATGATGACCCCCAAAACTTCTTTTTTGGACCTTAACCCCTTAAGTACTCAGCATTTTTCCGTTTTTGCATTTTCCTTTTTTCCTCATCACCTTCTAAAAATCATAACGCTTAAAATTTTGCACATGAAATTCCATATGATGACTTATTTTTTGCGCCACCAATTCTACTTTGCAGTGACATTAGTCATATTACCCAAAAATCCACGGCAAAACGGAAAAAAATTCATTGTGCGACAAAATTGATGAAAACATGTCATTTTGTAACTTTTGGGGGCTTCCGTTTCTACGCAGTGCATTTTTCGGTAAAAATAACACCTTATCTTTATTCTGTAAGTCCATACAGTTAAAATGATACCCTACTTATATAGGTTGGATATTGTTGTACTTTGGAAAAAAATCATAACTACATGTAGGAAAATTTATATGTAAAAAATTCTCATCTTCTAATCCCTATAACTTTTTTATTTTTCCGCGTACGGGCAGGTATGAGGACTCATTATTTGTGCCGTGTTCTGAAATTTTTATAGGTACCATTTTTGTATTGATAGGACTTTTTGATCACTTTTTATAAATTTTTTCATGATATAAAAAGTGACCAAGAATACGCTATTTTGGACTTTGGAATTTTTTTGTACGTACGCCATTGACCGTGTGATTTAATTAACAATATATTTTTATAGTTCGGACATTTATGCTCAATATCACACAATACCATTTACGGCAATACCACATATGTTTCTTTTTATTTACACAGTTTTTTTTATGGGAAAAGGGGGGTGATTCAAACTTTTCTTAGGGAAGGGGTTAAATGACCTTTGTTAACTTTTTTTTCCACTTTTTTTTTGCAGTGCTATAGCTCCCATAGGGACCTATAGCACTGCACACACTGATCTCTTATGCTGATCCCTGCAAAGCCATAGCTTTGCATGGATCAGCGAGATAGGGGCTCGATTGCTCAAGCCTGTAGCTCAGGCTTGGAGCAATCAAACCCCGATCGGACGCCGCAGAGACAGGTAAGGAGACCTCCGCTTGCGTCCTAGCTGATCGGAACATCACGATTTTATCGCGATGTCCCGATCAGCCCAACTGAGCTGCCGGGAAGCGTTTACTTGCACGTTCAGACGCGGCGGTCAACTTTGATCGCCACGTCTGAAGGGTTAATAGCACGTGGCACAACGTTCGTTGTGCCGCACGCTGTTAGCCCAGGGTCCCGTCTATGAATAGCAGCTGGGACCGACCCGGTGTGATCCCGTTTTAAACACCGGGACCAGGCTCAGGGCATACAGGTACGCCCTGAGTCCTTAAGTGGTTAAAGGGGTACTCCGGTGGAAAAAAAATTTAAATCAACTGGTGCCAAAAAGTTAAACAGATTTGTAATTTGCTTCTATTAAAAAATATTATTCCTTCCAGTACTTATCAGCTTCTGTATACTATAGAGGAAGTTGTATAGTACTTATATGTCTGACCACAGTGCTCCCTGTGACACCTCTGTCCATGTCAGTAACTGTCCGGAGCAGGATATGTTTGCTATGGGGATTTTCTCCTACTCTGGACAGTTCCTGACATGGACAGAGGTGTCAGCAGAGAGCACTGTGGACAGACAGAAAAGAACAAATCACTTCCTCTGTAGCATACAGCAGCTGAAAAGTACTGGAAGGGCTAAGATTTTTTAATAGAGATAATTTAAAAATCTGTTTACCTTCCTTGAGCCAGTTGAATTTTTCCACTAGAGAACCCCTTTAAAGGAATAGTCTGGTGTGGACTATTCTTATTCTTTCCTGCCTGGGCTGCAAAAAAAAGTGAAAATAAACTTCCACTTACCTTCCTACGTTCCTCTGGAGCTCCGCTACAGCTGATCGGTCGGCCAGGCTGTCTATTTTCTACTTCCCTTAGCCCGGAACGTCACACAGCGCTTTAGCCTATCACCGGCCAAAGCGGGACATTGCTGCGGACAGTAATAGGCTGAAGCGCCATGTGACGTTCTGGGCTAAGGGAAGTAGAAAGAAGACTGCCCGGCCGACCGATCAGCTGTAGCGGTAACATTGCATTGTATCTCTTGGCTGGAAGAAGTGTTTTGTGCATGCAACGGCCATTGCAAGAGACACACCCACCATTTAATTCTCCCTCTCCATGCTTTGCTGTTTGGAATATCTACAATAAAGCAGTAATATTGTGAAGTGTATTGGTAAGTGCTGCTGACTCTTTTACTTCTATGCTGAGTTAATACCCTGGGACTGGTATTATATGGAGAACACCACCCACCTATCTTTATTACACCATGGCTCTCATTCTATGGAGTAAAAAGAGTTGGTGATGTAACAGTTCATATTTTTACACCCCTGATGCAAAGAATGGGTGCATTTTTGGGGCAGTAAATAAATCAGCACTATTCTGTGGAGAGCAAAGGTAGAATTATTAGTATAAAAATAAAACAAAATAGATATCCACTTCAAATTGTATAATGTCTTTATATCCCCATCCCTAGAAAAGCCAAATTCAAAGGAAGAATAAATGTCTGGCAACTGCACCTACTCATTTACTCTCACCATAAGGAAAATGGTACATGGTAACAGAAAACAGTCCACAGCGGTGCTCAGCCATTGCATGTCTTCAAAGACAACTGGTGTAATCCAACCGGTATATAGAAAGAAATGGTGGCACTCACCGTTCACCATAAAATCTTATTTCTTTATTCCCCATAAACATACATAAAGCAGCTGCGGGTATAAGGGTGCACAAACACACCAAAGGGTTAGTTCACACATGCTTATTTTTGCTGCAGATCTTGTTACTGAAGATTTTGTTGCCCGTTTACTTTAATGGGTAGCAAAATCTGCTACAGCAGAAAATATGCACATGTGAACTGACCCTAACAGTGCAGGACATGCTTCTTCTACGTGTGCTGCACGAAACTGCCATTGCCTCAGAATTCCCCTGCTAGGTGTTTTCGTGAGTGCTTATACCCCCCTCTGCTTGGAGAATAATGAAATAAGATTTTACATCAGAACTGTGAGTGTCCTCATTTCTTTATTTACCAGTTGGACTATTCCCATGCCTAACCAAGAGATTTGGATTCAAATATTGAAGCCAACTGATTTTAAACCTCCGTGCAAATGGTGTAATGTCCACCCAGCACTAGGGCTGCTTGGAAATGTGCCATCTTAATAGACGACAATACATTTTTGAGTGGATTCCATAGATTGACTTATTGTTAAAGGGGTACTCCACTGGAAAACATTTTTTTTTTTTTTAATCAACTGGTGCCAGAAAGTTAAACAGATTTGTAAATTACTTCTATAAAAAATCTTAATCCTTCCAGTTCTTATCAGCTGCTGTTATGATCCACAGGAAGTTCTTTTCTTTTTGAATTTCCTTTCTGCCTGACCACAGTGTTCTCTGCTGACACCTCAGTCCATTTTAGGAACTGTCCAGAGTAGGAGTAAATCCCCATAGCAAATCTATCCTGCTCTGGACAGTTCCTAAAATGGACAGAGGTGTCAGCAGAGAGCACAGTTGTCAGGCAGAAAGGAAATTCAAAAAGAAAAGAACTTCCTGTGGATCCTAACAGCAGCTGATAAGTACTGGAAGGATTAAGATTTTTAAATAGAAGTTATTTACAAATCTGTGAATTCGGGTAGAAAAACAGACATGGTGCACATCTACAATCTTGTATAATGATCTGATTGCTTCTCAGCATAATATCAAAAACTAACAGGTTGTTAGTATACATTTTTGATCAAAAAGTACAAGCCCACTCGCCACGTCAAGGCCACCTATTTAGAGTGGGTCCCTAACGTCCCTAGCATAAAATGGCGCAGTACCGAGCGGCGACCACCACCGCCGCGACACCAATGCCCACAGGGGGGAACGACCCACCAGCAGAGCGGCCCCAACGCCACTCAAACCAGTCTATGGGCCGCACCTTGTTCACACTGATGTGGTGCTGTGCGGTGTCCGTTGCTGCCGTGGCGCCTTGTCTGCGGGGGGTGCGGCCTATAGACTGGTTTGAGTGGCATTGGGGCCGCTCTGCCGGTGGATCGTTCCCCCCTGTGGGCATTGGTGTCGCGGCGGTGGTGGTCGCCGCCCGGTACTGCGCCATTTTATGCTAGGGACGTTAGGGACCCACTCTAAATGGGTGGCCTTGACGTGGCGAGTGGGCTTGTACTTTTTGATCAAAAATGTATACTAACAACCTGTTAGTTTTTGATATTATGCTGAGAAGCAATCAGATCATTATACAAGATTGTAGATGTGGACCATGTCTGTTTTTCTACCCGAATTTTCATTATTTACAAATTGTTTAACTTTCTGGCACCAGTTGATTAAAAAACCCTTGGAAACAATCGGAGTCTGCTGTAACAGAATTTTCTGCCAGATTTTACTTTGAAAATCTGCCATGTAAATGGGTCCTTACACTGTATTAAAGGGGTACTCCAGTGGAATATTTTTTTTTTTTAATCAACTGGTGCCAGAAAGTTAAACAGATTTGTAAATTACTCTTAATCCTTCCAGTACTCATCAGCTGCTGTATGCTGCTGTATTTCTGTCTGACCACAATGCTCTCTGCTGACACCTCTGTGCATGTTAGGAACTGTCCCGAGCAGGAGCAAATCCCCACAGGAAACCTCTCCTGCTCTGGGCAGTTCCTGACATGGACATAGGTGTCAGCAGAGAGCACTGTGGTCAGACTGGAAAGAACTACACCACTTTCTCTGTAGTATACAGCTGCTGATAAGTACTGGAAGGATTAAGATTTTTAAACAGAAGTAATTTACAAATCTATTTAACTTTCTGGTACCAGTTGAAAAATGTTTTCCACTGGAGTACCCCTTTAAGGGGAGTTTCTTGTAAAGTAAACCATTTTTCAGTTTGAAATCATCTTGTAGAGAAACCCCTAAAGATCAGTTGTTAACATCAGGACAAACAACAACCTGCCACAGCCATTGTTGTTTCTCGATAGGCAAGGTTCACCAAAGCAAGAGCCAGAGCTGTCATGTGGTTCCATTTTCTTCCCTGTCAATGCTCATTGACTCCTAATTTGGGACATGGCAAATCGATTCTACTACACTCTTCACTCATAGAGGTCATAATAATAAATCTAGAAGAACATATTCAATGATGGTTTCTATTTTTGTGCATCCTACATGCAGTCTATGTATATAGGAGTGTTCCGCCAGATTTGGTAATCTAACAATTCATAAAGTGTTCTCCACAGCATCATTAAAGGGGTAATATAGGTTATGTATTCATAGACAGGGAAATGTTAGCAGAACTAACAGAAGTAGCCAGTGCAATTTCTGATATAAATCATGTCCCTTATCACACCCCAGGGAGAGATGTCTTTCATTTGTAACAGATATCTTGGTAAAAAGCATTCAGTAAAGGATCCACTTGTGCTCCAAGGAAAAGTCGCTTTTAGCTAGTAGAGAAACATGTTTGATCCTTTGCGTTTTCTCTTCCTTCCATAACACTGTGCTTCTGAATACCGGTAGAGTTGTTACAGGGTACGTTGCCATCAACACCATTAACCACAGACATGAGTAATGCATTCATAAAAATGTAGTCCTGGGAAGAAAGCAAAGCCTAATTAAATATTTCCTTTTGGATGGCATTTCAAGATTGTTCTGTTTCGCAGCTAAAGGTAATGGCATGTGTAAAATTGATTTTGTTATCCAGGAAACCTGAGACTTTTTTTTTTAAAGTGCACCCCTCAGGAGACAGAATAGGAGCATATACATGATACCTCTAAAGTGACTTTATAGTGAACTCATTGGCCTTATTTTTAAAACCTGATCCAGAGTGATCTGGATCTGAGACTGTGCTGAAGGTTCACCTTCTAAACAAGACAATGTCTGTAGGCACACAGCCAAACACCACAGAAGTGGCTTAGGGACAACTATGTGAATGTCCTTGAGTGGCCCAGCCAGAACTTGAATCCAATCGCGTATCTCCGGAAAGACCTGAAAATGGCTTCCACCAATGGTTCCCATCCAACTTGGCAGAGCTTGTGGGAATCTGCACAGAAGAATTGCAGGACATCCCCAAATCCAACTGTGTAAACCTTGTGGCATTATACCCAAAGGAACTGGAGGCTGGAATCCCTTACAAAGGTTCTCCAACTCAAATATTTAGTAAAGTGTCTGAATACTTAGAACCATGCAATATTTTTATTTTTTTCCTTTTTTAATAAATAAGCAAGCATTTCTAACATTTTGTTTTCCTTTTTGTCATGATTAGGTACAATTAGTACATAGTAGTTTTTGCTGTTTTACTACTTTTTTACAAAAAAAAATACAAAAATTCAGTACTGAGCTGGGATAGAGAGGACTTTCTGGTCACACTTTATTGCACATTTTCTGGATTGTGAGGAGGGCAAAAAAAACTGCAATTCTAGTATTGATTATTTTTTCTTCTTTTTACAGTGTTCATGATGCGGGATAAATAATGTAACTTTTTTTTTTTTATATAGTTTAGACATTTCCACATGCAGCAATAACAAAATTATGCTACATATTTGGGAATTTAGACTATTTGAAAAATGGCAAAGGAAGCATACAGTAATTACAATTTTAATATAGCAGACCATTTTATTTACTTATACATATTTTTTAAAGTTAAATTTGTTTATTCTCCCTAGGGAACTTCACTATGCGAGTGCTTGTACATATGTTTTACAGTGAACTGTCATACTGCTGGGGTTATCTTATAGCCTACCATAAATATGCACTATGGGGGATAGGGAGGCAGTCAGACCCCTCAAGTGACTTGCGGGTGGCTTCTAATTAAAGCAGTTGGCAGCCGGTAGTTATGGAGAGAGCTTATCTCCTGAGCTTGCTCCATAAATCTTAATGCGCCCATGAGGTAATAGTATTGTAGTAACAACTTGATGGCTTACCCTTCGTATAGATTACCAATATCAGATTGGTGGTGGTCTCACTCCCATCAGTTAATTGAAGAAGACTGGCAGTGTTGAGGCACTCTCTGACATGAACTCTGGATATGGAATTCTTTGGTAGGCACCAGTGAGGCCGGTCCTGGAGGGCACTGTTTATGGAAACAATGTGTGACTGGTACTCCAGGACATTCTTTAACAACCACTGGCACTGTGAAAGACTTCACTTTATGACAGGTGCAAATAATGGAGCCACTTTCTGTCTGGTACTATGCATGTGACCTCTTTTTAGCATTTACTATATATAAATAGTTGTCCCCATTAGGTACTATACGTGGGCAACTTTCTGGTAGGCAGTGTATATAGTGGTACTGTCTAATAGTCTATATGAGTGAAATAATTTTATTTGAGTCAGCAAAGCTTGACAAAGCTGCGGAAGCAGCGAAACATGTTGAGGGGGGCCGAGGTGTAGAGTGTTTTAATATAGTGTCACATCTACACAGTTAATAGCCCAGCAACTGCAGTGCATGAGGCGTTCATATTCTGTAACCAGTATGGTACAATGATATACTGGGAGTAGATGTGCACTAGGATTTTTAATCACCTATTATTTGCCATTGTGAATAAAGCACTATTTTACTGGGTATATGGGAAAAAGGGTTTTGTTGTATCACTAAGGTGATCTATAGGTTCAAACAGATTATAATATAAAAGCATCAAACGTATATACTGACTGCAAGTTCCCAAAAAGCACATACCTTATATACTCGAATATAAGCCAAGTTTTTCGTTGCTGAAAACGCCCCCCTCGGCTTATACTCGAGTGAACTCTCTGCCTGTCAATCCCTTCTCAGTGGTCTTCAACCTGCGGACCTCCAGATGTTGCAAAACTACAACTCCCAGCATGTCTGGGTATGCTGGGAGTTGTCGTTTTGAAACCTCTGGAGGTCCGCAGGTTGAAGACCACTGCGGCCTTCGTCATCATCCAGCCCCGGGAAGTTAAGGTGAGCTGGTCCGGGCCATCTATGCTGCAGGGGCCGTCCGGTGGGGATGGTTAGTCGTTGCAGGCTGTCCAGTTTCACCGGGGGGGCCCTCTTCTCCGCTCCGGGCTCGCCCCTGGACTAGTGACGTTGCCTTGACGACGACGCACAGGGACGTTGCACATGAACGTCCCTGTGTGTCATCGTCAAGGCAACGTCACTAGTCCGGGGCAGGCCCGAAGCGCGGAGAAGAGGGCTCCTCGGTGAAAATGGACAGCCCGCAATGACTTAACATCCCCACCGGACGGTCCTTGCAGCATAGATGGCCTGGACCAGCTCACCTTAACTTCCCGCCGAGGGGAGGTGAACACAAAACAAGGGGGGGGGGGGGGCTGGATGATGACTAAGGCCGCAGTGGTCTTCAACCTGTGGACCTCCAGAAGTTTCAAAACTACAACTCCCAGCATGCCCGGACTGCCGATGGCTGGGAGTTGTAGTTTTGCAACATCTGGAGGTCCGCAGGTTGAAGACCACTGATGAAAGGATTGACAGGCGGGGATGATGATGAAGGGGGGGGGGTGATGACAGGGGTCTGGATGATTACATGGGGGGGGGGATGATGTATTTCCCACCCTAGGCTTATAGTCGAGTCGATAACTTTTCCTGGGTTTTTGGGGTGAAATTAGGTGCCTCGGCTTATATTCGGGTCGGTTTATACTCGAGTATATACGGTAATACTTATTTTTTTTATTATATGTTTAAGGACAAGAAACACTACAAGAAATCTCCACATAAAATAAAGAATCTGCATATGGATAAACTCTGATTGAAAAATTGCAGTGCTGGGACTCTTCACTGTTGAATCCACAGGGTGGGGTAAAACATAACCTTATTTACCTCAGTTTGGCGCCAATGCAGGCATAGCAGTGTTGTGTAACACAGTAGGGTTGTGAAGTAATAAAGTTTGCTGATTCAGTGTTTTTAGATCTTTAATTTGGATAATTCTATGGTATACTAAAGTACATTTATAGGCATTTCATAAGATTTTATAATTTTATTGACAAATACATAAAAGTTATGCAAAAACCTTATATTTACAAGGTTGACACTATTTTTAGAAAACTTCTGCTATTTGCCCTAGCATGCGTTTCTGGGCCAAATCCTGAATGATGACAACCTATATTTGCCTAATCACAGCTTGGAGTTTATGTGTGTATTTTCCTTTATCCAATATGGGTATGTAGTCTGTATAGGGTAAGGCAAACTCACACAAATCATTGCTGTAAAGCAGGAGTGGTATCAGGTCCGGTCTTTAGCAGCAGCAGATTGTCCTTTCCAGCAGCGGCATCTTCTTGCCCTCCTTTGTAGCAGTGACAGCATCGGCGGCAGCAGTGTGCTCTCCATGGTGGCAGGAATTTCCAGGAAGTTATATAGTATTCCTGCAGCATTGGAGAGTACACAGAAAAACTGTCACTGCTGATGCTGCTGTAGGCCCAAGGGGAGATCCAGGATGCTGCTGCCGATACTGCAGAGGAGAGCAAGAAGAAGATCCTGCTGCAGAACACTGCAGATGTCACCCCTCCTTCCTAACAATAATCTGGGTGAGTATGCCCTCCCCTAGAGGGCAGATACTATAGGTTCCCCTAGTCCCAGTAAACCCACCCACACTTATTATAATTACATCACCGACCATCGGACAGATTTTCAGTCTATCAGATGAAAATATAAAGCCCCAAATCTAAGGAACAACATCAAATTTAATGTGTTTAGGGCCCCCTAACCTATCCATTTATGCTACAAAAATTTTTTTTTTGACCACAGGTACTCATTAACCCCTTAAGGACCAGGCCATTTGACACCATAGGACCAGAGCGTTTTTTGCACATCTGACCACTGTCACTTTAAACATTAATAACTCTGGAATGCTTTTAGTTATCAATCTGATTCCGAGATTGTTCTTTCGTGACATATTCTACTTTAACATAGTGGTAAAATTTTGTGGTAACTTGCATCCTTTCTTGGTGAAAAATCCCAAAATTTGCATTTTTCTAACTTTGAAGCTTTCTGCTTGTAAGGAAAATGGATATTCAAAATATTTTTTTTTTAATTCACATTTCCAATATGTCTACTTTATGTTTGCATCATAAAATTGACGTGTTTTTACTTTTGGAAGACATCAGAGGGCTTCAAAGTTCAGCAGCACTTTTCCAATTTTTCACAAAATTTTGAACCTCGCTTTTTTTCAGAGACCAGTTCAGGTTTGAAGTGGATTTGAAGGGTCTTCCCATTAGAAATACCCCACAAATGACCCCATTATAAAAACTACACCACCCAAAGTATTCAAAATGACAATTAGTAAGTGTTTTAACCCTTTAGGTGTTTCACAGGAATAGCAGCAAAGTGAAGGAGAAAATTCAAAATCTTTATTTTTTACACTCGCATGTTCTTGTAGACCCAATTTTAGAATTTTTACAAGGGGTAAAAGGAGAAAATGTATACTGATGTTTGTAGCCCAATTTCTCTCGAGTAAGCACATACCTCATATGTCTATGTAAACTGTTCGACGGGCGCAGTAGAGGGCTCAGAAGCGAAGGAGCGACAAGGGGATTTTGGAGAGTACGTTTTTCAGAAATGGTTTTTGGGGGGCATGTTGCATTTAGGAAGCCCCTATGGTGCCAGAACAGCAAAAATAACCCACATGGCATACCATTTTGGAAACTAGACCCCTTGGGGAACGTAACAAGGAATAAAGTGAGCCTTAATACCCCACAGGTGTTTCACAACTTTTGCATATGTAAAAAAAATTAAAAAAAATTTAACTAAAATGTGTATTTCCACCCAAATTTCACATTTTTGCAAGGGTTAATAGCAGAAAATACCCCCCAAAATTTGTAACCCCATCTCTTCTGAGTATGGAGGCACCCCATAAGTTGGCATGAAGTGCATTACGGGCGAACTACAATGCTCCGAAGAGAAGGAGTGATATTTGACTTTTTGAGAGCAAATTTTGCTCACGGGGCATGTCGCATTTAGGAAGCCCCTATGGTGCCAGAACAGCAAAAAAAAAAAACACATGGCATACCATTTTGGAAACGAGACCCCTTGAGGAATGTAACAAGGAATAAAGTGAGCCTTAATACCCCACACGGGTTTCACGACTTTTGCATATGTAAAAAAATATATATTTTTTTTCACTAAAATGTGTGTTTCCCCCCAAATTTCACATTTTTGCAAGGGTTAATAGCAGAAAATACCCCCCAAAATTTGTAACCCCATCTCTTCTAAGTATGGAGGTACCCCATAAGTGGACCTGAAGTGCACTACGGGCGAACTACAATGCTCAGAAGAGGAGGAGCACCATTGAGCTTTTGGAAAGAGAATTCGTTTGGAATGGTAGTCAGGGGCCATGTGCATTTACAAAGCCCCCCGTGGTGCCAGAACAGTGGACCCCCCCCCCCACATGTGACCCCATTTTGGAAACTACACCTCTTACAGAATTTAATAAGTGGTGCAGTGAGCATTTACACCCCACTGGCGTTTGACAGATCTTTGGAACAGTGGGCTGTGCAAATGGAAAATTTAATTTTTCATTTTCACGGATCAGTGTTCCAAAAATCTGTCAGACACCTGTGGGGCGTAAATGCTCACTGTACCCCTTATTACATTACATGAGGGGTGTAGTTTCCAAAATGGGGTCACATATGGGGGGGGTCCATTGTTCTGGTACCATGGGGGCTTTGTAAACACAAGTGGCCTTCAATTCCGGACAAATTTTCTCTTCAAAATCCCAATGGCGCTCCTTCTCTTCTGAGCATTGTAGTGCACCCGTAGAGCACTTTACATCCACATATGATGTATGCTCTTGGGTTACAAATTTTGGGGGGCTTTTTTTATTTTCCCTTGTGAAAATGAAAAATTTAGGGTGACACCAACATTTTAGTGAAAAATTTTTTTTTTTAATTTTCCCATCCAACTTTAATGAAAATTTGTCAAACACCTGTGGGGTGTTCAGGCTCACTATACCCCTTGTTACGTTCCGTGAGGGGTGTCGTTTCCAAAATGGGGTCACATGTGGGTATTTATTGTTTTGTGTTTATGTCAGAACCGCTGTAAAATCAGCCACCCCTGTGCAAATCACCAATTTAGGCCTCAAATGTACATGGTGCGCTCTCACTCCTGAGCCTTGTTGTGCGTCAGCAGAGCATTTTACGTCCACATCTGGGGTATCTCCGTAATCAGGAGAAATTGCGTTACAAATTTTGGGGTCTTTTTTTCCTTTTACCTCCCGTGAAAATAAAAAGTAAAGGACAACACCAGCATGTTAGTGTAAAAAAAAAATTTTTTTTACACTAACAGGCTGGTGTAGACCCCAACTTTTCTTTTTCATAAGGGGTAAAAGGAAAAAAAGCCCCCAAAATTAGTAGTGCAATTTCTCCTGAGTACGGAGATACCTCATATGTGGCACTAAACTGTTTCCTTGAAATACGACAGGGCTCTGAAGTGAGAGAGCGCCATGCGCATTTGAGGACTAAATTAGGGATTGCACAGGGGTGGACATAGGGGTATTCTACGCCAGTGATTCCCAAACAGGGTGCCTCCAGCTGTTGCTAAACTCCCAGCATGCCTGGACAGTTAGTGGCTGTCCGGAAATGCTGGGAGTTGTTGTTTTGCAACAGCTGGAGGCTCTGTTTTGGAAACACTGCCGTACAATACGTTTTTTTTTTTTTATTAGGGGGACAGTGTAAGGGGGTGTATATGTAGTGTTTTACTCTTTATTATGTGTAAGTGTAGTGTTTTTAGGGTACAGTCACACTGGCGGGTTTACAGTGAATTTACTGCTAGGAGTTTGCGCTGCGGTGAAAAATTTGCCACAGCCCAAACTTGAAGCAGAAAACTTACTGTAAACCCGCCCGTGGGAATGTACCCTGTACATTTACATGGGGGGGGCAAACCTCCAGCTGTTTCAAAACTACAACTCACAGCATGTACTGACAGACCGTGCATGCTGGGAGTTGTACTTTTGCAACAGCTGTAGACACACTGGTTGGAAAACATTCAGTTAGGTTACCTAACTCAGTATTTTCCAACCAGTGTGCCTTCAGCTGTTGCAAAACTTCAACTCCCAGCATGTACTGATCGCCGAAAGGCATGCTTGGAGATGTAGTTATGCAACAGCTGGAGGGATCGCAACTACAACTCCCAGCATGCAGAGACAGCTGTTTGCTGTTTAGGCTTGCTGGGAGTTGCAGTTTTGCAACATCTGGAGAGCTATAGTTTAGAGACCGCTGCACAGTGGTCTCCAAACTGTGGACCTCCAGATGTTGCAAAACTACAACTCCCAGTATGCCCAGACAGCAGACTGCTGTCTGGGCATGCTGGGAGTTGTAGTTTTGCAAGATCTGGAGGTGCACAGTATAGAGATCACTTTGCAGTGGTCTCAAACTGTAGACCTCCAGCTGTTGCAAAACTGCAACTCCCAGCAAGCCTAAACAGCTCTCTGGGCATGCTGGGAGTTGTAGTTTTGCAACATCTGGAGGGTTACAGTTTAGAGACCACTATAGTGGTCTCAGACTGTAGCCCTCCAGATGTTGCTAAGTAACTCACCGTCTTCCGTCGGATCCAGGAAGCTGCGTCGACGTCCTCTTCTTCCGCCGATCGTCGCCCGCTACCGCCGCTGATCGTCGCCCGCTGCCGTCGCCGATGGGTAAGTGGATCTTCGGCGCCGGTCCCTGTCGGTTTCCCCGTCCTGCCCCGCCTATTGTGGGTGGGCAGGACGGGGAAACCGAAAGTAAACCCCTCCGCCCCCGATCTGCTATTGGTGGTCGTGTCTAGACCACCAATAGCAGAGATAGGAGGGGTGGCAACCCTGCCACCTCACTCCTATCGCTACAGGGGGATCGTGGGTGTCTAGGACACCCGCGATCCCCCTTCTATTCCGGGTCACCATAGACCCGTATGACCCGGAATCGGCGCAAATCGCAAGTGTGATCGCCGACATGGGGGGGTCTAATGACCCCCCTGGGCATTTGCGCGGGGTGCCTGCTGATAGATATCAGCAGTCACCCCGGCGCGATCCCCGCCCGGCACGCGGCGGGGACCGAAATTCCCACGGGCGTACAGGTACGCCCTTGGTCCTTAAGTACCAGGGAGCAAAGGCGTACCTGTACGCCCTTGGTCCTTAAGGGGTTAAAGGGGTATTCCAGGAAAAAACTTTTTTTTTATATATCAACTGGTTCCAGAAATTTAAACAGATTTGTAAATTACTTCTATTAAAAAATCTTAATCCTTTCAGTACTTATGAGCTTCTGAAGTTAAGGTTGTTATTTTCTGTCTAAGTAATCTCTGATGACACGTGTCTCGGGAAACGCCCAGTTTAGAAGCAAATTCCCATAGAAAACCTCTTCTAAACTGGGCGGTTCCCGAGACACGTGTCATCAGAGATTACTTAGACAGAAAAGAACAACTTAAACTTCAGAAGCTCATAAGTACTGAAAGGATTAAGATTTTTTAATAGAAGTAATTTACAAATCTTTTTAACTTTCTGGAGCCAGTTGATATATAAAAAAAAGTTTTTTTCCTGGATAACCCCTTTAAGATAACTGTCCTTTCCAGAAGTGGAACTGTATCTGAAATGTATGGAATATTCTGTGGATATACCATAAATGTCCCCATGGGAATACCCCTTAAGGTGCTAATAATCTTATTCTTCTGGTAAGAAATATTATCTGAATAATAATAAAGGAAATACAGACTATGTAATAACTGGTTTCTTTTTTATGAATGTTAATAGATGGAATATTAATTACCATACAGTAAAGGTCACTTATGTGCATTCAGCCTCTATTGCTATAATTATATTGCCACACACCATAAAGTCCAAGCTTCATGTCAAACAAATATGACACCAAACTATAACCATCTTGGGGGAGAACATAGGCATGAAGGGTTGTGCAGTAAAGGCTGGATTTTATCTCCTGGCATGACTGCTATCTGTATTTTTCACATACAATCTGGTAGCTTTCTTGGACATCAGGAGCTGGACCGAAGGAAATACTAGTTTAATCCAGTCTAGTCTTTTCTAGTCTTTTTCTATTATGAATATATAACATTAGGACAAACTAATAACTATGGCTGAATTTGTATTGCAAACATGACTAAGAATAAACAGTATAAAAATATGCAATATTTATCACAGTGGCTCAAGCTGTTTGATAAATTTAGTGCATCCTTAGACTTTCTAGTTCAAATGAAAAGCCCCCAGGTATTTAATTGGTATCTTCCTATTAGATCAGAAAATAATAGTTTAGGAAGCAAAGTACATTAAAACATTCAAGCAATCCAAAGACCACCGCTTTAAGTCCACTATTGGAACAAAAAAAAAGAAATATATTAATAAATCATGTTTAATTAAGTTGTTAAGTTTCATGAAAAAAAAAGTTTGCCCCCACCCTAAAAACTATAAACAACCCATGGAATAAATTTAAAAAATCCGTAGAATAAAGATAAAGTAATATTTATACTGTACAGCACATAGCATAAACAATTATTGCTAGTTGTTTTTCTTCTTCTTCCCCCAGAAAAAAGGAGTATAAAATGAGTCAATAATTTGTATGTAATCCAAAATAGTATAAATAAAGGCTAAGATTCATGTTTAAAAAAAAAAAAAAAAAGAAAGAAAGAAAGAAAAAGAAAAGAAGAAGAAAAAAAACAAAGCAATGAATAATAAGGCTAGGTTCACACTGAGAAATTTCCAGGCTGAAAAATCCTGTCCAGAGTTTCCGAGTGCAACTGGTGTCAACTCAATCCACACAGATATTGCAGTTCCGATAGACAGGTGTGATTAACAGAAGCAAAAAGATGTTTAAATGAGATTCTGAAATTTAAAAAAAAAATATAAAAAAAGTCATTCTTATGAACAGAAAACGGTTGAATCTTATTGAGAATGGCAGGTAACAAACCACAGCCTGTCCATGCTGGACCCATTTGTTTTTACATGTCAAATGTAGTCTAAAAGTGACAATGTTTGGCAAATTGAGACCATAAACAGTTTTTCGCAGTACTCAAAGGTATGAGGGACCATGAATTTGTGTCTAATGAAATTAAATATACGTTCACAAATGGGCCACTAGTCTAGATTTGGCACATAAAATTGGATGGGTCCATTGGCAGTCCCCATTTTCAACATATATCACAAAATTTGTGTGGCAATAAGTTGGAACTTACACATAATATTCAGCAAAATGAGAATATATAAAATACTGTATTCTGCTAAATTTTCACCAGTACCAAAGAGGCTACCAGACTGCAATACTGAAAATATTCCAGATGGCGCCAATTATGTTGCAAACTTTAATAACAAGTATTAGTTGATACAATTACTAAAGAAAAAGGCTGATGCTAAATGTACCTATTATGAATGCAGGTGTTTGGTTCTGCAAAAAATGTTGCTGCATTAAAGCTTTTCTAATTTGTGATTAACTTGCCTATCATCATTTATAACAGTGAATTAGTTCCCATATAGCATTATTTTAAATTGTCATATTCCAGCTACTATGCCCACAATTATGTTAGTTAATCAATATGACTGAGCATGTTGTGATCCTTGCACGTCCATACTGTGGTTGCCAATAAAACCTGCCATAGATTAAAGATATGATAAAAAATATATAGTAGACAGCAGCGCTAGCAGGGACTTGCTAATATGTGTATGACTAGTGGGTATTGCCGGTGCAGTGATTAAGTACAATACTATATTGTAATTGGATGTTTTCCACAAGTACAACACATACAGGCAGCTGAAAGAACACAGGTGCAGGTTACCTTTAGTGTATGTGGGCTTGACATATATTCTCCCAGTCCTCCGATGTCTAGATCTATGGTGGTAGTTCCAGCAGGGATTCAGCTATGTTGCTTGGTGATTTGTATTCTATGCTGCTGCTCCAAGCGTGTGTGGAAGTCTTTATGCAGCCGCAGGGAAATCTGCCCCAGCCTGTGGCGTCTCCACCTTATGCAGAAGTAAAAGTCCGTACCTACAAGTGACATCACTAAGGTAAAACAGATGGGCCAAAAAGGATAGCTCCAATGGCGTTTCGGAGAATGACGTTCTCCTTCATCCCCATAGCGCCAAGGTATATATATATAATTGCTTTAAAACCTGCCATAAGTTTACATTTCTACATACTGTTTTATTACATAAACTTTAAGTTATTCATGATCAGGCAAAACAACTCCTTATGTGGTAGAGGGAAAGTTTTAAGCCCAGGAAGTTCACCTCCTCACTGCCATGTAGAAATGACCTGTGAAGAAGAAGAGTCTATACACCAGTTGAAATGTAGATGCTATGACTATGAAATATATATAGTACACAGAAATACAGCAGTACAATGAACTTTTAAATTGCTGATCTCCTATCACAGTCTTTCCTATCACAGATTTCCCTGCTATGGTCCCGATCAGCTGTTTTGATCTACCGGCAGTAGAGTTTCATCATTTTTAGAGATAAGCGAACTTTTAAAAAATACGACTTGGTCGATCCGAAAAATTGCTATTTCTGGACTACAGAGAGCCTCAATAGGGGTGTATAACACTTTGCTTTGTTCTAACACGCATATGGAGTGTGCTGGGGTAGTGAAATTATACTTTTATTCAGAATGACATGCAGATTACCGGCATCGCTTTTAGAATCACTGCCGCAGAGCGGCACAATGACAGAGCCTGGAGGTGGCATCAGTATGAGGAGACCATATAGTGGCTGAATGACACAGCGTGGAGGTGTTGGCAGCATGAGGAGACCATATAGTGGCTGAATGACACAGCTTGGATGAGGCTGAAGCATGAGGAGATGATAAAGTGGCTGAATGACACAGTGAGGAGGTGTTCGCAGCATGAGGAGACCAAATAGTGGCTGAATGACACAGCGTGGAGGTGTTGGCAGCATGAGGAGACCATATAGAGGCTGAATGACACAGCGTGGAGGTGTTGGCAGCATGAAGAGACCATATAGTGGCTGAATGACACAGCTTGGATGAGGCTGAAGCATGAGGAAACCATGTAGTGGCTGAATGACACAGCGTGGAGGTGTTGGCAGCATGAAGAGACCATATAGTGGCAAAATGACATAGCATGGAGGTGTTGGCAGCATGAGGAGATCTTTATAGTGGCTGAATGACACAGCATGGAGGTATTGGCAGCATGAAGAGACCATGTAGTGGCTGAATGACACAGCGTAAAGTTGGCAACATGAAGAGACCATATAGTGGCTGAATGACACAGCGTAGAGGTGTTGGCAGCATGAAGAGACCATATAGTGGCTAAATGACATAGCATGGAGGTGTTGGCAGCATGAGGAGATCTTTATAGTGGCTGAATGACACAGCATGGAGGTATTGGCAGCATGAAGAGACCATGTAGCGGCTTAATGACACAGCGTAAAGTTGGCAACATGAAGAGACCATATAGTGGCTGAATGACACAGCGTAGAGGTGTTGGCAGCATGAAGAGACCATATAGTGGCTAAATGACATAGCATGGAGGTGTTGGCAGCATGAGGAGATCTTTATAGTGGCTGAATGACACAGCATGGAGGTATTGGCAGCATGAAGAGACCATGTAGTGGCTGAATGACACAGCGTAGAGTTGGCAACATGAAGAGACCATATAGTGGCTGAATGACACAGTGTGGAGGTGTTGGCAGCATGAGGAGACCATGTAGTGGCTGAATGACACAGCGTGGAGTTGGCAGCATGAGGAGACCATGTAGTGCCTGAATGACACAGTGTGGAGTTGGCTGCATGAGTAGACCATATAGTTGCAGAATGACACAGCCTGGAGCTGGCAGCAGCATGAGTAGACACTAGGACTTCACAATTCCTAAGATTAAAAGATTAATTTTGAAATTTAAATAGAAGATTTATGGTAGCTACTGCAACCATAACAATTTTTAGGCCCAGGCCCAGCAGCATCAGTAAACCATATATTGGCTGAAGGACACAACCTGGAGGTGGCTGAAGCATGAGGAAACCATTTAGTGGCTGATTGACACAGCGTAGAGGTGTTGGCAGCATGAAGAGACCATATATTGGTTTAATGATACAGCGTGGAGGTGTTGGCAGCATGAAGAGACCATATAGTGGCTGAATGACACAGGGTGGAGGTGTTGGCAGCATGAGGAGACCATATAGTGTCTGAATTGCACAGCCTAGATTTGGCTGAAGCATGAGGAAACCATATAGTGGCTGAATGGCAGAGCCTGGAGTTTGTGGCAGCATGAAGAGACCATATAGTGTCTGAATGGCACAGCCTGGAGGTGGTTGAAGCATGATGAGACCATATAGTGGCTGAATGGCACAGCCTGGAGTAGGCTGAAGCATAAGGAAACCATATAGTGGCTTAATGGCACAGCCTGGAGTTTGTGGCAGCATGAGGAGACCGTATAGTGTCTGAATGGCACAGCCTGGAGTTGGGGCAGATGAGGAGACAATGGGGCCTCACAATCACTAAGAATAAAAGATTAATCTTCAAATTTCCATTGAAGATGTATGGTACCAAGTGCTACCATAAACACATATAGGTAATGTCCTAGGCCCATCAGCTTCACTAAACCCTGTAGTTGCTGAATGACACAGACTGGAGCTGGCTGAAGCATCAGTAAACCATATATTGAATGAATGACACAGCCTGGAGGTGTTGGCAGCATGAGGAGACCATATAGTTGCTAAATGGCACAGCGTGGAGCTGGCAGCAGCATGAATAGACACTAGGGCTTCACAATCCCTAAGATTAAAAGATTAATTTTGAAATTTAAATTGAAGATTTATGGTAGTTAGTGCTACCACAATTTTTTTTAGGCCCAGGCCCAGCAGCATCAGTAAACCATATATTGGCTGAATGACACAGCCTGAAGTTGGCTGAAGCATGAGAAGAGACCATATAGTGGCTAAATAAGACAGCCTGGAGGTGACAGCAGCAGCATTAGGAGTCCTGAAAGTGACCCGGTGACAGACTGGTGCGGTGGGTGGCAATACCAGTACCCAGCAGGGCCGGACTGGGGATTAAAACAAGCCCTGGAAATAATTACAAACCAGCCCCACAGCATCGCATCAGCCATCAGTAGCCACACCTAGATTTATCCCCTTACAGTACACTAATATATATAATTTCAATTTTTTTTAATTTCCTCAATATATATTTAAAATAAATAAATTGCTACTGTATTTCACTATGCTGGAGCAATTTATATATGTGTCAATTTTCCATGCATTAAAATACTGTATATATCTATATAAGTCATACATTTACCAAGTAACAATAGTATGGGAGGAAAGGAAATATTACCATCACACTATAACTGACCAAGTCCTCTATACTTAGACTGATATTAACAATAATGAAGCTATAAAAGGAGGAATATTATTACCATACATAATACCATTATACGGTTACTGGCCAAATCCTGTATACTGAGACCAATATTACCAGTATACAAGGCGGAATATTATCACCATACATATTACCATCATACTACTACTGACCAAATCCTGTATACCAGTGTTTTCCAACCTTTTTCGGCTCGGGGCACCCCTCTGAAAAAAAAAATTTGCGGGGCACCCTGACTGAAGTTGACGAGCAAAAAAAAAAAAAAAAGTAAAATATATATATTTTTTAAAAGCCACATTGCACACAAATTCCAATATCTATTTATCAGTGGGTATGTAGTTTAAAGTGCTGCTTTATACAGCAACTCACATGTGACATCTTCTCTGATCAGTGTTGTTCGTCTGGTCTGGACCGTCCTAACCATTTCTTCCAGCCACAACTTTTAACCGTTAAACCTGCAAAAAAAATCTATTAGGCTCTTCACTTTACCAGCATTTTACAAGTGAAGAGGAATACAGGGGCGTATAGGTGTAAAGGGGTAACAGAGGGGTTGTACATGGGAGACAGATGTGTGGAGGAGTATACGGGGGAGACAAAGGGCTGTACATGGGTGACAAAGGGGTGTACATGGGAGACAGGTATGTAGAGGAGTATATGGGGGCGGAAGAGGAGTTAAGGGGGTGATAGAGGGGTTTACAGTGGTGGCAGAGGGGTGTAGAGGAGTGTACATGGGTGACAGAGGGGTGTAGAGGAGTGGTAGAGGGGTTTAGAGGAGATTACATGGGTGGCAAAGGGGTGAAAAGGGGTGTACATGGGTGACAGAGGAGTGTACATGAGTGACAGAGGGGTGTAGAGGAGTGGTAGAGGGGTTTAGAGGAGATTACATGGGTGGCAGATGGGTGTAAAGGGGTGTACATGGGTGACAAAGGGGTGTAGAGGAGTGTACATGGGTGATAGAGGGGTGTAGAGCAGTGTACATGGGTGGCAGAGGGGTGTATATGGGTGACAGAGGGGTGTAGAGGAGTGTACATGGGTGACAGATGGGCGTAGAGGAGTGGCAGAGGGGTTTAGAGGAGATTACATAGGTGGCAGAGGGGTGTAAAGGGGTGTAGATGGGTTGCAGAGGGGTGTACATGAGTGGCAGAAGGGTGTACATGGGTGACAGGGGTGTAGAGGAGTGTACATGGGTGGCAGAGGCGTGTAGAGGAGTGTACTTGGGTGGCAGAGGGGTGTACATGGGTGACAGAGGGGTGTAGAGGAGTGTACATGGGTGACAAAGAGTTGTAGAGGAGTGTACATGGGTGGCAGAGGGGTGTACATGCGTGACAGAGGGGTGTAGAGGAGTGTACATGGGTGACAGAGGAGTGTAGAGGAGTGTACATGGGTGACAGAGGGGTGTAGAGGAGTAACAGTGGGATGTAGAGTAGTGACAGAAGGGTTTAGAGGAGTGTACATGGGTGGCAGAGGGGTATAAAGGGGTGTACATGGGTTGCAGAGGGGTATAAAGAGGTGTACATGGGAGATAGAGGGGTATAAAGGGGTGTGCATGGGTTGCAGAGGGGTGTAGAGGAGTGTACATGGGTGACAGAGGGGTGTAGAGGAGAGTACATGGGTGGCAGAGGGGTATAAAGGGGTGTACGTGGGTTGCAGAGGGGTATAAAGGCGTGTACATGGGTGACAGGGATTTAGAGGAGTGTACATGGGTGACAGAGGGGTATAAATGGGTGTACATGGGTTGCAGAGTGGTATAAAGGGGTGTACATTGGTGACAGAGGGGTATAAAGAGGTGTACATGGGTTGCAGAGGGGTATAAAGGCGTGTACATGGGTGACAGGGATTTAGAGGAGTGTACATGGGTGACAGAGGGGTATAAATGGGTGTACATGGGTTGCAGAGTGGTATAAAGGGGTGTACATTGGTGACAGAGGGGTATAAAGAGGTGTACATGGGTTGCAGAGGGGTATAAAGGCGTGTACATGGGAGATAGAGGGGTATAAAGGGGTGTGCATGGGTTGCAGAGGGGTGTAGAGGAGTGTACATGGGTGACAGAGGGGTGTAGAGGAGAGTACATGGGTGGCAGAGGGGTATAAAGGGGTGTACGTGGGTTGCAGAGGGGTATAAAGGCGTGTACATGGGTGACAGGGATTTAGAGGAGTGTACATGGGTGACAGAGGGGTATAAATGGGTGTACATGGGTTGCAGAGTGGTATAAAGGGGTGTACATTGGTGACAGAGGGGTATAAAGAGGTGTACATGGGTTGCAGAGGGGTATAAAGGCGTGTACATGGGTGACAGGGATTTAGAGGAGTGTACATGGGTGACAGAGGGGTATAAATGGGTGTACATGGGTTGCAGAGGGGTGTAGAGGAGTGTACATGGGTGACAGAGGGGTGTAGAGGGGTGCACATGGGTGACAGGGGGTGTCAGCGGTGACAGGGGTGGACAGGAGTGACAAGGTGGTAACAGGGGTGACAAAGGGACAGAGGGGTGTACATCGGTTACAAGTATGTGGTCAGAGGGGTGGACAAAATGGGGGTGAACATGGGTGACACGAGGATGGACAGGGATGACAAAGGGGTGGACAAGGGTGACAAGCAGTTAAAAGAGGGGTGGACAGGCGTGACAAAGAAGGGTGGACTGGGTTGACAGAGGGGTGAATGGGGGGGTGGACAAAGGTGACAGATGTAGACTGGGGGGTGGTCAGAGGGATGGACGGGGGGGTGAACATGGGTGACAGGGGGAAAGACAGGGGTGACAGAGGGGTGGCCAAGGTGGACATGGATGACAAGGGGATAAAAGAGGGGGGACAGAGTGGTGAATAGGGGGGTGGACATGGGTGACAGGGATGAACTGGGGGTGGACAAGGTGGATATGAATGACAGGAGGATAGATATGGGTGAGGGAGGGGGTGGATGGACATGGGTGAGGGAGGGGGCAGATGGACATGAGTGAGGGAGGGGGGATGGACATGGATGAGGGAGGGGGGATGGACATGGGTGAGGGAGGGAGGATGGACATGGGCGAGGGAGAGGGTGGATGGACATGGGCGAGGGAGGGGGTGAATGGACATGGGCGAGGGAGGGGGTGGATGGACATGGGTGAGGGAGGGGGTGGATGGACATGGGTGAGGGAGGGGGTGGATGGACATGGGTGAGGGAGGGGGTGGATGGACATGAGTGAGGGAGGGGGTGGATGGACATGGTGAGGGAGGGGGTGGATGGACATGGGTGAGGGACGGGGGTGGACATGGGTGAGGGAGGGGGGTGGACATGGGTGAGGGAGGGGGGATGGACATGGGTGAGGGAGGGGGGATGGACATGGGTTAGGGAGGGGGGGATGGACATGGGTGAGGGAGGGGGGGATGGACATGGGTGAGGGAGGTGGGGGATGGACATAGTACAGGACCTTAAGCAAGCCATTTTTCCTCCCCGTTCTTCCCCTCTCCGGCAGGGAACCGACTCAGGGCTCCGGCAGGGCAATCATTCACTGCACTGCAGGGGAGGGGGAAGCTAAGGGAGGCTGGGGTCCGCTGAGACACCTTAAATCTGTTTGCCACTATCCATATTTGTAAAGTGTTGGTGTGGCACCATGGTCAATCTACTCTCATATATCAGGCATTGGTGGTTGGAAATCCTGGCTGATCCATGCCTGATTCATCTTCACAATGGTCAGTCTCTCCATATTTTTCGTGGCAGACGAGTTCTCCTTGGGGTTACTATGGCCTCCACCACACTAAACAACCGCTCTGATGGCACACTACTGGCCAGGCAGGACAGCTTTTCCAGGGCAAACTCTGCTAGTTGCAGCTACAAATGAAGTTTGGCTACCCAGAAGTCGAGTGGATCTTCAAGGGGGGGGTTTGGTATGGTCATGTCAAGGTATGCCACCACCTGTTGGTTCAGGTCCTACTCCAGATGTACCTGCTGCTGATAAGTTGCTTCACTATGTGGGTGAAGAAAGCTACTTGTCATGACAAGCGCTCCGGTCTCTGCCTTTGGCCTGGAGCGCTCGCCTCCTGCTGCAGCCATGCGCGCCTTGGTTCTTCTCCGTGACCGGGAGCGCAGTGTCCCTGTGGGCTCCGGCGGGGATGCGGGTCGCGTCGCGGCTCGTCCCCGCACGCGATCCGCATCCCAGTCTCATTTACCTCTACCCGCTCCTGTGTACACCGGCCACGTGTCCCGACGCGCGCATCCCTGCTCTCTGGGGCGCGCGCGAGCTATGTTAAGTTTAAAGGGACAGCGCACCAATGATTGGTGCCTGGCCTAAATGGTTAATTAAGGGCCAAATTATAAAAGTACCCTGCCCCTTCCTGCCCTTGCAGGATCTTTGTGCCCTTGTGCCTCTGAGAAAGTGTTCCCTGTAGCCTAGTATTGCCTTGCCTGTTGCCGAACCCGTTGCTACCGTCTACTCGCCTTTGAACCCTTGTCACCTGCCCTGACCTCTGCTACGTCCGACTATGCTCTTGCCTGCTCCCTGTGTACCACGCCATATCAGCTGCCAGAGAGGTCGAGTTGTTACTGGGGGACACGACCTGGTAGTTACCGCCGCAGCAAGTCCATCCCGCTTTGCGGCGGGCTCTGGTGAAGACCAGTAACTGCTTAGAACCGATCCCTCAGTACGATACACGCCATCGCCTCTCTGGTCTAGAGGATCCACTACCTGTCCTGCCGGTCCGTGACAGTAAAAACCAGCCATGGATCCCGCTGATGTTCCCCTGCCAAGCCTAGTGGACCTCACCTCCATTGTGGCCCAGCAGGGTCAACAGCTGGCTCAACTGAGCGCTATGATGCAGCAGCTTCTGCCCTCTCAGCAACAGTCAGCCCCTCCGTCTGCATCTGCTACTTCACCTCCGCCTGCTGTAACCACCGGTTCCAGAATCCGTTTGTCCCTGCCTGACGAGTATGACGGAGATCCGAAGCAGTGTCGTGGGTTCCTGTCGCAGTGCTCTGTATACCTCAAGCTGCTGTCCGACCAATTCCCTTCTGAGCGAGCCAAGGTAGCCTTTATCCTCAGTTTGCTCTGCGGGAAGACCCTGGCCTGGGCTACTCCGCTATGGGACCGCGCTGATCCAGCCACCTCTTCCGTCCAGAGCTTTTGCAGGGAGTTCAGGAATGTTTTTGAGGAACCTGCCCGGGTTTCCTCCAAAGAGACTGCCTTATTAAACTTGACCCAAGGAAGTTCTACTGTGGGTGACATCCATGTATGCCATTCAGTTCCGCACCCTAGCTTCTGAACTGAACTGGAACAATGAAGCCCTTTGTGCCACCTTCAAGAAGGGACTTAACAGCGAGATTAAGGACGTTCTGGCTGCACGTGAGCTACCTTCCAACCTTAGTGACCTCATCTTGCTGGCCACTAGGATAGACATGCGTTTCACCGAGAGACATGAGGAACTCCTCCTGGAAAAGGAAAAGGCTCGTCCTAGATGCTACCCTCGTCTGGCTCCTGTTTTTCTGCGTCCACCTCAACCTGTTACTGGGCCTCCCGCAGTGGAAGCCATGCAGGTGGATCGGTCACGTCTGACTCCGCAAGAATGAAGCCGTCGCAGAGACGAGAACCTGTGTCTTTACTGTGCCAGTACCGAGCACTTCCTTAGAGATTGTCCTCTACGTCCACCGTGTTCGGGAAACGCTCGCACCTAGTAAACGTGGGAGAGGCGTTGCTAGGTTTGGACTCTTCCTCTCCACGCCTCATCATACCCGTGCAGTTGTCCCTCTCTTCCAAATTCTCTTTCTCCGCTGCCGCCTTCTTGGATTCCGGTTCAGCTGGCAACTCCATCCACGCCTCCTTGGTAGACAATTTTTCTCTAGTCGGACCAATATATGGAGGGTTAAATTAATTTATCAACCTATAGATCCCTATTAATAGGAATCCAAAAATCCCTAATTTCCCATATATATTCTCTTTATGGTGAACCCACAAGCTTTAATAAAGTGATTGTGCATGAACATATAATGAAAACTCACATGGGTTAAAAATGGCAGAGCAGCAGCTCAGTAATTGGACTGATATCTAGCTACTGTATATATAGGCCAGTATACTCTAGCCTTATCTGATTAGCTCTGCTAAGGTGGAAATGCCCGGCGTGCCTGCAGTGCACGCTGAGCAGGTTCTGAGCTGCTGCTTTGCTTTATATTAAAATTGAGTCCCTACTCTGCCCCCCTCGACATGTTTCGCTGCCTCTGCAGCTTTATCAAGAGGTAGCGGGCATATGAGCGCGGGCGTCCTCTAAGTTATATTTATAGACTCCCCTGATGTTCATTTGATATCCTGGCAGCCTATCACAAGATGCCTCTATCGCTATTCACATCATAATTGTACATAGGCTATGATTGGCACCTCTGATAGCCTTTCAAAGAGCTGAAAAAGCATCCACCAATCATGTGTGGATATCCGCTTAGCTCCTCGGATTGGTTAAGAGACATTTTCATCACATGCGCACTCTCATCTGCGCCGTGGAAAATATCCCGAGACTACGGACCTGCGCGGTCTCGTCTGCGCTAATACTTAGTTCCGATTGCCGTGTTAGGCCTCGGTGCGCATGCGTGCATCGATACCTACGTCATCTGCGCTAGTTTAATATGCGCAGGGACTTGGTTTTATGGGACATTCTACCTATTTAGTGTTCTTCCTTACAGGTATTGGCACATAGTAGGTTACCCCTTACATTATGTACACATTGTATGTATCTCCAAGAGAGGACCTTATAATTACTTATACTTTTTGGAATCCGGATTATTATATGATGTCTATTATGATTCATTTCTAAGATATAATCTATTTGATTCATATATATGCAGAAGACCTCTCTTGGAATATTGTATAATGCATCACATCTGTATTTAGGGGTATATCTTTATTGTGATCTTACTAAATCTTAAATATGTTTTATTCAGTACATTCAATATTTACTTGTGAAGTTAGTAGTTTTACTACCATAAAGGAGATTTTTTTAAGAAATAGATGGATGTTATGGTTTTTTGCCTATATGGCACTACATAATTATCCCTCTGGTATTTTAATATAGAAGGTTCCTACTTCTGCTTCTATCACATTGTCCACCCTGCTGGGTGTTAATTAGTTTAATATTAGTAATGCCCATTCTTAGTATCTTAAACTTTTTTACTCTTCATCTTTTAGCCCGTTGTCACTGTGACTCCTCACCACCGAGG
The DNA here is from genome assembly GCF_029499605.1 of Hyla sarda. Taxonomy (NCBI): domain Eukaryota; kingdom Metazoa; phylum Chordata; class Amphibia; order Anura; family Hylidae; genus Hyla; species Hyla sarda. The sequence goes on from NC_079189.1 coordinate 227,649,640, forward strand.
GCCATCTCTCGATCAGTGAATATACCACACCCATGTCCACCACATCTTGTTCCAGTGATTATGGTAAGTATTCTTTTTAGATATATAATTTTTATTTTTATTATTTTAATTCCTCATGTATCCATGATTATGGATGGAAACTGATTTTAGGCTTGCCTTACTCATGGTTATTGTAGGTAGTCATTTCATAAGATTTAAGGTAAGTCTCATTATCTGACCATATTGGTTATGACTAATATATTTTTTGCTTTTTTCAATTAATGGCTGGTCACAAAAATGCTGTAAAAGTAAAACCCTCGTTAATACCATGAGGGCTCAATGCTTTCAATCTGTGTATCCACATTGCTTCTATTTTAAGTAGCAATTTGTCGATATTGCCCCCTCTTGGGCCTAACTTGGGTTTTTAAATACCACAGAATTTTAATTCTGTTACGTCTCCTTGATGTATATCCCTCATATGCCTAGCTAATGGGGTATCTTTTCCTGTTCTTATTGTACTCATATGCTGTGATATCCTTCGCCTGAGCTGTTGACTAGTTTTTCCCACATAAATCTTGGGGCAACTACACTCGGCCGGGTATATGACCCCTTCTGTTTGGCAATTAATGAACTCTCTGATCTCAAATTTATGCCCGTCTACAGGATTTGTAAATTCTTTTTTCTTGGGTAGAAATCTGCAAAATGTGCATGACCCACATGGATAGGATCCCTTGGATCTATGTTCTAACCATGTGGTCTCTCTTTTTTCTGCAAAGTGACTTCTTACCAATTGCTCCCTAATGTTGCGTCCCCGACGATATGTGACACTGGGATACGGGGTAAGTACCTCTTTTAAATCTGAATCGGCTAACAGTATTGGCCAATATGTTTTCAATATCCCCATTACTTGTTGGTTGTTCTGGTCAAAAGTTCCCATACACCGGACAAGCCTTTGGTCCTGTACTTGTGTCTTTTCTTTTATTAATTCTGATCTCGGGGTTGACCTAGCCCTAGCGAAGGCCCTATGTAGGATCTTCTTGGGGTAACCCCTTGTCACAAACCGTTGATGCAACAGATTGCATTCTGCCAGGAATGCCTCCTCACTTGAGCAATTCCTTCTTGCTCTCAAATACTGGCCTGTAGGAATGCCAGCTTTCAATGGTCGGGGATGATGACTTCCCCAGTGTAGGAAACTGTTAGTAGACGTCTCCTTCCTATAGATTTTAGTTTGTACGCTGCCTCCAGGTTCGATAGAGATCTCCAAATCTAAAAAATTCAGTGTCTTAGCGTGAATTTCTGAGGTGAAGTGCATTCCAATTACATTGTGATTAAGTGCCCTAACAAACTCATTAAAGTGGGTGACAGTGCTGCCCCAAAAAATCAAAATGTCGTCAATATAACGACCCCAAAATAAAATGTGCTGTGTGTATTCTCTATAAGTGTCCGAAAATACCACCGTGTCCTCCCACCAACCTAAAAATAAATTAGCAAAATTCGGTGCACATGCAGTGCCCATAGCTGTGCCTTTTGTCTGTAAATAAAAGTGCCCATCAAAGGTGAAATAATTGCGTGTAAGTAAAAATAACAATAGTGAAATAACAAACTTATTGTGACTAGTGAATTGTGTTCCCCTAGTGCACAAAAAGTGTTCAACCGCCTCGAGCCCCAATTGATGCTGTATATTCGTGTAGAGTGCTTCTACATCTATACTAGCTATATGTGTATTAGGCGGAAAGAAGATCTTCTCGAGCCTGGAGACAGCATATCTTGTATCCTTAATGTAGGAGGGCAAGGAGGCAACAAAAGGAGCAAGTATTTGATCAACGTACAGACTAATGCCCTCGGTCAAATTTTCATTGCCCGAGACTATGGGTCGTCCGGACATGGGGTCTTTTTGTTTGTGCAGCTTAGGTAAAGCATAAAAGGTCACCAATGTTGGTTTATAATTCATCATCACTTTAAACTCTTGATCTGAAATCATTTTATCTTCTTTAGCTTTCATCATAAGGTCTTTCAACTCTATGACATACTGTTTTGTTGGATTAGTGGGCAAGCGTTTATAAATTTCTTTGTCTTTCAATAGTCTAAGGACCATAGCTTTATAGTCTTCCTTAGACATAATAACAAGGTTGCCCCCCTTATCTGAGGGCTTAATTTCTATTCTATCATTATCTTGCAGTTGTTGAAGCGCATCCCTTTCTCTTTTTGTTAAATTATTATTGTATGATTTAGGTGTTAATCCCGCTAGTTCATCACTGACCATTTTAACAAACGTGTCAATATTACTATATTGACTAAACGTAGGGGTAAGTTGTGATTTTGGCTTTAGGAACGAGAAAGGTGGAGACACCGGAGTTCTATTCCCAGTGTCATTCTCATCAAGGAGATCTATCAGATCTGAAACCACTTGTTCATCTTGTCTCTGCATAGAGTTCCCGTCACGGGCTCTGTGTTTATGCATTTTATGCAGAGCAAGCTTTCTCGCGAACAAATTGATGTCTTTTACCCAATCGAAGGAGTTGTACTTTGGAGTGGTAGACAAGTACCGTATTCCAATAGTCCGTCTACCCAAGCCGCTCTTCGTCTCTACTGTTAACAGAGAGAGACTTTCTGCCACGGTGCAGTACAGCACCCAGCCTCTGCAGATGGGCATTGGGATATTTCATACTGAAACTTTGGAGTTCTTAGTCCTTCCCTTCTGCTCTTCCGAACTCCTCCTGGGCCTGCCGTGGCTTCAACGTCATTCTCCTGTCCTGAATTGGTTCACCGGGGAGATCTTGCGTTGTGGTTCCTCCTGTTCTGACCGTTTCAAGTCTGTACTTGTCAAACGGGACCCGCAAGTTTCTCCGCCTCCTGGCCTGCCTGAGCCATACCACTCCTTTGCGGATGTCTTCTGCAAGAAACAAGCCGAGGTCCTTCCCCTCACAGACCCTATGATTGTCTGATCAACCTCATACCCGGTTCTACTCCACCCCGGGGCAGAATTTATCCTCTCTTACCTCCTGAGACTCTTTCCATGTCCGACTATACACGAGAGAACCTACAGAGAGGATTCATAAGAAAGTCTTCTTCCCCTGCCAGAGCAGGATTCTTCTTTGTTACTAAAAAGGACGGTACTCTTCGGCCGTGCATAGACTATCGGGGACTCAATAGCATCACTATCAAGAACCGTTACCCTCTTCCCCTGATTGCAGAACTCTTTGACCGTCTGCGAGGTGCCAAGTTCTTTACTAAGTTGGATCTTAGAGGGGCCTACAACCTCATTCGGATACGAGAGGGTGATGAATGGAAGACTGCTTTCAATACCCGAGATGGTCATTTTGAGTATCTAGTCATGCCTTTCGGACTCTGTAATGCACCAGCCATCTTCCAGGAGTTCGTGAACGACATCTTCAGAGACCTGCTCTATACTTGTGTGGTAGTTTACCTGGATGATATCCTAATATTCTCCTCTGATCTGGATCAACACCGTACTCAGGTTCGCCTTGTACTTTCCCGTCTTAGGAAGAAACGTCTTTATGCTAAATCTGAAAAGTGCCTGTTTGATCGTACCAGTCTCCCCTTCCTGTGGTACATCATTTCTGCCAAGGGACTACAGATGGATCCTGCCAAGCTTTCCGCAGTCCTGGACTGGCCTCGTCCCTCTGGCATAAGGGCCATACAGAGATTTCTTGGATTCGCAAACTACTACAGACAATTCATGCCACATTACTCTACCCTTGTGGCACCTATCGTGGCTTTAACCAAAAAGGGAGCTAACCCTAAGACTTGGCCTCCACAGGCCGAGGAGGCCTTTTGCGCTCTCAAATCTGCTTTTGCCTATGCTCCAGTCCTGTCCAGGCCCGATCCATCCAAACCTTTCTACCTGGAGGTATACGCCTCCTCCGTGGGCGCCGGAGCTGTGCTCACACAGAAGACTGAGAAGGGCAAGTCGGTTTCCTGTGGTTTTTTCTCTAAAACTTTCTCTCCCACTGAGAGAAATTATTCCATAGGAGACAGAGAACTACTGGCCATTAAGTTGGCTTTGGAGGAGTGGAGACACTTACTGGAAGGATCTCTACACCCCGTGAACATTTTTACGGACCATAAAAACCTATCCTACCTCCAGTCGGCTCAGAGACTGAACCCCCGTCAAGCCCGCTGGTCTCTATTTTTTGCCAGGTTTGATTTCCTGATCCATTTTCGACCCACGAGCAAGAACATCAGAGCCGATGCACTTTCCCGCTCCTCAGATATCTCTGGAGTAGAGGTCAAGCCCCAGCACATCGTACCTCCTGAACGGTTGGTCACCGTGGCTCCTGTGGACCTGCAAAATCTGAGGAAAGACCTTTGTTGCCCCTCGTCTCCGTTTGAGAGTACTTAAATGGGGACATTCATCCTTGGTTGCTGGCCATCCTGGAATCCGTAAGACTACGCAGTTGATCTCCAGAAGATAGTGGGGGTCTTCTAAGGAAAAAGATGTGGCTGATTTCGTCCAGGCTTGCTCTGTCTGTGCCCGAGACAAGACCCCTCGCCAAAAGCCGGCAGGGTTGCTTCCACCCCTTCCAGTTCCTGAATCTTCCTGGTCCCATGTCGCTATGGACTTTGTGACGGATCTTTCTCCATCCCACGGTAGAACTGTTATCTGGGTGGTCGTGGATCACTTTGCCAAAATGGCCCACTTTACTCCATTGCGCTCTCTACTTTCTGCACCATTGCTGGCTAAACTATTTCTACGCCACATTTTCCGCCTGCATGGACTGCCTTCTCACATAGTGTCCGACAGGGGGGTACAATTTGTTTCTAAATTCTGGAGGGCCCTCTGTGGACAATTAAGGATCAAGTTGGACTTTTCATCCTCCTATCATTCCCAGTCCAACGGCCAAGTAGAGAGGATTAACCAAATCCTGGGAGATTACCTCCGACATTTTGTCTCCTCCAGACATGATGATTGGGTCGACCTTCTTCCCTGGGCGGAGTTCTCCTACAACCACAAGGACTCTTCTGCTTCTAATAAGTCACCCTTCTTCGTGGTGTTTGGTTGTCACCTGTTGCCACTACTGCCCATCTCTACCACTTCTGTAGTACCTGCAGTGGATGATCTGGTACAAGATTTCGCTTCCATCTGGTGTGAGACACGTCACTCCCTCTTATTGGCCTCCTCCTGCATGAAAATCCAGGCCGATAAGAGACGTCGGGTGCCTCCTCTCTATGCTCCCGGGGATAAAGTTTGGCTTTCCTCAAAATACATTTGTTTCAGGGTACCCAGTTATAAATTGGGCCCCCATTTTCTGGGACCCTATAAAGTCAAGAGGAGAATTAATCCTGTTTGCTACCAGCTTCATTTTCCCTCTACTCTAAGAATTCCTAATTGCTTCCATGTTTCCCTATTGAAACCGGCAGTTTTTAATCGCTTCTCCCCTAAGGACATTTCCCCTGCTCCAGTGACCGGGACCTCTGACATCTTCTCCATGAGGGAGATCTTGGCTTCTAAGTTTGTCCGAGGGAGAAATTTTTTTTTGGTTGACTGGGAGGGCTGAAGAAAGATCTTGGGAGCCAGAGGAGAACATCCTGGACTGCAGTCTCATCCTAAAATTCCAGGGTACCAAAAAGAGGAGGAGGCCAAAGGGGGGGTACTGTCATGACGAGCGCTCCGGTCTCTGCCTCTGGACCGGAGCGCTCGCCTCCTGCTGCAGCCATGCGCGCCCCGGTTCTTCACCCTGACCAGGAGCGCAGTGTCCCTGTGGTCTCCGGCAGGGATGCGGGTCCGTCTCAGCTCGTCCCCGCACGCGATCTGCATCCCAGTCTCATTTACCTCTCCCCGCTCCTGTGTACACCGGCCACGTGTCCCGGTGCGCGCATCCCTGCTCTCTGGGGTGCGCGCGCAAGCTATGTTATGTTTAATGGGCCAGCGCACCAATGATTGGTGCCTGGCCCAAATGGTTAATTAAGGGCCAAATTATAAAAGTACCCTGCCCCTTCCTGCCCTTGCCGGATCTTTGTGCCCTTGTGCCTCTGAGAAGAAAGATCTTGGAAGCCAGAGGAGAACATCCTGGACCCCAGTCTCATCCTAAAATTCCAGGGTACCAAAAAGAGGAGGAGGCCAAAGGGGGGGGGGGCTACTGTCATGATGAGCGCTCCGGTCTCTGCCTCTGGACCGGAGCGCTCGCCTCCTGCTGCAGCCATGCGCGCCCCGGTTCTTCACCCTGACCAGGAGCGCAGTGTCCCTGTGGTCTCCGGCAGGGATGCGGGTCCGTCTCAGCTCGTCCCCGCACGCGATCTGCATCCCAGTCTCATTTACCTCTCCCCGCTCCTGTGTACACCGGCCACGTGTCCCGGTGCGCGCATCCCTGCTCTCTGGGGTGCGCGCGCGAGCTATGTTATGTTTAATGGGCCAGCGCACCAATGATTGGTGCCTGGCCCAATGGTTAATTAAGGGCCAAATTATAAAAGTACCCTGCCCCTTCCTGCCCTTGCCGGATCTTTGTGCCCTTGTGCCTCTGAGAAGAAAGATCTTGGAAGCCAGAGGAGAACATCCTGGACCCCAGTCTCATCCTAAAATTCCAGGGTACCAAAAAGAGGAGGAGGCCAAAGGGGGGGGGGGCTACTGTCATGACGAGCGCTCCGGTCTCTGCCTCTGGACCGGAGCGCTCGCCTCCTGCTGCAGCCATGCGCGCCCCGGTTCTTCACCCTGACCAGGAGCGCAGTGTCCCTGTGGTCTCCGGCAGGGATGCGGGTCCGTCTCAGCTCGTCCCCGCACGCGATCTGCATCCCAGTCTCATTTACCTTTCCCCGCTCCTGTGTACACCGGCCACGTGTCCCGGTGCGCGCATCCCTGCTCTCTGGGGTGCGCGCGCAAGCTATGTTATGTTTAATGGGCCAGCGCACCAATGATTGGTGCCTGGCCCAAATGGTTAATTAAGGGCCAAATTATAAAAGTACCCTGCCCCTTCCTGCCCTTGCCGGATCTTTGTGCCCTTGTGCCTCTGAGAAGAAAGATCTTGGAAGCCAGAGGAGAACATCCTGGACCCCAGTCTCATCCTAAAATTCCAGGGTACCAAAAAGAGGAGGAGGCCAAAGGGGGGGGCTACTGTCATGATGAGCGCTCCGGTCTCTGCCTCTGGACCGGAGCGCTCGCCTCCTGCTGCAGCCATGCGCGCCCCGGTTCTTCACCCTGACCAGGAGCGCAGTGTCCCTGTGGTCCTGTGGTCTCCGGCAGGGATGCGGATCCGTCTCAGCTCGTCCCCGCACGCGATCTGCATCCCAGTCTCATTTACCTCTCCCCGCTCCTGTGTACACCGGCCACGTGTCCCGGTGCGCGCATCCCTGCTCTCTGGGGTGCGCGCGCGAGCTATGTTATGTTTAATGGGCCAGCGCACCAATGATTGGTGCCTGGCCCAATGGTTAATTAAGGGCCAAATTATAAAGTACCCTGCCCCTTCCTGCCCTTGCCGGATCTTTGTGCCCTTGTGCCTCTGAGAAAGTGTTCCCTGTAGCCTAGTATTGCCTTGCTTGTTGCCGAACCCGTTGCTACCGCCGCCTGCCCTGACCTCTGCTACGTCCGACTACGCTCTTGCCTGCTCCCTGTGTACCACGCCATATCAGCTGCCAGAGAGGTCGAGTTGTTACTTGGGGACACGACCTGGTAGTTACCGCCGCAGCAAGTCCATCCCGCTTTGTGGCGGGCTCTGGTGAAGACCAGTAGTAACTGCTTAGAACCGATCCCTCAGTACGACCCGCGCTATCGCCTCTCTGGTCTAGAGGATCCACTACCTGTCCTGCCGGTCCGTGACACTACTCATCAGCGACTTTAGACTCAGGCTGCTGCTGATGGAGCTGGTACTGCCACCCCACCCCTCCCCTCCCCAGCAGCCATGGTAGTGGAAGGTGAGCACAGGGGGCCCCCCGATTCAGACCTGCGAGAGGATGGTCGATGATGCCGATAGGCATCGGCCAACTGACTACATAGGAGGCCTCTGTAGTAGGTAATTTTGTCCTCCCTCTTAGTGGGTGTAAAAAAGGCCCCTATTTTGTGGCGGTAGCGAGGATCCAATAAGGTGGAGATCCAGAATCATCCCGCTGTCAAATGGTGATAATTCTGCTGTCACTATGCAAGCAAGTGAGCATGCATTGTGCCATTTGTGCAAGTGACTCGGAGGGACTCCCTGCCTCCATCTCCACTGCATACTGCCACAGTGTGTCTGGGTCCTCTGTCTCGCCTTTCTCATAACCCTCAAGCTCCTCTGGCTGCTCCTGCTCCTCCTCTCCTGTCAGATTACTAGAATAAACGCCCATTTGGCTAAACCTAAACTGAGCTCCCCTCCTCCTCCAGTTTAGCCCCAAAAGGGCTCATGGTGCAGTGAGATGTAGGCGCCGCGTCTCCAGTGCCCTGACCAGCCATCGTTTCCAACACGTATTGTAAGAAATGAAGCAGTGGAATTACGTCATTCATCCTGTAATCCTGGCGATTTACCAATAAGGGGGCTTCCTTAAAGTGTCTGAGCAAACGGCAGGTGTCACCTATGAGCTGCCAGTGGTTAACTTTGAAGTTACACAGAGGAGTACCCCTATCCGCTTGGATCGTCAAGAAATCGGTGATGACTTTTCTCTGTTCGTACAGTTGGTCCAACATATGGAGGGTGGAATTCCAATGTGTGGCAATGTCACAAATCAGACTATGTTGAGGGATACCGTTCTGATGCTGCAGCTCGAGGATGGTGTGCTTTGCGGTGTACGAGTGGCTGAAGTGCATGCAAAGTTTTCTTGCCATTAGTATGTCTTGCAAATGGGGGGACACTTCAGGAACTGCTTCACAACCAGATTGAACGAAGTGTGCCATGCAGGGCGCATGGCTCAGCCTTCCCAGTCGCAGCGCATGCAAGATGTTCTTCCCGTTGTCATTCACCATGGTTCCCATTTCCAGTTTTCGTGGAGTAAGCCATGCTCCGATTCCTTTGCAAATTACTTTTAGCATTTCCTCCCCTGTGTGACTCTTTTCACCAAGGCAAACCATGTGAAGAACAGAGTGACACTGCCGTGCCCTGCACACATGGTATACTGAAGGGCCACTGAGACTTGTCTGGGCATTAGAGGCTGAGGACATGGTGGAGGATGAGGAGACAGAGTCACACACTGTCACAGGACCAACGGCCTGAGAGTGTTGAGGAGGAAGCTGCGTGACCTGTCCAAGTTGATGTTGTGGCTGTGCAGGAACCACTTTCACCCAGTGAGCGGTAAAATACATATATTGTCCCTGATCATAGTTACAGCTCCAGACGTGCACTTTGGTACACACCAACAGGCTCAAGGACTGGCCCACCTTCTCTTCCACAAAATTGTGCAGGGCTGGTACTGCCTTCTTCGCAAAGAAATAAAGGCTTGGCCCTCTCCACCTCAGCTCGGCACAAGCCATCAGTTTTCCGAAAGGTGCTGAGTCCACCACTTGAAAAGGGAGAGACTGCAGCACTAGCAACATGGACAAGTGGGCGCATACTGTTGTCTCTTGGGCATGGCTTCACTGATGGATTGTTGGCAGAATGGCTGACTAAAAGTAGCAGGAGCAGGAGCATCTGGAGCGACAGAAGGAGGGTATGACACACAGCTCCCTTCGGCTGAGGTGGTGGAGCCTTGGCTGGCTGAAAGAGAGAGCTGTGTGTCACTGGGTGATGCAGCAGGTTGGGCCACTACATTGGGACCCTGGCCACGCTTCACCTTTTGCCGACATATCTAGCAGGTGGCTATGTGAAACTCCTCTGCCGAGTAGATGATTTTCTCTCCAAAAGTCTGCACTAATTGATTGCTACTGCCGCCGTCTCCAAGAACCCCTGCTCCACTACCTCCCAGGAAGGTAGGCTGCCGCAAAGCAGGTGGTCTCCCCTGGGCTCCAGAATTTCCTCTTCTGCCACCATGCTGACTGCCAACCATGCTACCACCCTGCTGGCTCAGCTGCTGTCTCACGTGCAACCTGCAACTCTCTTCTCCTGATGATGGTGCACCCGGCTCCCAATTGTGATCGGCTTCATCATCATCATCATCATCAACCAGTGTGTGCACGTCACTGATTTCCTCCTCAGGTTCCTCAACAGTGTCTGCTTCAGGGCAACACCGCCTCCCACGTCCCTCTCCTCATCACTAGTAGCCCGCCTAGCAGAGGGAGCAGCAGATGTCTCCTTCACTTGTTGGCTGGGCAGTAGCTGCTGATTGTCCTCTATTAGATCGTCCTCAATGAATAGTGGAGCTGAACCCACAGTATAAGATACTTCTGTAGGGGAGGGAACAGCATAGGACAGAGGCAATGGGAGGACAGGGACTGCTCCTGGGCCATGCCAACTGAGGGTTGTGTCTGAGGAACCCACCGACTGTTGACTGGGGGTATCAGATGTTACTTGTGATGAAATGGATGACCGTGTTAACCAATCGATAATGGCAGATGGGTTGCTGGTCGAGACACGACCGCTAGCTGACAACGGGAGCTCAGGCCTCTCGCTGCGACTCCTGCTGCCACTCGCCCCTAGTCTTCTGCGACCTCTGCCTGAAGAATTTAGCCCTCTGACACTCCTCTGTGCATGTCCTGGCACTTCTATTCTTGACATACTAAGTGCGTATATGAGGGGAGAACAATACGCTTCACTATGCTTAAAACAGTATTTGTCTAGAACAGCAGCATGTGTGTATTTTTGTCTGGACTTTAACAGCATCTAGGCCCTTAACAGATTAAGGTACAAAATAGTACACTATTTAGATGTAGGTATGTGGTATGCACTTATGAGGGCAGAAAAATGCACTTCAGTACGCTTAATAAATGTATTGGAGTAAAAGACCAGCCGGTGATTACTTTTGGCTGTCCTATCACAGTATGTAGGCCCTTGATAGATTAACAAATACAAATAGTACACTACTTAGATGTAGTTACAGTATGTGGTATGGACTTATGAGGGCAGAAAAAATCGGAACATTACGGTTAAAAAAAACATATTTTTGCACAACAACAGCAGTACACAACAGTGCTGCAGTTCAAAAAAGCTGTGTACTAATCACAAAATTGCACTCTGTCAAAGACTATTAGGAATGGACTGCTGGGTATTATACCGTCTACAGACTAGTATAACCAGCAGATGATTTATTGTTGAACAAAGACACAGAATTGCACTGAAAAATTATTCCTGACTCCTCTGCTAAGGTTTATCAAGTTGAGACAGCTTGTTGAAATGTATGAGGCAACAGACAGCTATCTGCCCCTCTCTGTAATACAATGCTGAAGAAAGTAACTGGGAGGTTAATGGCTGCAGTAAAAATCATTTTCAGTGAAAAAAAACACTGCTCTCTGTCCACCAGAATGCTGATGTGACTAGGATGTAAAACGCTGCTGGAATGAGCTTTTCTGTGTAACACACATACACAGCGAAGTCCATCCTATCTGTATGCAGTGTAATGAATTATATGACGAGCCACAAAATTGCTGCCGAATATATAGGGCTGTGACATCACAGGGGTGACTGGCTGCTGCTAGGCGGCATCCTGCATGTGATTCAGGGTCATCCTACTTCCCTTCCCACCTTGCCTTCCCACCTTCCCAGCTTTCCTTGCTCCATGTACTGACATGTGGATCTGCCATTTTTTATGCCCTGGAACCTGGACCGCAGTAAATAAAGTTTAATGAAGCGATTCGCACGATACAATCACTACGATATTCGCATTCGTTGTGAAACAAATATTTCATGAAATTTGTAACGAATTTGGGTTTGTCAGCTTCAATTCACTCATCTCTAATAATTTTAGATGCTGCGATCGACTTTGATCGTGGTGTTTAAAAGGTTAATGCTGGACATCGGCAAAATCTCCAATGTCCGGCATTAGCTACGGATCCTCGTTGCTGATAGCAGTTGAGACCGAAAGGATATAAAGCGAGCTAAGCTCCTGAACTCGCTTCATAGACCAGCCACACGGCTGCACCAAATATATTTGCTTTTTAAATATATGGGTTTGTTTAACCGCTAACAGCCCCTTGAATGAGATTTTTTTTTTTACTACATTTCACAAACTTTTTATTTTCAATGAAAGCCCACAGTGATATGCCAAAATAAGTTTCCACCTACTGAATTTAAAAAAGTCACTAAGAATGTGCAAACAAAATTTTGTAAAATAAAGAGCATAAATAAAAACAAAAAAGAGAAAATATTAAATGTTTTTTAAATTCGTTTGGTAAGGAAGAAGGATATTCCTTAGGCATATGACTTACCAGAGGTTTTTCAATTCTTCAGGACGTTAGTGTCGAAGACTGCCATCACAACATGGATGCATAACGTAAAATTGTCTTAGACTGCAGAACACATTTGGTTGCAGTTTCATGCAATCCTGTATCCAAGAAGAACTCAAACTTGCCATTACCCTCAGCACTCCAGTTTAGAGTAGGTTCACATCTATACCACACACACCCATTTGTGGTATACCACAAATGGATGCACCAAAACATGAACAATTTGGTTAAGTATTCAAAACATGTTTATCGTATTTGAAGTAAAGAATACCAGTTCTTCACACCCTCATTTCACATCAGTGTTGGAACTTTAAGGCTAGGTTCAGACTACGGAATTTCCGGGTGAAATTTTGCTTAGAGATTTCAGGCGGAAATTCCGCTTGCTAAAATGTATAGTGTAGTGAATGGTTTTCCATTCACAAATTCACACTTCGGAATTTGTGAAGCGGAATTTGTGAACAGAAAATCCGCTTAGAAATTTCCGCCTGAAGAAAGGGGCTGCTCTTTCTTCAGGCGGAAATCCGCATGGAACGCATTGCAGTCTATTGGAGACTGCAGTGTCCGCTCGGTCCTAGCGCCGACTGATTCAGTCAGCGCTGGCCTCACTTAGAATCTCCAGGCGGAAATTTTCTGCCCGGAGATTCCGTAGTCTAAACCTAGCCTAACAGGACGAGGATGTGGGGGCAGCACTGAGCATCACACAGGCTTCGACAAGGAAATTGTGGGAACACACACAGCACCACTGCTCTCTGTGGACTGCCTTCTGCTTTCCTTCCTGCTGTTGCTTCTAATCACATATGGCCATGACAAGCTGGATGTTTGCAAATTGCATTGAGACAATAAAATTAATTGGGACTATACAAAACCCTAGTGCGATGCTATTGATGTACACATTTTAAATGGATACGCCAGGATTCCCTTTATCTAGCCATAAATATATAGGCCCTCATTTACTATTGCAAACCCAACATGTTTTGTCGGGTTGTGCGCCAGATCCTGTTGCATTGCGCCAGAAATTCTGTCTGCGCCAGATTTTGTGCCAGAATTTGCAGCAGAATTGAAAAAACCCTGACTAACTTTCCATTTTGCTAAGAAAACCCAAAAGAGGCGTGGCCGCCGGGAAAAAGGGGGCGTGATCTCCAAAAAGGGGCATGTTCCCGACATTTTCACAAAAACCCAACATATTTACTAAAGTTTCCACATAAAATGAGGTGGATTTGAGCTGAGGAAAACCTGACAGATCAGAGCATGTGTAAAAAAAAGCAAAATGTAGGAAAAGTGGAAAATGTAGGGAAAACTTACAAAGAAACCTACACTCCACTCTTGGTAAATAAGGGCCATAATGTATGTCAATGGAAAAACTATGGTATACAGAAGGTAGCAATTTTTTTGTGGGATAGAAAAGTAGTGCCTGCAAATCTTTTCTATCTCACAAAATAATCAAAGCCAATCGTACAGCAGACAAAATGTAGTTAAAAGTGACATACTTTAAGGACATTTATCATTAATCATTCTTGTCTTTGGAAAGTGAGTTCTGAAGTCATTTTCTTTTGCTTTGCTTTAGCTTATGTTCGACATATCTATCATACTATGGGGGGGATAGGACTTTTATTTTATACTTTTTGAAGAGGTTTGCAACTGTTTTAATGCCTATGTATGACATTGGCACTTCATAAAATTGTGACCACTGTAAAGTGAAAACTGAAAGTTGCTTACGTGAGGCTATTTGATACTTTCTGCGAACCCAGAAAAGTCACAAAAACATTGCTTAGGTGTACGTGCGACACTTTGTGCACCTAGCGTATGCAAAAAATTCTGTGTCAACAAGATTTTCTCCCTTAAACTCATATTTCAGATTAACAGTGGAAAATATAGAGGTTATATGGCAATATTTATTTTAAGAAATGTCCCCAGGCTGTCTGCTGAAAAAAAAAATAGCTTCTACTTACCTCCTTGGCTCCTCTGCAACCTTCATTATTGCATAGCCCAGTCTCGGCTGCCTTTACCGGAGCTGTAGACAATATGTCACATTACTGCTTGGCCAATCATTAGGCATGTTTCTTAGGAAAAAAAGTGTTTGCTGGGTAACCCCTTTAAAGGAAACCTGTCATTACTTCCATGCTGCCAAAACCACGTGCAGCAAAATACAGCACGTGCGACCCTACCCTTAAGAAAACATTTGCACATGTCCTAAGGGGGATGCCAAGAATATATGTGAAATGACGGTAATTTAACAAATTGAATATAATAAAAAAAATACACCCACAATTTCAAGAAACTCCATTACACTATGTGAATTCACAGTTTTTAACATTTAACATGTAAATAGCTTTAGCTGTAGTGCATTATGCCAAGAATGATAATACCATAGTGCCAAGTCTAGTGGCAATTAATAACAGTATTGTGTGTAATACCAAAAGTGGAATAATTGTGCCAGTCTCATGGGGGTTGTTAGACTATGTCTCAATGTACAGACAAGTGAAATCCACTGCATGTCTGCACATACTGAAAATAATAAATGATCTTTTGTGTCTAATTCATTTGTGAAGACACAGAGGGAATATATTGTTAAATCTTTCTAATGTTTTTGTTCTATAAAGTTTAGAGATAGCACAAGAAGAATTCTGAATGGCAGAAGTAGGATGTGCAAATATTCCCTATGCTTATGGGACACATAAACATTATGGTGGACATTTATCAAAGCATTTAGTAGTTTTTTTGTCTAAAATTGTCACAATGTGCGACTACTCTATTTTTTGTGTGACTTTTTGATTGTACAGTGCCCTAAGCAAAAAAAAAAAAAAAGAAACTTGCTTACCAAAGCAAAAAGTGATTTTTGACTTGCGAAAGTCGCAAAAAAGTCGGATCACATGAAAAAAACTACAAAATTTACATGAAAAAGAATCCAAAATTTACTCCAGCTCAGACATGGAGCAGAAAAAGCCACAACCAAAGCAAAAAAAAGATAAATTTGCTTGCGTGAAAGAAATTTATCAGCAGGCTGAAACCAGTTGATAAATAAGTCGCACATAAGCAAAAAAAACAGTAAGGAAAATAGAACTAAGCAAACATTGATAAATGTCCCCCTATATTATTATGTAATTACTCTATGATCTTTGAGCAGATATTTTGATATGTGGCATTTGAGTTTGAGGTCACAATACTTTCTCATGTGTCATGAGAATGCTTTCTCATGTGTCAACTAGAGATGGGTGTATTTTTCAAAAATTCTATTTGGCCGATTCCCTGTTCGATCCGAATATATTAACGGTGAATCTGTATTTCAAGGCTACAGAGAGGCTCAATAGGCGTGTAGAACACTTTTCCTTGTCGTAACATGCATATGGAGTGTGCTGGGGTAGTGAAATAATAATGTTTTTCAGTATGACATGCAGATTGCAGGCGTCGCTAATTAGAATCACTGCCGCAGAGCGGCACAATGACAGTCTGGACCCACTATGGTTGCTTCAGTCTTTGAATGGATAGTGTTTCTTGTGATGATCTCAATTGGCAGACTATGAAATTACTTCTAAACTCTCCCTGCCTTCCTGCCTGCAGTGATGAGGGCTTGAGGTCAATCGACTTCCCCTGTGCTGATCTGTATTGTCAATAACGTTAATTAGTGACCCCACAGTGTCTGCTCTCTAGCCAAAACGAATGTGGGCTTGAGGTGAATGGATTCGCCGCTGTAAAGATCTGTATTATCAGTAATGGTGATTAGTGTGCACACACAGGCTCTGATCTCGGAAATGCCTGCCGAATATAAAGGGCTGTGACATCACAGGGCTGGCTGCTGATAGGCTGCATGCTGCCATGTGATTCAAGGTTATCCCACCTACTGGCCTTCCCAGACTAGCTTGTCCCATGTCCTCACACGTCAAGCTGCCATTTGTGAAAGAAAAAACAACAAGAGATCGGAGGGGGTGCCCCATGTGATACCGTTTGAGTGATGAAACAAAGGGAGAGGGGGGAAGAAGATGATGATGCGGGGCGTGTAGGCTCCTTAGGTAGTACCTGCTCACCTTAGAGCAAGTTTAAACTTGCATATCAACCCACATGCGGGGTTGCAAAGAAGCCAGAACCGCTGCTAGGCCTGAGGTTGCATATTAATAAAAACAATAAAACCAATGCAAGATAAGATTACGTGTTTCCAACTAATCTGTGCCACTCCGCTGTGAACGATACCTAATACAAGTCACAACATCTCCCAGATTTTTGGCTTTTCTGAAGGCAACCATCGGTTTGTCTTCAGCTAATTCTTCTTCTTTCTAAATTAAACACCAATTCTTTTTTATGGATTATTTTATTATTTTGGCAGGGAACTATATTTAAAAGAGAAAGAGAAATGGTTTTACTTCTTATTTATGGATGTCCTATTACTTCTATTGCTTCCTTCCTCTGAATAATGTCACGTGATTCTGGGCTGCTTCTCTCTTAAATGCACTCTCTAAGACTTTCTGCGGGTAACCTCTTTGTCTCAATCTTTCATTTAATTCCAATGCCTGCAATTTAAAGGAATCATCTGTGCTATTAATGTGGCACAACTGCAGGAACTGACCGTACGGTACTGCGGTCTTTACATGTTGAGGGTGATAACTTTCAAAATGCAGGAGGGAGTTACCTGCCATGGGTTTCCTGAAGCCCTTTGTCTGAGGTCTATCACCTTCGGAGACCACCAACACATCAAGGAACTCGAGTTCTTTTTTGTCACATTTCCATGTAAAACGTAAGTTCATCGGATTAGCTTTATTCATATGTTGGACAAAATCTGGGAAGTCCTGCCTCGACCAGGACCACACTATAAATACGTTGTTTATGAAACGACTGTAATATTTGATCCATTGAAGATATTTATTAGATGCCAAAGATGTATTCTCTCTCAAAGATCGCCACAAACAGATTAGTGAGGGTACAGGCCATGGGGGTGCCCATGGCCACCCCGCCAATCTGTCTGTACCAAGATAACCCAAAACGTGTGTTACAAGATGACTAGCTTATTGAAAACATAATTGTGTGATACTCTGTTGGGAGATGTATATTCTATATTTATCTATGTATTGCCACCCTGTGGTTGTCAACTGTTTTACAAGCATACTGTGATATTGATTTTAATTTGTTTGCATTTTACATTTTCCAGTATATTGATGTGGACCACTTGGTGAGATTCCTCTTGTTGCAGCTAATACACCTTCTTAGAGGAATGTCACAGGGTTGAAAGACATAACTTACTTGTTGAGGCTTTACAGTGTCACAGCAAGTCATGGTAAGGCAGACTTGAGGGGTCCTAGAGGTGTACCCAAATGCCAAAGGGCTGATGCAAGCTGCTTGGGTGGCTGCACTGTGGGTGATGGTCTTAGTTCCCTTTGGGCACTCCCTGGGGTAGGAATCAGGCATGATGGAAGTTAGACAGCCCTGATGTTGTGGTAAGGATTAAGACACTGGATGTAGAATAAAGAGGAACAGAATCCAACTTTTTTGCCTGGTTCAGATAATAGGTGCAAATGCAGTCTTTGGTGAAATCTCAGGAGGTGGAGCACCGTGTAATAGGCTATGGGGTTCTTCTCTTCCTTGCTCAACTTTATCACATGATCATTCCGCACTTTCCACCACCAAAGGGGGGTATATCACACTGGTTGGCACCCGACAGGGTTTCTGATACTTGTGATCCTCACTGACACTCTGTTGGGCCTAAATCTGGGTACCACTGGGTACAGGCAACTTGAGGTGCAACTCTCAGCTATATGAATGGTGGGCCCGGTCTGAAGGTTAGATGAGTCCTAGAATGCAATGAGGCACTTATGCAGCTTTCTGAGCTACTGGCACTCTTGCAAGGAATTCCTTAAGTTATGCCTGAATTTCTCTGGGTCATCAATCCTTACAATGCTGGGGCTTTGGCACCATGTCTAAGTTGAGGCCTAGACTGTAGAAGGGATAGTAATGCTGCTCCACTCCTCCTTAGGGTATGTTCACATTGCATAATTCCTGCAGAATTACACAAGTGGAATTCTGGCAGTGAACATCATCATCAGGGTGCATGGGTCTTCTGCAAGACCTGTTCACACTGAGGAATTTCAGCGGCGGACAATTCCGCCACTCAAATTGTTCAACGCAAAGAAAGAACATGTTAATTCCTTGCACAGAAGTCTGCGAGCACTGCATAGCCGTCAGTGGTGATGGCGCAGTGCAGCACGGGCCTACCACCAAAGTATTTTTGGTAGCAGCCGCCAGATGGAATCTCGGCTTGCAGAATTCTTGAGCGGATATTCCACAGTGTGAACATACCCTTACACTCTGCTCTATCCTGACTGACTACCTACAGGCCTTGATGTAAGGTAGAATGAGCAAGGGATCTCCCCCATTTCTTCATCTTTATCCCATATAAAGCTAGGTCTTAATGACAACCAAGTGGTAGCAGTTTTCTTGACAGACATAAAGACAGCAAAGGTACATTAACAGAGTAAATGACAAGTAAATAGCACATAATACAAACAAATGCTTAAAATAAAAGTGCAGTATATGAGGGTAGCTTATTCGACAAACATAGGGCAACATAAATAACAAGCTGTTAGACACTGCACTTTTATAAGGGGGTCCTTTGGTTTATAACGTTTTTCAAGCATTTTTTAATCTCATTGACTTAGTATGCAGAAAGTGAACTGACACGTGCCACATCTTTCAAGGTTCCAAACAGCACTTATGTGACACAATGATGGGGGTGCAAATAACTTACTATAGCAGACCTTTTGAAGGAGAACTTCTTGTACAGTATGCCTTAGGCAGGCTGTACTAGAAGATCGCTGATTTGACAGTACACTGCTATAGATATAGGTAGTAAACTGAAAAAGTAATCTAATGACAAAAAAAGCAGAAAGAAAAGTGTGGTGTCCTGGTACCGCATCTTATACAGTACCTATGTGTCTGTGGGTCCCCATAGCCAGAGTCCCTAGGATGTAGGGGTCCACGTTATATAGTCTGCACTTGTCACCTCTATTCCATATAGTAAATCAGTAGTTTACTCAAGGTTTATGTAAATATAGTGATATACATGTAAATAAATGGTTAATTACCTGCGCGTTGCGTACCAGAACCTGCGGGTAACATGACTAGGTGAACTCTATGGTATTTCTGCTTTAGGACCTTTGGAGGTCCTTATGACATATGCAATCCCATCATACTGTGTAACAGTGAATGACAGGTATTCGGACCAATCAGATTCACCCGCCCCCTGCCCATATAAGGGAGCGGCGGCCATTGTTCTCTCTCTTGTTCCTGGGCTGGCAAACGAGAAGGATCTGCGCAGCTATTATTATTATTAGGCCTGAGCCTTGCGGTAATGGCTGAATCTATTCAGAATCGTGTGTGTATCAATCCCAAGCACTCTGCAAGATCACCGGACCTTATCTATCCCCTAAATCTGCAATAATTATCCTAAAATCAGAGACTTGTAATAATACTCAAGGTCCGCAACAACTGTCAGTCACTGAACAATATAGAGACTGTTTATATAAGACTGTCACTGTGCATTGGATTTACAGCCAGCACTTAAGTTATTCAAGTTCAACTTCCTTGTGGACCTTCAGTCATTTCATGCACCTATCGTTACTGGGAAGGGCGGCGATAGGCCGGAGAATCACTTCAGCATATTAGCCCCAGCCTGGCGTCACGAACTATCGGGTTAATATTAACCCCTCATATACCGAAACAACATCCCCACTACTATACACCCCCCAACGCTCTCCACAAAAGTATAAAAAAATGCATTTAAAAATAATAAAAATGTCAATTGTGCTCCCCTTTTCAATTTTTTTTTTCTTAAAGTGTAAAAAAAAAAAAGCATTTAGTATCACCATGTGCAAAAAAATCCTGCATGGTAAATAGTGTAAATGAAAAAAATACCAAATTAAGAAAAATTCAGACTTTTGGTCACATCAGATCCTAGAAAAAATATAATAATAAGCGATCAAAAAAACACTGTTTGAACATCTCGTTCCTAAACCCAGAATTGTTGGAAAGCAATGACTGGAGCTCTTTTATAGCAGCAGCAGTGTGGGACCTAAGAAGGTAAGAGCCAGTTCTTTTTTTATTAATTCCCTCCCTAACCAAATTTTATCAAGACTTTTTTGCCAGACTACCCCTAAGTTATAATTTTTTT
This sequence comes from Hyla sarda, assembly GCF_029499605.1. Lineage (NCBI taxonomy): Eukaryota > Metazoa > Chordata > Amphibia > Anura > Hylidae > Hyla > Hyla sarda. Next base: position 227,670,006 of record NC_079189.1, read on the forward strand.
ACAGTAGTAAAACATAACAAAAAATAATATAAATTAATGTAATCATACTGATCTTCAAAATAAAGATAACTTATCAGTTATACTGCAAAGGAATTGGCACAGAAAACCCCAAAAATTTCAATAGAAGGCTGAATTAAAAGATTTTTTTCATTTTTTTGTTCAATTTCAGGCCACAAATAATGCATTTTTTGTTTTGCTGTACATTCTATGATAAAATGAAGGATGTCTTTGAAAAGTGCAATTGGACTCGCAAACAGCAAGCCCTGTGTGTGTAAAAATAAAAGACTAATAGCTCTTAGAAGATGAGGAGTTACAAACACAGAGCTAAGTTTTGTTTATTGTTTTAACCAATTTTCAGCCAATTATTGTATGTGATATTTTATTTAGGGCAGCAAACATTGTCTCTTTCATATTACAGAAGCTGCCTTTTTGATTGTATTGTACTGGACTGTTCATATCAGCTGTACATAATACCTAGACTTAAGAAATACCTTAACATCTCCCAACAAAAAGCTACTTGATGGAAGTTTAACCAAACTAAAGCCTAGAATTACAAATCCACAACACAGAAAATAACATATTACAGAGTAAGTGCAAGTATTGATCTTGTTCAATGCTTCAGCAGTTTGGTGAGGCTGTTGGTCATGGTTGGATGAATAGATTTTTTTTTTTAAACACTGCTTATGGTCGAATTTACTTCTTCAATTTCTTAAAATAGTGGAATACCTTTCTTGCCAAGTACAGTCACTGACTGGGAAAGAACTCATTACAGCCCATGATTGTTCTGCTGAGGTATTTAAAACCAAGGTAAGGTAAATATTCTACTACAGCCTTGTGAAAAATATAAGACATTTGTTGACAATATTTTATGTTTATTCAACTGAATATGATTTTTTTTTAACTAAACAAACAATGACAAATTGACTTTGCATTAGTTGATACAACAAACCATTCACAGATCTGCCATTTCATGTCTGGTTCTAATATTTTACATTGACAGAAACTATTTCTAACAGGTCATTATTAAAACTGTCTAAAAAAACATAAAATTTTTACTTTTTTTTTATTTTTTTACTTTTTTATTTTCCATCTGTGTGATGATTGAAGAATCTCTTGTTTCATATGCACTGTCCTTTCAAAATTCCCTTTCAGCAGCTTGATGGTATTTAGATTCAGACTTTAACTTGACCATTCGAGAACCCTTCATGTCCTTTTTTTTCTTGGTGGGCTGCCAGGCCCTGAGTCAGCCTTGTGGCCCCAAACTATATCAATTCCCAAATGATGCCTATAGTTCTGGTAAAGTGCTGTCTTTTTGCTTTTGCAAAGTATGACTGTAAGGATAAGTTAAAGGGGTATTCCGGGCAAAAACATCTTATCCCCTATCGAAAAGATAGGGGATAAGATGTCTGATCGCGGGGGGCCTGCCACTGGGACACCCCGCAATGTCCCTGCAGCAGCCTGCATTCTATGCATAGCTGCGTCTGCAGTTTCGGAAACCTCCAGGCTTCCGAGACGGGGGCATGACGTCATGCCACGCCCCCTCCATTCATGTCTATGGAAGGGGGCGTTGCGGCCATTATGTCCCCTCCCATAGAAATGAATGGAGGGGGCATGGCATGACGTCACGTCCCCGTCTCGGAAGCCCGGAGGTTTCTGAAACTCCAGACGCAGCTACGCATAGAATGCGGGCTGCTGCAGGGACATTGCAGGGGGTCCCAGTGGCAGGCATCTTATCCCCTATGCTTTCGATAGGGGATAAGATGTTTTTGCCCGGAATACCCCTTTAACATCATGTTTTTGGCCTCCATGGCACAAATATGATGGCAGACTGTCAAAATAGGATATCAACGTAAATATGCACAGATAGGCACAAACCCCATTGATTTCAATGGTTAAAACATAACGGGCTAGTTACTACATTCATGTAATTTTTTGGGCATATACATCTTTGGACCTGGTCCTAATAGTACAAAAACAACGCTTTTGAGTTGGAGACGAAAAAACATGTATACCATCAGAAAATTTCCCGAACACAACTGGATTTGTTAGAATCCCTTTTTGACATTTTGCCAACATATCCATGGTACGAGGCACAAACGTGATGTGAATGAACCCTAATACTGTGAATAAGATGAGGACAGATGAAACAAAGTCAGAATCATTGAAGTTTTGCTCTAGCTTTACTGTTTGTACTTTCATTGAGCTTGCTGAGACAGCTGCAATTCTTCTTCCAGACCTATAGGCATTTATAGTCTTATTTCTGAAGACTCTTCTGCATTTACAGTGATACATTTTAGAGCAAAAGTTATAGAAGGATGTTAGAGGTTCTACAGTTTTCTGCATGGGTAATCATCAATGTGGACAGTAGATTCTTCTCTACTTCAAGGGTGTCTGTCACCTGTAAGGATAGAAAAAACTAAAATTGTTCAGCACATCCAACACCGCTATTATAGATGTAATAAAAGGATAAAGCAAGGAGTAGCTTGATCCTGCATGTCCAGAAATTTTAGGCTCAGTACTAGCCCAAGAGAAGCATACTCTTCAGTGTTGTGTTAATCCCAGTATGTCGTGTTGATCCCCTCATCATGGTGGGATGGTACACACTATTTGCCCAAATGGGAACCTTAGAACCTATATATTTTCTCCATGGAAGTATTCCATTTTAAAATGTTTCATGTTAAACATATATCTTAGTGCTAGCAGTGTGCTGCTGTATATCTTAGTGCTAGCACTGTGGTGCTGTATATCTTTGTTATCTTAGGGCTAGCAGTGTGCTGCTGTACCTCTTCTGCTGTATATCTTAGTGCTAGCAGTGTGCTGCTGTATATCTTAGTGCTAGCAGTGTGCTTCTGTATATCTTAGTGCTAGCAGAGGGTTGCTGTATATCTTAGTGCTAGAAGTGTGCTGCTGTATATCTTAGTGCTAGCAGAGTGCTGCTGTATATCTTAGTGCTAGCAGTGTGTTCGGTATATCTTCGTGCTAGCAGAGTGCTGCTGTATATCTTAGTGCTAGCAGAGTGCTGCTGTATATCTGAGTGCTAGCAGAGTGCTGCTGTATATCTTAGTGCTAGCAGAGTGCTGCTGTATATCTTAGTGCTAGCAGAGTGCTGCTGTATATCTTAGTGCTAGCAGAGTGCTGCTGTATATCTGATTGCTGCTGTATATCTTAGTGCTAGCAGAGTGCTGCTGTATATCTTATTGCTAGCAGAGTGCTGCTATATATCTTAGTGCTAGCAGAGTGCTGCTGTATATCTTATTGCTAGCAGTGTGCTACTGTAATTTTTCTGTTTGTCAGTATAGGGCATGCATAATAGTTTTTATAGGCGGTGTACATGGACTTAGAAATGATAAACTATGTTAGGACACCTTATCATTGCCCTAAGAGTCAGACGTATGATATATCAGAAGTGCCAAATGTTTCAAGACCTTTACATGCAGCACCTAAACTATTGCATATTATATTATGTAATATTTATTAGGTTCCAGATGTTCATCTGATTATAGTGGCTAGTGACATTCAATCCAATAACATTGAAGTCTTCCAGTGAAGGTGAACAGAAATCTAGGTTATTACGCCGTGGCATGAAATACACTTTCAAACATATGCTTATCTTTTAATGGCAGTAATTAAATTGCTGTATTCAGAACTAAAAAGCATCGATGTTTATCTAGGAAAGAGCACATAATAGGGGAAATTAAGAGAACGGCACACAGCCCTGGCTTAGAAATATGGTAGTTTTCAGTAGTTAAAATTAGTTGAAAATGTGTCTATTGAGTAGACTGTGCATTATAAAAATAAAATGACAAGAGTCTTTGAAAACCATTTTAGGCATGTTGACTATTCGCTGTAATGTGAAAATGGTGATGTAAAACACAGTTCGTAAAATGATAAAGGTAGCAATGTGGGCTTATAAAACTATTCTTCATAAATGTCACCAACACAGAGCAATAAGAAACCAGAATACAAGCAATAAAAAGTACGCTATGCTTTTTCCCTAAGCAGTAGTCTCCAAATGGCGAATCTCCAAATGTTCCCAAACTACCATTTCCAGCATGGCTGTCTGGGCATGCTGGAAGTTGTAGTTTTCCAACATCTGGAGGTCCACAGGTTGGTGACCACTACTTTACAGTATAGCATAATTTCTAACTATAAAGAACATAGCTGTGGAAGAAAAAAGGCCTCACCACTCTTATTATAGATGAAACTCGCTACCTTGCAACGTTGCTATGTGAATGAAGGCTGCAGGTGAGTGCACAGAGTAGAGCGCTTACTTGTGGTCTTCATTAGCATGAACTGTACCAGCCCTTTTTATTTATGTCCGCAGTAAAATATCAACCAATGGGACCAGGGACGTGCACAGACATTTTGAAGGGCAGGGGCTCAAGTAAAAAAAGAGGGCACTTTTCATAATTTAAAAAACGTCTGCCAGACTTAATGGGCAGATGTGCTGCGGCCCAGGGATACAATGGACTCCCGCCAGGCCTCCTCGACATTCCTATGCCCATTCTATGAAGGTCTGCCATGTGTATATACACTTTGTCTGTGCTGTCAGTCTTATTTTCAGAAAACATGTGACAGCTGCCCTATAATATACTGTATTATAGAGGAGATTTATCAAAACCTGTGCAGAGAAAGAGCGGTGCAGTCGCCCATAGCAACCAATCAGGATTTTCCTCTGCAAAGCTTTTAATAAATCTCCCCCTATATGCAGCCCCTGAGCTCTATATGACAGAACCCATCCCCAATCACCCAGCACCCATCCCCAATCATCCATCCCCAATCACCCATCCCCAATCACCCATCCCCAATCACCCATCACCCATCCCCAATCACCCATCACCCATCACCCAGCACCCATCACCAATCACCCATCACCCAGCACCCAGCACCAATCACCCAGCACCAATCACCCAGCACCAATCACCCAGCACCCATCACCAATCACCCAGCACCAATCACCCAGCACCCAGCACCCATCCCCAATAACCCAGCACCCACCTTATGCAGGAATCTCCACACAGCTCTGGTTCTTACACTGAAGAGATGACACCACACTAATATATGCTTACATGCTACAATATACAAGAGTTGGCAAAAAAAGAATTATAAATATACAAAGACGGCCAGGCATAGCACAGCATACAGAATGGAGGCAGAGAAGCTCCGCCTCCATTGCGCACAAGACTGACTTCACATACTGGCAATGTGGGGCAATACCTAGAAAATGGAAAGACCAATTTTTTTATACATGCACCGTAACCTAGTGTATTGGGTTTAGTGCGAGTAAACAGCCTGTCAGTTTCCCTTTAATTATATACCGTACCCCCCTTAATTCCCTATATACTGTGCCACCATTCATCTATTAATTCCCTATATACTGTGCCACCATTAATGAACTATATACTGTGCCACCATTAATGAACTATATACTGTGCCACCATTCATCTATTAATTCCCTATATACTGTACCACCATTCATCTATTAATTCCCTATATATTGTGCCACCATTAATTAACAATATACTGTGCCACCATTCATCTATTAATTCCCTATATACTGTGCTACCATTAATGAACTATATACTGTGCCACCATTCATCTATTAATTCCCTATATACTGTGCCACTATTAATTAACTATATACTGTGTCACCATTAATGAACTATATACTGTGCCACCATTCATCTATTAATTCCCTATATACTGTGCCACCATTAATGAACTATATACTGTGCCACCATTCATCTATTAATTCCCTATATACTGTGCCACTATTAATTAACTATATACTGTGTCACCATTAATGAACTATATACTGTGCCACCATTCATCTATTACTTCCCTATATACTGTGCCACTATTAATTAACTATATACTGTGTCACCATTAATGAACTATATACAGTGCCACCATTCATCTATTAATTCCCTATATACTGTGCCACCATTCATCTATTAATTCCCTATATACTGGGCCACTATTAATTAACCAAAAATACAGGGGCACTGTATTGTATGATCATATACAAATGTCTAGGTGCGAATACCAAAATACTAGATAACCTATCAAGAAGCACTAAGACAATAATATAAATGCAAAAGTGTACAAACTTTATTAAAGTGTTACAAAAAGACACAAAAAATCTTAAAACCTTTTAAAATAGGAACAGGTACAGGTGGACAAACAGGCATCTCAACTCGGCATATAGGACAAGAAAACAGTGAGGGACAACCACAGTAAACCTGTCCTGGCAGGTATGAATAGTAGGCCAAAATGCTGTATAAATATACTAGCTGAAAGGTAAATAGCACTAACACACCTGGATATGGACAGAACAATAGAGGGTACCACTACAACACTATTCTAGGGTCACGCACAGACAAGAAAGATATGTACTCACATACTAGACACGGTGCTGCATCACCAAGCCAATATCAGTGGAGAGCAAGCCAGGGACAAAGTGCATCAGGCTAACTGTCAGCCAAAGCAGAACACCCATATGCTGAAATCCCAAAGCACTGGTGGGTAAAATGCAGCACAGTGTCAGTGTGAACTGGGAGAACCCTTACCGAGAGAAACCGCCACCCCAACTTCGTTTCGCTTTACGCTTCCTCAGGGAATGTATGGTATAGCAGACAAACATTATATTCATATGCTCCATGGACCATAGACATTAAACAATCAAATGGTTTAGTACCTGCAGGTGCGGTCCACGAGTTTCATCGGGCCGCCGCCATGTTGGATATTAATTAACTATATACTGTGCCACCATTAATGAACTATATACTGTGCCACCATTCATCTATTAATTCCCTTTATACTGTGCCACCATTCATCTATTAATTCCCTATATACTGTGCCACCATTAATGAACTATATACTGTGCCACCATTCATCTATTAATTCCCTATATACTGTGCCACTATTAATTAACTATATACTGTGTCACCATTAATGAACTATATACTGTGCCACCATTCATCTATTAATTCCCTTTATACTGTGCCACCATTCATCTATTAATTCCCTATATACTGTGCCACCATTCATCTATTAATTCCCTATATACTGTGCCACCATTCATCTATTAATTCCCTATATACTGTGCCACCATTCATCTATTAATTCCCTATATACTGTGCCACCATTCATCTATTAATTCCCTATATACTGTGCCACCATTCATCTATTAATTATCTATATACTGTGCCACCATTCATCTATTAATTCCCTATATACTGTGCCACCATTCATCTATTACTTCCCTATATACTGTGCCACCATTAATGAACTATATACTGTGCCACAATTCATCTATAAATTCCCTATATACTGTGCCACCATTAATGAACTATATACTGTGCCACTATTATTTAACTATACTGTGCCGCCACTAAGGGTGCATTCACACATGCGTATTTTCTGCTGCAGATCTGCTGCAGATTTGCTTTAGCATATTTCTCTTCCCATTGTCAATGGGAAGCAAAATCTGCAGCAAAAATAGGCACGTGTGAACGCACCCTAAGGATCTATACACAGTGCCAGCATACATAAAAATATAATGTTCCAATATAATGAAATACATACTGTGCTTACATTCCTCCAATAATTCCCTAATAATGTGCTTCAAACTATACATACAAGCACATAACATAAAAGCACATACAGTACATAGGTAATATACATACATACATAGAGACACTGACACATACATACAGGTACAAATATACATTAAGAAACATAAATACACAGACACACATATAACATGGAATATATACTAAAAGATATAGCCAATAAGCACATCAGACATACAGGTACACACATACAATCACTCACAGATATATACACACATACATAGATTCACTTGCTCATATATATATATATATATATATATATATATATATATATATATATTTATGTATATATATATATATATATATATATATACACACACACACATACATACACTTGCTCATATATATATATATATATATATATATATATATATATATATATATACACATACATACACACATACATACACACACATACATTCACTTGCTCACATATATATATATATATATATATATATATACACACACACACACATACATACACACACATATACATACACACACACACACACACATACATACACACACATACATACATACACACACACACATACATAGATTCACTTGCTCACATATATAGGCATATACATAGAGATAGAGACACACACACATATATATATATACATATACACACACATATATATACATACACACACACTGACATACAATCACTCACATATATTTACAGTTACTTACAGTAAGGCCCCAGCCATCCCTCTCTGCACATACATAGAGATAGACACACACACATATATACATATACACACACACAATCACTCACATATATTTAGAGTTACTTACAGTAAGGGCTGCACAGGCTGGAGTTTGTGTCCGGACATGCTGTGGGCGGGGCTTCTCTCTGCCTCTGCTGCTCCTGTCTCCTCCGTGTGGAGAGAAGCAAAGAAATGGCAGATAATGACAGGGTGAGTGGCACCCCCTTGCTGCAGGGAGGGCACAGCACCCTCCATTAAACCACATACAACTCCCCAGCAACGGATCCTTTTTACTTCACCTGTCCCCCTGAGTCTGCTCCTCATTTTGTGAGGGCACTAGAGGGGCAGGTGAGGAAAAAGGCAGGGGCTCCAGCCCCCTTTCACTCCTATGTGTGCACGTCCCTGAATAGGAAAATGACATGATATGTTTCCATTTACAATACAGCAGAGTAGGCAGTTTAGACAAAACCACCTAAGGACAGACAATATATGTATATTATCTTCTCTTATGGGAGGGGAGACAAACAGCTTATAGGGTAATGTCTCAATACAACAGCTCTGCAATAGACAAATCTCACTCAGAAGACTATTCTTGGAGAGACGATGTATCAGCATGGTGTATTTATAACATATAGTGAGTGAAATAATGGGTTTTAACCCTGAATATACAAATTACCATATCAAGTCTACTTGTATTGATGTGTTTGTGTGGCAGACACAGTTTTTTATGAAGATCAAATAATGTTATTTTACTTCCACTCTGCTCGGCTAAATATATTTGCATTGCAAGTCCTTTTGACTCTGTCAATTCTGTATACTGCTGGCTTTAGGACAGTGGAGTGGAAGTAAAATGTGCACATGTTCAAAATATAGTTGCCCTTTAAAGGGAGCCTACCACCACTTTTACTGCACTAAACCCTTAAGGACTTTAGTGCAAATATATATTTGTAGGTAGAAATTGAAAAAACTAAAGAAAATGCAATTTTGTACATCTTTTGGGCTTTAGTTTCTTCCACGCAGTGCACTTTTCAATAAAAATGACACGTTATCTTTATTCTGTAGGTCCATATGGTTACATGAATATCCAATTTATGTTGGTTTTATTTTGTTACTTAAAAAAAAAATGATAACTACATTGACCAAAATTACTATGCTTAAAATTGTCTTGTATCTTCTGACCCCTATAACTTTTTTTCTTTTTCCACATGTGGGGCTATGTAAGGGCTCATTTTTTGTGCCCTGATCTTTAGTTTTTATCGGTACCATTTTGTTTTGATTGGACTTTTTGCTCATTTTTTCTATGGCATAAGAAGTGACCTTTGATGTTGGACTTTGGTGTTTTTTTTACGTGTACGCCATCATCCGTGCACTTTAACTAGCTTAGCTCGTGAGTAGAGATCTCGCGAATTGTTCGCCGGCGAACAGTTCCCGGCGAATTTAGCATGTTCGCGTTCGCATCGCCGGTTGAACATATGTGAAGTTCGATCCGCCCCCTATACTTTAACATTGCAGTAAACTTTGACCCTGTGAGTCAGAGTCAGCAGACACATTACATCCAATCAGCAGCAGTCCCTCCCTTCCAGACCCTCCTACCTCTTGCACGGACGCCATTTTACCCTCATTCAGCATGCTGCAGGCTTAGGAAGTGGAGGGTCAGAGAAGCTGCTCCTGCTGTATAGGGAAAGCGATAGCTAGGTTGCTGCTAGGTGGTGTATTCAGTGTCCAGTTTACTCCTAAAGCACTAGTGTAACATCTGCTTTAACCCCTTAAGGACTGAGCCCTTTTTCACCTTAAGGACTCGGCCATTTTTTGCAATTCTGACCACTGTCACTTTAAACATTAATAACTCTGGAATGCTTTTAGTTATCATTCTGATTCCGAGATTGTTTTTTCGTGACATATTCTACTTTAACTTAGTGGTAAAATTTTGTGGTAACTTGCATCCTTTCTTGGTGAAAAATCCCAAAATTTGATGAAAAATTTGAAAATTTTGCATTTTTCTAACTTTGAAGCTCTCTGCTTGTAAGGAAAATGGATATTCAAAATAATTTTTTTTTTTATTCACATATACAATATGTCTACTTTATATTTGCATCATAAAATTGATGAGTTTTTACTTTTGGAAGACACCAGAGGGCTTCAAAGTTCCGCAGCAATTTTCCAATTTTTCACAAAATTTTGAAACTCGCTTTTTTTCAGGGACCAGTTCAGGTTTGAAGTGGATTTGAAGGGTCTTCATATTAGAAATACCCCATAAATGACCCCATTATAAAAACTGCACCCCCGAAAGTATTCAAAATGACATTCAGTAAGCGTTTTAACCCTTTAGGTGTTTCACAGGAATAGCAGCAAAGTGAAGGAGAAAATACACAATCTTCATTTTTTACACTCGCTTGTTCTTGTAGACCCATTTTTTGCATTTTTGCAAGGGGTAAAAAGGAGAAAATTTTTACTTGTATTTGAAACCCAATTTCTCTCGAGTAAGGACATACTTCATATTTCTATGTTAATTGTTCGGCGGGCGCAGTAGAGGGCTCAGAAGGGAAGGAGCGTCAAATGGTTTTTGGGGGGCATGTCACCTTTAGGAAGCCCCTATGGTGCCAGAACTGCAAAAAACCCCACATGGAATACCATTTTGGAAACTAGACCCCTCAGGGAACGTAACAAGGGGTAATGTGAACCTTAATACCCCACAGGTGATTCACGACTTTTGCATATGTAAAAAAAAAAAAAAATTTTTTTACCTAAAATGCTTGGTTTCCCTAAAGTTTTACATTTTTAAAAAGGGTAATAGCAGAAAATACACCCCAAAATTTGAAGCCCAATTTCTCCCGATTCAGAAAACACCCCATATGGGGGTGAAAAGTGCTCTGCTGGCGCACTACAGGTCTCAGAAGAGAAAGAGTCACATTTGGCTTTTTTGAAGGAAATTTTGCTCTGGGGGCATGCCGCATTTAGGAAGCCCCTATGGTGCCAGGACAGCAAAATATAAACACATGGCATACCATTTTGGAAACTAGACCCCTCGGGGAACGTAACAAGGGGTAAAGTGAACCTTAATACCCTACAGGTGTTTCACGACTTTTGCATATGTAAAAAAAAATAAAAAAATGTACCTAAAATGCTTGGTTTCCCAAAAAATTTACATTTATACAAAGGGTTAAAGCAGAAAATACCCCCCAAAATTTGAAGCCCAATTTCTCCCGATTCAGAAAACACCCCATATGGGGGTGAAAAGTGCTCTGCTGGCGCACTACAGGTCTCAGAAGAGAAGGAGTCACATTTGGCTTTTTGAAAGCAAATTTTGCTCTGGGGGCATGCCACATTTAGGAAGCCCCTATGGTGCCAGGACCGCAAAAAATACCCACATGGCATACCATTTTGGAAACTAGACCCCTCAGGGAACGTAACAAGGGGTTAAGTGAACCTTAATACCCCACAGGCGTTTCACGACTATTGCATATGTAAAAAAAATAAAAATAATTTTACCTAAAATGCTTCTTTTCCAAAAAACTTTACATTTTTAAAAAGGGTAAAAGCAGAAAATACCCCCCAAAATTTGAAGCCCAATTTCTCCCGAGTACGGCGATACCCCATATGTGACCCTTAACTGTTGCCTTGAAATACGACAGGGCTCCAAAGTGAGAGCGCCATGCGCATTTGAGGCCTAAATTAGGGATTGCATAGGGGTGGACATAGGGGTATTCTACGCCAGTGATTCCCAAACAGGGGGCCTCCAGCTGTTGCAAAACTCCCAGCATGCCTGGACAGTCAACGGCTGTCCGACAATACTGGGAGTTGTTGTTTTTGCAACAGCTGGAGGCTCCGTTTTGGAAACCATGGCGTACCAGATGTTTTTCATTTTTATTGGGGAGGGGAGGGGGGTTGTATAGGGGTATGTGTATATGTAGTGTTTTTTACTTTTTATTTTATTTTTTGTGTTAGTGTAGTGTAGTGTTTTTAGGATACAGTCGCATAGGCGGGGGGTTCACAGTAATTTCTCGCTGGCAGTTTGAGCTGTTGCAGAAAATTTGCTGCAGCTCAAACTTGCAGCCCGATACTTACTGTAATCCTCCGCCCATGTGAGTGTACCCTGTACATTCACATTGGGGGGGACCTCCAGCTGTTGCAAAACTAAAACTCCCAGCATGCGCTGACAGACTGTACATGCTGAGAGTTTTAGTTTTGCAACAGCTGTAGGCACACTGGTTATGTATCACGGAGTTTGTGACCTTACTCAGTGTTTCAAAACCAGTGTGCCTCCAGCTGTTGCAAAACTACAACTCCCAGCATGTACGGTGCATGGTGTAAGGTGACTGCTGGTAGTTTGCAACTGCTGGAGGCACACCGGTCGTGAAACACTGAGTTAGGTAAAAAAAAAAAACTCTAAGTTTCACAACCAGTGTGCCTTCAGCTGTTGCAAAACTACAACTCTCAGCAGTCACCGACAGCAAACGGGCATGCTGGGAGTTGTAGTTATGCAACCAGCAGATGCACCACTACAACTCCCAGCATGCACTTTAGCTGTTTGTGCAAGCTGGGAGTTGTAGTTATACAACAGTTGAAGGTACACTTTTCCATAGAAATAATGTGCCTCCAGCTGTTGCAAAACCATAAGTCCCAGCATGCCCATAAGGGAATGCTGGGAGTTGTGGTGGTCTGCCTCCTGCTGTTGCATAACTACAGCTCCCAGCATGCCCTTTTTGCATGCTGGGAGCTGTTGCTAAGCAACAGCAGGAGGCTGTCACTCACCTCCTGCTGTTGCTTCATCGCTGGACTGTCCCTCGCCGCCGCCGTCGCTCCTGGGGCCCCGATCCCAACATGGACGCCGGGGATCGGGGTCCCCAGCACCCGGGGTCATCTTCCCGCACCCGCTCACGTCCTCCGGAAGAGGGGCGGAGCGGGTGCGGGAGTGACGCCCGCAGCAGGCGCCCTGATTGGTCGGCCGTTAATCCGGCCGACGAATCAGGGCGATCGTGAGGTGGCATCAGTGCCACCTCACCCCTGCAGGCTCTGGCTGTTCGGGGCCGTCAGAGACGGCCCCGAACAGCCAGTAATTCCGGGTCATCGGGTCACTGGAGACCCGATTGACCCGGAATCGCCGCAGATCGCTGGACTGAATTGTCCAGCGATCTGCGGCGATCGCCGACATGGGGGGGCATAATGACCCCCCTGGGCGATATGCCAGGATGCCTGCTGAACAATTTCAGCAGGCATCCGGCTCCGGTCCCCAACCGGCTAGCGGTGGGGGCCGGAATTCCCACGGGCGTATGGATACGCCCTGCGTCCTTAAGGACTCGGGATGCAGGGCGTATCCATACGCCCTGCGTCCTTAAGAGGTTAAGGACAGCACCCAAAAAAGCCCTTTTTAGGGCTGAAAGATATCAGTCCTGGTTGGGAGGGAACCGCTGGTTAAAAGGGGTACTCCAGAATCAAACGTAAGTTCCTTCAAGCAACTAAGTACTACAGTATTCAAAGGGTTGAAATATATCAGTCCGTGTGTCTTGCAACAGCTGGAGACACCCTGGTTGGGGACCACTGCATAAAAGGGGAACTCCACTGGCAAGCTTTTTTTCTTTAAAGCAACTAACTACTACAGTATTCAAAGGGCTGAAATATATCAGTCCGTGTGTTTTGCAACAGCTGGAGGCACCCTGGTTGGGGACCACTGCTTAAAAGGGGAACTCCGCTGGCAAGCTTTTTTGCTCATTGTCACACTAGTACAAATCACATTAGGTGTGGCAGTTGTGCAAATAAAAAAAATACATTTTTTGGCTGTTAAATAAAATCAGTCGTCACTGTCAGTTCACGTCCCAGTTGCCATTTTTTTTTGCCTGCAGGGCAAATTGTGTCACCCTAGTGAAAATCACATTAGGTGTGATAGTTGTGCAAATAAAAAAAATTAAAAACTTTTTTTGGCTGTTAAATAAAACCAGTCGTCACTGTCAGTTCACATCACAGTTGGGGGCAATTACATGCCTAATTTTTCGGGACTCTGCTGCGGCACTTGTTATGGTACTGCAATTTTTATGGCCGCTGCTACAGCACCCAATTTTTCATCCAGGTTCATGCCTAATTTTTATGGCCTCTGCTGCTGCATGTTTTCTGGCTGCTGCTACAGCTGCGGCTGCGACAATACCCAATTTTTCATCCATGTGTACATGCCTAATTTTTCTGGCCTCTGCTGCTGCACTTGTTATGGTGCTGCAATTTTTATGGCCGTTACTGGAGGCTCATGCACAATGCCTGTAGGCTCATGCGTCCTTTTGAGGAGGTGACAAACCTGGTCAGTCGCACCGAAGGCACCATAAGCGACATTATACCGTTTGTTTTCTTCCTGGAGCATGCCCTGAGAAGAGTGCTGGATCAGGCAGTAGATGAGCGTGAAGAGGAAGAGTTGTGGACACCATCACCACCAGAAACAGCCTTATCAGCATCGCTTGCTGGACCTGCGGCAACGCTGGAAGAGGATTGTGAGGAAGAGGAGTCAGAGGAGGAATGTGGCTTTGAAGAGGAGGAGGAAGACCAACCACAGCAGGCATCCCAGGGTGCTCCTTGTCACCTATCTGGTTCCCGTGGTGTTGTATGTGGCGGGGGAAGAAGATTATACCTTCCCTGACATCACTGAGGACGAGGAACGGGACATGAGTAGCTCGGCATCCGTCCTTGTGCAAATGGGGTCTTTCATGCTGTCGTGCCTGTTGAGGGACCCTCTTATAAAAAGGATGAAGGAGAACGACCTGTACTGGGTGTTCACGCTACTAGACCCCCGGTATAAACATAAAGTGCCTGACATGTTACCGCATTACAGCAAGGCGGAAAGGATTCAGCAGGTCCAAAATAAATTAAGAAGTATGCTGTACACAGCGTATAAGGGTCATGTCACAGCACAACAGGGATCTAACAGGGGAAGAGGTGAAAGTAATCCTCCTCCTCCTCCCACGAACACGCCGGCAAGGACAGGATGCTGTACAGACATGCTGTTGATAGAGGACATGCAGAGCTTTTTAAGTCCTACGCATCGCCACAGCCCTTCGGGGTCCACCATCAGAGAACGACTTGAACGACATGTAGCAGACTACCTGGCCTTAACTGCAGATATCGACACCCTGAGGAGCGATGAACCCCTTGACTACTGGTTGTGCCGGCTTGACCTGTGGTCTGAGCTATCACAATTTGCGCTTGAACTTCTGGCCTGTCCCGCTTCAAGTGTCCTGTCAGAAAGGACCTTCAGTGCAGCAAGAGGTATTGTCACTGAGAAGAGGAGTCGCTTTGGTCAAAAAAGTCTGGATTACCTCACCTTTCTTAAGATGAATGAGGGATGGATCCCGAAGGGACTGACACTGGTCGATACATTTGACTGAACAAGGCCTGATCAGATGAGCTGCCTTGGGCTAAAAATGGTCCACACGCTGCTGTATTTGAACTCTGAATGCCGGATGGCTTGTGTGACTTATCTGCCACCAACTAGGGTTCAAGCAGCAATGTTTTAGGGCACTTTCTGCCTGGCGAAACAAACAGAAATTTTTCTGGCCGCTGCTGCAGCAGCGGCTGCGACAATACCACATTTTCCAGCCAGGTGTACATGCCTAATTTTTCGGGACTCTGCTGCGGCACTTGTTATGGTGCTGCAATTTTTATGGCCGCTGCTACAGCTACGGCTGCGACAATACTCAATTTCGACCACTGCTATTGCTGAATCGAGGGCATGATTTGTGAAAACAACAACTACCTTTATTATCCTACTTTCAATGACCACTGATACACCTATGGATGGTTTTTATTGGCTGCATCTTACAGCTGACACATGCCTGGACTTCAGAGTGATGCTGACAATTTAACTCTCTAAATGCTGCGATCAATAGCTATCACAGCATGTAGGAAGTGATCTGTTAGAGTCTCGATCATCACCCCCTGTGATGCAATCATAGTGTGCTAATGGTTAACAATGTCAACCGAAAGACTTATAAAGGTCTCTGTACCTAACACGTACATTTTACTAATATGGTCTGCCACAGGCTAGGTTTCAGTTTCTAGTTTAAACATGCCTACAGGAGGAGAGGGAAGTGGTTAAAGGGGGAATCTGCCCCTAGACATATTTTTCCCTATCCAAAGGGTCCCAGCAGCCTTCAAAAGGAGTGGTAGACTCCTTTTAAAAAGGAAAGATTTGGGGCTAAATACATCCACATGCCATTGGTACAGGGGTGCCTGACTTGATGCAGCCTCTTTATTCAAGCTGAGCATCCCAAATATATTGTAGGAATTGTGGGCCCCAGAGTGAGCAGAGACTGTAAAGCTCATTGGGATGACACACAGGAGGAAAAGACAGGAACACACAACTTACAGGATGGGAGTTGAGCAGTTGAACAGTACTTAGGTGTTACTTACTATTGACTTAATGGTAGTAAAAGAAATGCACCAAGAAAAAAGAGCAGCATGTCACAGATTCGATGTTGGGGGATCACTGATGAGTGACAGGGGGGCATATCACTGGGAGAGAATAAGGCTAAAGGGAGCACAGGAAAATTATGGACATGACTGGAGGGGGGATCTGTGTTTTGTAGGATGAAAAAATCTTCACATTTCTAGGCTCTGACACCTCTTACCAGTTCAAGGGGAACTCATGTGAGTAAATGTTACAGAGTATGAAATTACAGATGTAACATTTGGGATTTATTCTTCATGAACTGAGAGAGACTGTTTCAAAATGTATTTATTTTCCAACATATTATGTTGAAAACTATGTTAACACTTTAAATACTTTCTCCATTTAATAATAGGTGAAATTCATTAAGGCTACGTTCACACGATGTCAAATCAAAACCAAAACATTTTAAAATAGGTATGAAAAAGGGGCAGTATGTTTTGTCTAATTTAATGTGTAAGTCTATGGGATAGCTGTTGTCAGTGCACACATTGATATAAAATATGGTAGTAATTATTTTTTTTTACTAGTGCCCTCAGCTGTCAAGTTTTCCAGCACTCAAATCCATCACGTTATGTTGGAACATTATTAAATTATTTTTATTTATAAATGGCAGGGACACACCTATTTTTCAGAAGCACACTTCCTTTTTCCCAGTGGGCACACCCCTTTTTTCTGGTTTTCTGAGTGAAGTTGAGAGTTAGTATGTTTTTAGGGGGATTTTTTTGTTGTCAATTCTGACACACAAAACATACTACACAAAAACTCTACAAAATCTACTCGGAGAAGCCTTAGTAAAATAGGCCCAATGTGTGCTCTGACAGCCACTTATCCATAAACTTTACAGAAACACATTATTAGATACAAATGCTTTTTATATCTATTTTACTGCCATTGTTCGGCTTTGATTTTACACTGTGTGAGCTCAGCCTAAGGGTATTTATAAATATTGGCATACTGTGAAAGCAATGCACTAATACTTCCATATGCATTTTATTTTAGATTCTTATACAGGATTCATGCTTTTTAAATGACTATAAGCTGAAAATATGAAAAAGGAAGTGGAAATGTCGGCACTCAGTACAACTCCATGTTTATTGCAGACGTAAAACCAGATGCAGGATACACAGGTACATGATTAGATCAAGCAGTCAACATGTTGTGGTTGAAGCGTTTTAGGAATATGACCCTTTTACGAAACCTTGAGGTAAAAATAACTCATGGTCAGATCTGTATTATTTTCTGCCACTTCTGCACTCAGACAATTTTATTTTTACGTTCTCGTTTTTTCCTCCTCGCCTTCAAAAAATCATTAAAAACGACAAAAAACAAAGCGCTCCATGGTGCATTAAAAGAGTAACTTGTCAGGCAATTTATGCGCTGAAAGAGGAGGCTCACCTGGAAGTGTTGTGTACCCACATACACAACATGCCGGCTGAGCAGGAGGTATATGGAGGCAGACTTCAGACAGAGGTGTCGGCTTTCAATGGCGCAGGTCACAGAAGAAGCATGAATAGGTAAAAGCAAGGGTAGTTTATTCTCCCAGCATGCAACGCGTTTCACTGCAACAGCAGCTTCATCAGGCCTGATGAAGCTGCTGTTGCAGTGAAACACGTTGCATTCTGGGAGAATAAACTACCCTTCCTTTTACCTATCCATGCTTCTTCTGTGACCTGCGCCATTGAAAGCCGGCACCTCTGTCTGAAGTCTGCCTCCATATACCTTCAAAAAATCATAACTCTTATATTTTCATCCACAGACTAGTTTGAAGGCTTGTTTTTTGCGCAACCAGTTGTCCGTTGTAATGCCATCACTCACTTTACCATAAAATGTATGGTGCAACCAAAAACATACTCTTTGTGTGGAGAAATTAAAAAGAAAACCGCAATTTTGCAAATTTTGGAAGGTTTCGTTTTCACGCCATACAATTTACGATAAAAATGATGTGTTCTTTATTGTTTGGGTCAATATGATTAAAATGATACCGATGATTACATACTTTTCTATTACTGTTTCACTTAAAAACCGACATTCACGCACGAGGCGATACCAAATTTGTTTATTACATTTTTTTTTTACACTTTTTGGGAGTGAAATGGGGAAAATGGGACAATTTACATTTTTATTGGGGGAGGGGATTTTCTATTTTTTTTTTTACTTTTTTAAAAACTTTTTTTACTTTTAATTTTACACTTTAATAGTCCCCATAGGGGACAATTTATAGCAATCATTTGATTTCTAATACTGTTAAGTGCTATGTATAGGGCATAGCACTGATCAGTGTTATCAGTCATCTCCTGCTCTAGTCTGCTCGATCTCAGACCAGAGCAGAAGACCCGTGGAAGGCAGCGGAGGCAGGTAAGAGGACCTCCGTCTGCCATTCTGGATGATCGGATCTCTTCCGATCATCCATTTTAGTGACCGCAATGCTGCAGATGCCGTGATCTGTATTGACCACGGCATCAGAAGGGGTTAATAGCGAACATCCGCGTGATTGCGGATGTCGGCCATTACCAGCGAGGCACTCGCTGCTATCAGCAGCCGGGACCTGCTGCGCATGACCCGAGCTTCACTCCAATGCTTGCGGTAATGTATAGGATGTAAATGTACGTCCTTGTTCGTTAAGTACCACCGCAGCAGGACGTACATTTACGTACTGTGTCGTTAAGGGGTTAATCTGTGTGGGACTCGGATGTGGTCTCCTGGACAGAATCAGAATGCGTTTGGGAAATGGATCAAACATAGTCACAGCTAGACTATGTTCAGTCATTCAAGTCAATGGACACTTAGGGCTATTTTCTTGCACCCCATTTTGGCAGGTTTCTGATGTGCAGCCAATGTAAAGCCCAACGTAAACATTAAAACTTGGTATAAATAGGGCCTTAGTAGAGAAATCTACTTATATCATAAGGGAGTAAAAAGCCATTGCGCCTTTCACAAATAGTAGGGGCCTTATACATCCACTGAGACTCAGAGTATAGTATACTTTCTTTTAGTTGCTGAATTTCCTCAGTGTCAAATAAAATTTTGCTGCTATCACGTAATATGTATAATGTTTTTCTGTCTATCCTATAAATGTAACATGGTTTTGTTGGACCATTGCTTATTCCTGAAGTGCCCCACTGTATGTCCTCAGCGTTCATCTGTTATTTACAACTGTACAACTCCAGTGTCAATTTGCTTAGGTGAATATTAATTATTTTGTATGTTATTTTTTATTGACAGGATATACTGCCAAGATTACCATTGCACAATGAATAAAAAAACTCAAGAAACCTTTCAAGTATTTTTAATTAAAAATAAATTTATATTTGTTAGCTTTATATCCAGGTAAAATTATGTTAAAAAGATTCTATTCATAATGTATTAGTTATTTGAAGACTCATTTTAAGGTTTGATAAGTAATTGCTAATTTTGTTCTTCAATACTTTTTTTTTTTATTGGGTTTTGTGTGATACACATTCCATTTTACCCAGGAAACACATTTAATCAGGCATGTAATAATCCATAAATTCTCAATAAAGCTGTTGAAAACATTGAACTGTATGGGTTCTCTTAAACATAGAGCCAGCAGGTCTGCACAAGAAAACATTATTAGAAAGTGGTAAATAAAAAGTTATGTAGACATATTTATATCTGCATGTTACAGGCCTCAAAATACAAGTTTTCTTAACTAGTGTGGCTTGAGGATAAGCAATTAAAGAAAGCTGTGTCAATGTTAGGATTCCTTAATACAGTTTTCTGTGGAATTTTTTGGCTTGTAAAAAAACAGCCATAAATTTCAAATGCCATGGATTTTATGTGAATTTTTGGATGTCGTTTGTTTTTTTTTCCTTTTTTTCCTTATTGTTTTTTTTTGTTTTTTTAAACATTTTTCAGGTTTAGTAAAAAATACTATAGGAAAACATATTTCAAAGTTTGCGTTTTATCTAAAATATGTAACAAAAGTGAGGAAAAACTCTTGATTTTCATCAAACATCATTTATTGAAAAGAAAAACTCTTTAAAGGGTACCTCTCATCAAAAAAACTTTTGATATATTATAGATTAATGTATGCAGAATAACTTCACAATTGCATGTTATTAAAAAAATATGCTTCTTTCTATTTAATTTTCCACTTTGAAGAAATTACCACTAGGGGTCTCCCTACCAGTCCTGGCAGCAAGCATTTCAGACTCATGCTGGAGTCCTAAACACTACGAGCTGCCAGTCTGCTTTGTTCACAAAGGAGAACACTCAGAGCTGCCAACCTGCTTTGTTCACAGCCTGTTTGGCTGTGAACAAAGCAGGCTGGCAGCTCTGAGTGTTTAGGACTCTAGCATGAGTCAGAAATGCTTGCTGACGGGTCTGATCGGGAAAAATACAATAGAAAGAAGCATATTTTTCATTAACATGCTATTGGAAAGTTATTCAACATTCATTAATCTAAAATATATCAAAAGTTTATTTGATGAGAGGTACCCTTTAAAAACTCTGTTTGTGAAATCATCATAAAATAATTGATTTAGAAAGAAAGTATCAAACGGGGATATCTTTCTCTTGTAAAAATAAAATGGTGGTTTAGTGTTTTCAGTTTTACCATTTGGCTTAGCATTTGCAATATCTTTTTGGACTGGCAAAACAATAAATTTGTTCAGTATCTATTAGATTTATATGACGGCCTGGGCAGTTTGATTATGAACATTTGGAGGGGGGCTTTCCACGGTCGGATTTCTATACAATTGTTGAAATAAAATAAGTAATAAAAAAGAATAAAATAACAAAATGAAAGGGCTCATTTGATTACCCCACAATGGTATAGCTTAAAGGGGTACTCCAGAGGAAAACATTTTTTATAACCAACTGGTGCCAGAAAGTTAAACAGATTTGTAAATTACTTCTATTTAAAAATCGTAATTCTTCCAGTACTTATCAGATGCTGTATACTGCAGAGGAAGTTCTTTTCTTTTTGAAAATAAATTCACAAATCTGTTTAACTTTCTGGCACCAGTTAATTAAAAAAAAAAAAAACTCCACTGGAGTACCCCTTTAATGCTAGGTTTCCTCACTGAATTTCCTCACTAATAAATAATCCTGGCCAGGACACTGACAGCAATGGGGCTTTGATCATACAAGGATTCCGGGCAGAATTTCCATATAGAAATTCTGCTTGGATCTGCCTCACATTATTTGTGTGCTATGGTTTTTGCATGGAAAAGTAGGGGAAATTCAAAGATAAAATTCTAAGGAAAATGTGTGAACCCAGCATAAAACTTACAGAGTTAAAGGAGATATCCAGTGGTGAAAAATGTATCCCCTATCCTAAGGATAGGGGATAAGTTTCAGATCGTGGGGGGTCCGACCGCTGGGGGCCCCCGCGATCTCCTGTACATGGCCCCAACAGCCCGCGGGAAGGGGTGTGTTGACCACCGCACAAAGCGGTGGCTGACACGCCCCCTCAATACAACTCTATGGCAGAGCTGGAGTGCTGCCTTCGGCAATCTCCGGCTCGGCCATGGGGATGTGTTGAGGGGGCGTGTTGGCCGCCGTTTCATGTGGTGGTCAACACGCGCTATCTTGCCAGAGAGCCGGGGCCCCGTACATAGAGATCGTGGGGGGCCCCAGCGGTCAGACCCCCCGCGATCTGAAACTTATCCCCTATCCTTAAGATAGGGGATACGTTTTTCACCACTGGACTACCCCTTTAAGGTTTTGCAAAATTTAAAAAATATGGGATTAGGAAAATTGGATGTGGGAAAGAATAGTAGTATATTAAAGTATAATCACCGATAGTAATGAATGGGGATACTATGTATACTATGAACTAAAATGTATGAGAGAACCGAAATCTAGGAAGAACAAACTTTCATATATAGCACACTTGTAAATTATTATTGTGACAAACTAACATATAAAAGCTATAGAGCAGATATTTGAATCACAATGGGAAACATTTTCAGTGCAGTTATGCACACTTTGATAAACTTCATTCGTTGCATTACCCAAAGTAAAGGGGTGGTCCCTTCTTGCCTAATTCTTCCCTGACTACCTCTCTATTGCCGTGTGCTCAGACTTCTGGTTGATAGGGCTGGGGTCAAAGGGCCATGTGTTTTGTGCTTTTGTATCTGACAACTCCCAAGCTAAAGTACTATACCTTCAACTGTCACACATGATGAAAGTGCTGAGATGAGCCGGACAGAGAGAGCAAAAAGCCTGATGCACCCTCAGCTCAGAAGTTCCCAGCTACTCTGGGAGTGGCTGGGAGTGATGCCACCACTACTTCTAAAGCAGAGCTGGTGGACAGGAACCATGACGACCAGCTGTCAAAAAGAGGGGAGATATAAAGATATATCTAAAAAAAACAGGCAAATTTGCTAAATGAAACCAATTCCAAACTTGTTTATGCTTAGAAAAGAACACTTAAGCATATTAGAAGGATGTCAGTTTTGCAGATTTGTGTTCAAATTCATTTTTGAACTCCTGAATTTTTGTTGCTGAGGGGCTGCACGTAGTTCCCCCTTTGATTATATAAGCTGATTGCTGAAGATTAGAGATGCTGGACCCAGGTGGTTATCAGGTGATCACCAGGTGGCTTTCTTCTATATAGGGTATTTCAGTTGGGATAACCTCAGTATTGACAGATACTGGTTATGCAGTCATGCAGAAAACTATTACCCCCACAATAAAGTCATCTTTAAATGGGCACTGTCAGATAATACTTTTTATATGTTGTACATCTTGGCAAAACATTAACCTTTCTTATATACTTCATGAGAAAATTTCCTTTTTATATAAATCATAGCTTGAAAAATAATGGCTTTGTCCAAGCTAAAGCACAGGCATGGACAAAGTCTAGTAAGTGAGGGTGGGCTAGCACTCATCTGTCTGATAGGACAGGGGAGAGCACTGAGGAGTCCTATCAGACAGGAGAGAGCACAGAGGGTTACTATCAGACAGGAGAGAGCACAGAGGGTTACTATCAGACAGGAGAGAGCACAGAGGGTTACTAAAATACAGGAGAGAGAACAGAGGAGTGCCATCAGACAGGAGAGAGAACAGAGGAATACTATCAGATAAGAGAGAGCACAGAGGAGTGCTATCAGAAAGGAGAGAGCACAGAGGAGTGCTATCAGACAGGAGAGAACACATAGGAGTACTATCAGACAAGAGAGAGCACAGAAGAGTGTTAGCCCACCCTCACTTACTGAAGTCCTATCAGACAGGAGAGGGCACAGAGGAGTCCTATCAGACAGGAGAGAGCGCAGAGGAGTCCTATCAGACAGAAGACAGCACAGAAAAGTACTATCAGGCAGGAGAGAGCACAGAGAAGTACTATCAGACAGGAAAGAGCACAGAGGTGTGCTATCAGACAGGAGAGAGCATTAGAGAAATGCTATCAGACAGAAGAGAGCACAGAGGAGTATTATCAGATAGGAGAGAGCACAGAGGAATACTATCAGATAGGAGAGAGCACAGAGGAGTAGTATCAGACAGGAGAAAGCACAGAGGAGTACTGTCAGACAGGAGAGGGCACAGAGGAGCGCTATCACACAGGAGAGACCACAGAGGAGTACTATCCGACAGGAGAGAGCACAGAGGAGTAATATCAGATGGTAGAGAACACTGAGGAGTCCTATCAGACAAGAAGGAGCACAGAAGAGTACTATCAGACAGGAGAGAACACAGGAGAGTCCTATCAGACAATAGGGAGCACAGAGGAGTACAATCAGACAGGAGAGAGCACAGAGGAGTACTATCATACAGGAGAGAGCACAGAGGAATACTATCATACAGGAGAGAGCTCAGAGGAGTATTATCAGAAAGGAGCGAGCACAGAGGAATCCTATCAGACAGGAGAGAGCACAGAGGAGTGCTATCACACAGGAGAGAGCACAGAGGAGTGCTATCAGACAGGAGAGAGCACAGAGGAGTACTATCAGACAGGAGAGAGCACAGAGGAGTGCTATCAGACAGGAGAGAGCACAGAGGAGTACTATCAGACAGGAGAGAGCACATAGGAGTACTATCAGACAGGAGAGAGCACAGATGAGTACTATCAGACAGGAGAGAGCACAGAAGAGTTCTAACCCATCTTCACTTACTGGACTTTGTCCATGCCCATGCTTTAGCTTGGATAAAGCCATGATTTTTGTAAAAAGGAAATAAAATTTTCTTATTAAGTATATAAAAAGTTTTCTTTTTAAATCAACTGGTGACAGAAAGTTAAAAAGATTTGTAAATTACTTCTATTTAAAAATCTTAATCCTTCCAGTACTTATCAGCTGTTGTATGCTCCACAGGAGTTTTTTCTGTTTGACCACAGTGCTCACTGCCGACACTGCTCCACTGTCCATTTTAGGAACTGTCTAGGGTAGGAGCAATTCCCCATAGCAAACCTATCCTGCTCTGGACAGTTCCTGACATGGACAGAGATGTCAGTAGAGAGCACTGTGGTCAGACAGAAAGGAAATTCAAAAATAATAGAACTTCCTGTGGATCATACACCAGCTGATAAGTACTTGAAGGATTAAGATTTTTTAACAGAAGTGATTTACAAATCTGTTTAACTTTCTGGTACCAGTTGATAAAAAAAAAATGTTTTCCCCTTTAAGAGAACAAAACATACTTATTCTAGACAGCTTTAAAGTATGTCAGATTGGCTGTGGTACTGGATTCAACCAATGTGATATATTTATATATGTTTTTAAATCTGTGTGTAGTTACATAGACTTTAATGCAAACTCCTCTTCTCATGAAAGAATTGCTCTATTACTTTACATTGGATGCTTTTCTTTGATGTACAGGTCACCTCAGGGAACACATCCAGATCACTCACAAAATGTATAACTATTTATAGCAAAAATATCAAAGACACAGTTTGCATTCTGCAATGTTTTTTCTCATACCTATGTAAAAATTTGAATACATATTTAAATATAAGCAACCAAAAAAAAGAAGAGCCGGCACAGCTCTGCACAGTTTTAGCACTTCCACATTGTCCTTAATAGCATGCTAGAGCCAGAAGCGGAGTATACACCAAACATGCATCAATGCCATTCAGGGTGCTCAATCCCACAAAGGTAGGTACAGGAGGTACCCACCACCGGGATATGTGCAAAAATAGAAAATATTTATTGCATCATGCAGCAGTAAAAACGGACCAGTGTGGACGCAGCACACTTGGAGACGATAACAGTTATTTCACGCCTCTTACAGGCGCTTCTTCAGACCACGCCTCTGCTCTTATGTCCAGGTGGTTAAATACACCTACCTGTGTAACGTCAGAGCAGAAGGCATTAACAAAGATCACATATTAAAATAAGTGCAACAATGTGAAAATTAAAAACAAACAACCTGGTGAAAGAAGCATCAATACATATGACAGCTTTGTTAGAGGAGTATAAGTATCTTACACAAATTAAATGCTGGCGTAGATGGTATTAAATGAACGGACTCAGATCTAACCGATCATTGAGTCCTAAATTACCCTGTGCATTGGTCTTCAGAATCCACTTGGACTCATAGTGAAGTAAGGCTCTGCAACGATCCACACCTTCTGAGTCGAGATGTCGCGAATTGTTCGCCGGCGAACAGTTCCAGGTGAATTTAGCATGTTCGCATTGGCATCGCCGGGCGAACATATGTGAAGTTCGATCTGCCCCTATTCTTTAACATTGCAGTAAACTTTGACCCTGTGAGTCAGAGTCAGCAGACACATTATAGCCAATCAGCAGCAGTCCCTCCCTTCCAGACCCTCCTACCTCTTGCACGGACGCCATTTTACCCTCATTCAGCATGCTGCAGGCTTAGGAAGTGGAGGGTCAGAGAAGCTGCTCCTGCTGTATAGGGAAAGCGATAGCTAGGTTGCTGCTAGGTGGTGTATTCAGTGTCCAGTTTACTTCTAAAGCACTAGTGTCACATCTGCTTTAAGGACAGCACCCAAAAAAGCCCTTTTTAGGGCTGAAAGATATCAGTCCGTATGTCTTGCAACAGCTGGAGGCACCCTGGTTGGAGGGAACCGCTGGTTAAAAGAGGTACTCCAGAATCAAACTTAAGTTCCTTCAAGCAACTAACTACTACAGTATTCAAAGGGCTGAAAGATATCAGTCCGTGTGTCTTGCAACAGCTGGAGGCACCCTGGTTGGGAGGGAACCGCTGGTTAAAAGGGGTACTCCAGTATAAAACTTAAGTTCCTTTAAGCAACTAACTACTACAGTATTCAAAGGGCTGAAAGATATCAGTCCGTGTGTTTTGCAACAGCTGGAGGCACCCTGGTTGGGGACCACTGCATAAAAGGGGAACTCCGCTGGTAAGCTTTTTTTCTTTAAAGCAACTAACTACTACAGTATTCAAAGAGCTGAAATATATCAGTCCTTGTGTTTTGTAACAGCTGGAGGCACCCTGGTTGGGGATCACTGCTTAAAAGGGGAACTCCGCTGGCAAGCTTTTTTGCTCATTGTCACACTAGTGCAAATCATATTTGGTGTGATAGTTGTGCAAAATAAAAAATAAAAACTTTTTGGGCTGTTAAATCAAACCAGTCGTCACTGTCAGTTCATGTCACAGTTGCCAGTGTTTTTGCCTGCAGGGCAAATGTTGTCACCCTAGTGCAAATCACATTAGGTGTGACAGTTGTGCAATTAAAAAAAAAATACCTTTTTTGGCTGTTAAATAAAACCAGTCGTCACTGTCAGTTCACGTCACAGTTACCAGTTTTTTTTGCCTGTCGGGCAAATTGTGTCACCCTAGTGCAAATCACATTTGGTGTGACAGTTGTGCAATTAAAAAAAACAACTTTTTTGGCTGTTAAATAAAACCAGTCCTCACTGTCAGTTCACGTCACAGTTGCCAGTTTTTTTGCCTGCAGGGCAAATTGTGTCACCCTAGTGCAAATCACATTAGGTGTGACAGATGTGCAAATTAAAAAAAAAATACCTTTTTTGTCTGGCAAATAAAACCAGTCGTCACTGTCAGTTCACGTCACAGTTGCCAGTTTTTTTTGCCTGCAGGGCAAATAGTATCACGTTAGTGCAAATCACATTAGGTGTGACAGTTGTGCAAATAAAAAAATAATTTTTTTTGGCTGTTAAATAAAACCAGTCGTCACTGTCAGTTCACTTCACAGTTGCCAGTTTTTTTGCCTGCAGGGCAAATTGGGGCATCCTAGTGGAAATCACATTAGGTGGGACAGTTGTGCAAATTAAAAAAATAAAAATACCTTTTTTGGCTGTTAAATAAAACCAGTCGTCACTGTCAGTTCACGTCAAAGTTACCAGCTTTTTTGACTGCAGAACAAATTGTGTTACCCTAGTGCAAATCACATTTGGTGTGACAATTGTGCAAATTTAACCAAAAAAATGACAGGCAGAGGAAGGATACCCCGTAGGGGCCGTCGTGGTGCTGGGGTTCCCTTTGGCCCTAGAATGGCCAGTGTTCAGAGGCCACGTACCCTGAACCCCCAAAGTTCTGAGGACTTAGTCTACTACAGCTTCCGCTGGGAACCTTGACGCACCATCCTTCTCCTTCTCTAGCTTAGCTTCGGGCACCTCTCATGCTACCAATTGCCCGCCTGCCGCCACCACCAACACTAGCACCACAGCAGCTTCACTTGATCCGTCAGAGGAGTTATTTACACATCAGTTTGAAGACATGAGTGATATGCAACCATTATTGCCAGAGGATGTAGTAGTTAACAGGGATATGTCTCAGTCAGGCAGCATTACACACATGGACTTACGGTGGGATGATGATGTTGTACTCGCTGCTGCTTCCTTTCTTGAGGTGTCAGATAGCGGTGAAGGTGTTGATGATGACAATGTGTCCGTGGATGCCACGTGGGTGCCCGCTAGAAGAGAAGAAGAGGGGGAAAGTTCAGATGGGGAGACAGAGAGAAGGAGACGAGTTTGAAGCAGGGGGAGGTCATCGCAAGGAGCTAGTGGCACAGTCAGACAGCAAGCATCGGCACCCGGGGTCAGTCAGACAGGACGCCAATCAACGCATGCTGTTGCCACCACCAGAATGCAGTCATCGCAGAGCTCAGCAGTGGGGCATTTTTTTGTGTGTCTGCCTCTGACAACAGCGAGGCAACCTGTGCCAGAAGAAACTGAGTCATGGGAAGTCCAACACCCACCTAGGCACAACTGCTTTGCGAAGGCACATGATGTCACATCACAAGCGCCTAAGGGATCAACATGTCAGTACAAGCAGCACACAAAGTCAAAGCCGCCATCCTCCTCCTGGTCCGGCATCTTCAGCCAGGTCAACCACTGCTGCCCTCTGTGCCCCCTCTCAACCATCCGCCTCTCCGTCTCTCGCCTTGAGCAGTTCCTGCTCACCTGCCCACAGTCAGGTGTCTGTCAAGGAGATGTTTGAGCGCAAGAAGACAATGTCTCAAAGTCACCCCCTAGCCCGGCGTCTGACAGCTGGCTTGTCGGAACTGCTAGCCTGCCAGCTTTTACCATACAAGCTGGTGTCTGAGTCTGAGGCCTTTAAAAAATTTGTAGCCATTGGGGCACCGCAGTGGAAGGTACCCGGCCGAAATTTCTTTGCACAAAAGGCAATCCCCAACCTTTACTCCATTGTGCAAAAGGAAATTATGGCATGTCTGGCACACAGTGTAGGGGCAAGGGTCCATCTGACCACTAATACCTGGTCTGCAAAGCATAGTCAGGGCAGGTATATCACCTACACTGCGCATTGGGTAAACCTGGAGAGGGCTGCCAAGCATGGAATGCATGGCTCTGCAGAGGAGTTGGTGACACCGCCATGACTTGCAGGCAGGCCTGCTGCCACCTCCCCTACTCCTCCTATTCTTCCATAACATCCTCGGCCGAGTCCTCTTCCACTGCTGCATCTTGCTCCACATCACCGGCACCCCCCATCTGCTATTCCACATCCCGGATACGGCAGTGTCCCGCCATCTTGGGGTTGACTTGCCTCAAAGCGGAGAGTCACACCGCACCAACGCTCCTGTCGGCCCTGACGCTCCAGTTGGACCAGTGGCTGACTCCGCACCAACTGGAGTTTGTGACAACAGAACAAATTTGTTGGTGGCATTGAGGTGGGGAAAGTTGACACATGTACCGTGCATGGCACATGTGTGTAATCTGATTGTACAACGCTTTGTGCTCAAGTACCCAGGCTTACAGGATGTCCTGAAGAAGTCCAGGAAAGTGTGTGGCCATTTCAGGCATTCACGGCCATGGCGCATTTGTCAGATATCCAGCGGCGAAACAAAATGCCAGTGAGGCGCTTGATTTGCGACAGCCCGACACGTTGGAATTCAACACTCCTAATGTTCGACCGCCTGCTCCAACATGAAAAAGCCGTCAACGAATATTTGTATGACCGGGGTGCTAGGACATCATCTGTGGAGCTGGGAATTTTTTTGCCACGTTACTGGAGGCTCATGCGCAATGCCTGTAGGCTCATGCGTCCTTTTGAGGAGGTGACAAACCTGGTCAGTCGCACCGAAGGCACCATCAGCGACATCATACCGTTTGTTTTCTTCCTCGAGCGTGCCCTGCGAAGAGTGCTGGATCAGGCAGTAGATGAGCGTGAAGAGGAAGAGTTGTGGACACCATCACCACCAGAAACAGCCTTATCAGCATCGCTTGCTGGACCTGCAGCAACGCTGGAAGAGAATTGTGAGGAAGAGGAGTCAGAGGAGGAATGTGGCTTTGAAGAGGAGGAGGAAGACCAACCACAGCAGACATCCCAGGGTGCTCCTTGTCACCTATCTGGTTCCCGTGGTGTTGTACGTGGCTGGGGGGAAGAAGATTATACCTTCCCTGACATCACTGAGGACAAGGAACGGGAAATGAGTAGATCGGCATCCATCCTTGTGCAAATGGGGTCTTTCATGCTGTCGTGCCTGTTGAGGGACCCTCGTATAAAAAGGATGAAGGAGAACGACGTGTACTGGGTTTCCACGCTACTAGACCCCCGATATAAACATAAAGTGCCTGACATGTTACCGCATTACAGCAAGGCGGAAAGGATTCAGCCGGTCCAAAATAAATTAAGAAGTATGCTGTACACAGCGTATAAGGGTCATGTCACAGCACAACAGGGATCTAACAGGGGAAGAGGTGAAAGTAATCCTCCTCCTCCTCCCACGAACATGCCGGCAAGGACAGGATGCTGTACAGACATGCTGTTGAAGGAGGACATGCAGAGCTTTTAAGTCCTACGCATCGCCACAGCCCTTCGGGGTCCACCATCAGAGAACGACTTGACCGACAGGTAGCAGACTACCTGGCCTTAACCGCAGATATCGACACTCTGAGGAGCGATGAACCCCTTGACTACTCAGTGGGCCGGCTTGACCTGTGGCCTGAGCTATCCCAATTTGCGCTTGAACTTCTGGCCTGTCCCGCTTCAAGTGTCTTGTCAGAAAGGAACTTCAGTGCAGCAGGAGGTTCTGTCACTGAGAAGAGGAGTCGTCTTGGTCAAAAAAGTCTGGATTACCTCACCTTTCTTAAGATGAATGAGGGATGGATCCCGAAGGGACTGACACTGGGCGATATATTTGACTGAACAAGGCCTGATCAGATGAGCTGCCTTGGCCTAAAAATGGTCCACACGCTGCTGTATTTGAACTCTGAATGCCGGATGACTTGCGTGACTCATCCGCCACCAACTAGGGTTCAAGCCGCAATGTTTTAGGGCACTTTCTGCCTGGCGAAACAAACAGAAATTTTTATGGCCGCTGCTACAGCAGTGGTTATGACAATACCAAATTTTCCAGCCAGGTGTACATGCCTAATTTTTCTGGCCTCTGCTGCTGTACTTGTTATGGTGCTGCAATTTTTCTGGCCGCTGCTACAACTGCGGCTGCGACAATACCCAATTTTTCATCCATGTGTACATGCCTAATTTTTCTGGCCTCTGCTGCTGCACTTGTTATGGTGCTGCAATTTTTATAGCCGCTGCTACAGCTGCGACAATACCAAATTTTCCAGCCAGGTTTACATGCCTAATTTTTCTGGCCACTGCTTCTGCACTTTTTGTGGTGCTGCAATTTTTCTGGCTGCTGCTACAGATGCGGCTGCGACGATACCAAATTTTTCATCCATGTGTACATGCCTAATTTTTCTGGCCTCTGCTGCTGCACTTTTTATGGTGCTGCAATTTTTATGGTCGCTGCTACAGCTGCGACAATACCAAATTTTCCAATACCAAATTTTCCAGCCAGGTGTACATGCCTAATTTTTCTGGCCTCTGCTGCTGCACTTTTTCTGGTGCTGCAATTTTTCTGGCTGCTGCTACAGATGCGGCTACTATACACTATACTCTTTGATTATAAACCTTCCATACACCATACCCACTGAATATAATACTACCACACACTGTACATTATGAATATAATACCAACACATATTGTACACTCTGAATATAAATCTGCCACATACTGTGCCCCTGAATATAATACCGCCATACACTGTACCCTCTGAGGACCATTGTTGTGGTACTTCGCACAGGGACAGTTGAGCTGCTGTTACCATGAATTGTGGTCAGCATAAGGACATACTTCTTATCCTTATACCTGACCAGCAACAGGTTTTCATGGGTATGGGCACAGGACTCACCCTTGGGCATAGCTGTCTGCAAAAAATTTAGAGGGAGGCCTCTCTGGTTCTTCCGCACGGTCCTACAAGCAGACGTGGATCTGGTGGCAAGAGATGTGAACAGAGGGATGCTGGTATAAAAGTTATCCACGTACACGTGGTAACCCTTATCCAGCAAAGGGTGCACAAGGTCCCAAACAAGTTTCCCGCTGACACCCAGAGTGCGGGGGGGGGGGGGGGGGGGCACTCTGGGGGTTCAATACGGGAATCTCGTCCCTCATATACTCTAAACTTGTAAGCGTACCCGGAGGTACTCTCACAAAGTTTTTAGAGTTTCGCACCATACCGCGCCAGCTTCGGGGGAATATACTGGTGGAAGATGAGTCTCCCCTTAAAACTGATAAGAGACTAATCTACCGAGAGCTCCCTGAGCGGTACGTCGGCCTGTAAAAAATTTGGGGGGGGGGGGATATGCCGCATTATGAGTGTACTGTAGGCATTTCTGAATAATCTTGAACTGCTTCCGTGTCATGGTCATACTGTAAAGCGGTGTCTGGTAGACGACATCCCCGCTCCAGTACTGCCTGACACCTGGTTTGTTTTTTTGACCAGGCCCATATGTAGCACGAGGCCCCAAAATGTCCTCATTTTGGCTGCATTAAAGGCGTACCATTCATTGGACCTAGCCAAAAACGAATCAGGGTGGTGGGCGATGAACTGTTGGGCGTACTGATTAGTTTGCTCCATCATTAGATTGACAAAGTCGTCAGTGAAATAATAACTAAAATAGTCTATTTCAGTGTATCTGGCCATGTCAATCCGAATTCGGAGTTGCCAACAAACTCAGGAATTCGTGGCTAATAACCCTCTGGTGGTCTCCAGACAGGTTCACCAGAAGGGAGCTCCGGTAAAACTGTCTGGGGGATCAGACTCCTACTATTACTTTGAGCGGCATGGATGCTCATACTAGTGCTGGCCACTGGGTCACTTTCATGGGTGGTGGCCTCACCTGGCGACGACTCCTCCGTCGTACAGGGGACTCATCATCAGTGCTAGATGATGAAGAGGACGAGGAAGAACACAGAAAAGTAGGATCTTCCTTGTCCTCACAGGCAGATTCGGAGTCAGAGGCAAGTAAAGTTTATGCCCGGTGGGCCATCACCTTTTTTCTATGGTGGCGGTGTGTGTGTGTGTGGGGAGGGGCAGTGAAGTGTTAATGGTGTGTGATTATAAATCACACACCGTTATAAAAAATAAAATGCTGAGGGCAAAAAAAAGGGGACCCTTGAGGACCTATTAGGGGGTCAGGGGGGGGGACTTTTTTAAAAACTTTTTTTGTTCAACTTCCTACCCTTCCCTGCAAACCAACTCACCCTGAACTAATGGACACTTCTTCAGCCCTCAGGGGATCAGATCTCGGCAGAGGGTGGAGGTCCCTGTCTCTCTCTCTCTCAGCTCTGCCCACTGACTGAACTCAGTGGGCGAGCAGAGCTGAGAGGAGGGGACATTAACCCCTCCTCTGCCGGCTGCTATTGATTGGACGTTCGTCTGACCAATAGCAGTGCTCCTGGGGGCGGGGTGGGTGACGCGATCGCCACCTCCCCTAGTTGCAGGAAGTATAGTACACCGCCGATCACCTTCTAACTCCAGGTCATTGGGTCACACGTGACCCGTATGACTGGAATCGCCGTTGTGAATTCACAGGCAATTTGCGGTGATCGCCAACAATCCCCCCTGGGCATTGTCACAGCATGCCTGCTGAACGATTTCATCCTGGTCCATCCCCTGTTTCCAGGCTGTCATTTTATATCCATTATACAAGTACATAGAATGTTAGAGCATGAAATAGTCATCATGATATTTGCTACTGAACTATACTGTCAAAATAGTAAACTTTTTTACTGTATACATTCTAGATATGATTGGTAACTATTCATTATACAATAAAAAATGGGAAAGTTGTTTTGATGTTGACAATTGAAACATTGGGGGGTATTTATCAAAGGATTTAGACTGTTTTTTCCTGTCTAAATTTGTCGCACAGAAAGTCGCAGTCTAAATATGTGCGACTTTTCTGCGACTTTTGCTCTAGAGGATTTTTAGAACATGATGCATGCTAGTCTATTTTAGACGGAAATGCATTGAAAAATGCATTGGTGCTGAATTTATCAAAAGCAACTTTTCAGTGACAAGTCGCATCGGCTGAAAGTACGTCGAAATGTCAGACCATGTTGGAGCAGGTTTAAATACAGTCTAAAGCATAGATCACGAAGTCAGTGCACAGAATTTATCAAGAGCCCTGCGCCTTTTGATAAATTAGGTGCACAATAGACCTGCCTAACCCTCTGTAGTTTGGTCAGTATTGATGCGGGTTATAGACAACTTTAATAAATATCCCCTTAATAAATATCCCCCATTGGGATTCCAGTACCTACCTCATTGAAACGATCAAAGCGCAAACCTCAATTTTGTTTGTTAACTATGCAGTAGGAAAATAATTGAAATAACATTTTCTGGTTGGACATATTCGGTTTTTGGTAAGGGCAATGCTCACAAAAGGCAAGGATAAGGGGACATCTCATGACTTGACATCTCATCAC
The DNA here is from genome assembly GCF_029499605.1 of Hyla sarda. Taxonomy (NCBI): domain Eukaryota; kingdom Metazoa; phylum Chordata; class Amphibia; order Anura; family Hylidae; genus Hyla; species Hyla sarda. The sequence continues at coordinate 227,704,926 of NC_079189.1, forward strand.
CTCCTTGTTTTATAGTTAATTTCCTTTAAAGAAAGGTTTTATTGAACAGTACGCAACCATTTGCTTTGTACCTAATTAGATGAGCTAGGGTAAAGGGTGGAGAAGTTGCAGCCTATTTGCTGTCTGGTTGAAGGTCTATTTACATGCAATCCTTGATAGATGCTGCTATCCCATAAGGACACAGTTATTTTTCCTTTTTGCACTTTCGTTTTTACCTCCTTACCTTATACTTTTTCCTCCTTACCTTCTAATAGTCATATAAGGGCTTGTTTTGCCAGGTTTCCTTAATAGGTTAAATGTTTCAGGCTCATTGATGTCTTTGAGATATTCTATTTACTTTATTTATTTATTTATAAATAAATAAAATAAGAACACACATTATCAATCCAAGTTGTACACTTAACTACCCAGATCCCAACTAATCATATAGCATGGCAACTTTTTGTTTTGACTTTTTGCTAATTATTTTACTGTTGGAGTTTATAAACGTTACAGAAAGGGTTTGGAACTCAAGCCAAAATGGAGGGTTGATAAGAGAAGCTTTCACTCTGGTGAACCAAGACTGCTTAGGGCCATAACCACAAGTTAGCCAATGCATGTGGATGACCACCATGTAATGAAAAACAATTGTAAAAATTGTATGAAAACCAGTCCTATATTTCAAAAGAAATAGCTGTACAAAAGTAATTTGGTAGCCCAAAAGAAGAAAAAGTAGGATCATTGAAAAAATAGGATAGTTAAAGCGGTACTCCGGTGGAAAACATTTTTCCACCTAAGCACCAACCTCCCTCCTTCAGCTTCTGTTCAGTTCCTTATTCTGTAGTATTTTGCTGTTATGCTTCAGCACCTGTTTATGTACCTATTGTTACTGCCACTACATTGACCAATATTTTGCTACCTTTTATCTATGCTCTCATTATATGACTATAGAAATGTTTTTAGAAGAATGTCTGTCAAAACTTTGTAGTAAGTCCAAAGGTCACCCAGTTTAGACACAAAGCAATCCTTAGTGAAACCATAAGTTTAATAACTGGAATAGTGTATTAATAGAAACTTGGATGAAGCATTTGCCTTAATGACAAGTAATAGAGATGGGAAAACACTCTTAATGATAGTTCTTTAGTTAGTTTATGAGATAACTGGGGATTTAGAAATTTGCTTTGATTCGCTTATAATTGGTTTGTTTCTCGGCTAATAGCATTTCATCATTGCTTGGACTGGTACAGTAAAGTTATAGACCTGCAGTATTTCCTGTTTTCTAATGAGAGAACAAGGTTTAAGTACCACAGTACAAACAGTACACAAACACAATATTACAGCACCATTTAAAGCTTCACAACTGGTGCACACAAAGGGAAATGTACCCATGTTTTTCCATGAAATATTAATACTTAGTCCCATGCTTCCTTGTGCATTAAAACAACAAATACCCACATACTTACCTCACCCAGTCATCCGGTGCTGAAGCTGTCATATCTTCCGCTCACAGCTTCTTTGTTGTTCTTTTTTCTTTCTTTCTGGTAATGTCCTGCTCCCCTGCTCTTCTCTGTGATTGGCAAAGTGGGATGACACTAAAGGAAATGAGAACGACTCAGGAGTGGCAGAAGATATGACAGCTTCTGTTCTGGGGAAGTGAGTGAGGTAAGCAGGGGTCAAGTCCTGGGAAAAAAAAGTGTAGGAACTCATCCAATATTTCCAAGAGTTATTCCGCTCCCCAGCATCAGGAAAATTGAGTTCCGAACACTGTTTGCAGGCTTCCATGCTCACGCCCGCCTTCTCGTGACGTCACGCCCTGTCATGTGACATCAAGTCCCACCCCCTCAATGCATGCAAGTCTATGGGAGGGGGCATGATGGCTGTCTCAAGGGAGCAGGCATTTACACGGAAGCCCACACACAGCGTTCGGAACTCAATGTTCCGGACGCTGGGGAGTGGAGTAACCCTTTAAAGGGGTACTCCCTCCCTAGACATCTTATCCCCTATCCAAAGGATAGGGCATAAGATGTCTGATCGCAGGGGTCCTGCCGCTGGGGACCCCCGCGTTCTCCTGGCTGCACCTGACATTCAGCCCCCTCCTATAGACTTGCATTGAGGGGGCATGTACTTGAGGTCACAAGCCTCTGCCTCCCTTCACCAGTCATTCGGCACGGAGCGAAGTTCACTCTGTGCACCGTATGCCTGGGGTGCTGCAGCCGAGATCGTGGGGGTCCCCAGCGGCGGGACCCCGTGATCAGACATCTTATCTAGAGGCGGAGTCTCACTTTAAGATGTCTAGGTGTGGTGTCTCGGTACCGTATTGCATACCATACCTTGTATGGTGGTCCCCAAAGTCAGAGTAACTACGCTCAAGTAGGGTCCCCCAGGTGGGACAGCCCCTAGTTGCCTCTTCTCTACTCTAATTCTGTAATGTTTATATATGTACATATTTTATAATAAGGTATATTTAATATAATGTATAGTATACTTACCTTGTCTAACGTCGCAGGACCATGTTAAATCCTCTATGGTATGTTAGAGGACCTTTGGCGGTCCTTGGGTCCCATGTTACCCATAATCCTGTGTGAAGGTGATTGACATGAGTATTGGACCAATTAGAACTAGTACATTCCCTGCCCATGTAAGGGAGCTGTAGTCAATTATCGCTCTCTTGGGTTGCTGCTCTCGTGGATGCCGGACTAGCAGGACGGATCTGCGCAACTTTCAAAGACACGCTAGGCCTAACAACCTAACGGCCTCGGCAGAACCTAAGCAGTGAATTCTAACCTAATCCCTGCTGGGGCTGGTGTGACTGCTGGACCGCAACTAATTCCCCTAAATCCAGTGGAACAGCGCATATCAATCTAAAGACTCTAAATTGCTTAAGGTCCTAACCTTTGTCAATCTCGAAGACAATTTGCATTTGTAGAGACTGTTCCTGTTGTGAAGTTGCATAAAATCCTCAGTAAAAGTTCCAACGGTTTTCAGCAAACTCTCCGGTTGTGGACATTCAATTATTCTATACCTCCCTATCACTCTTGGGAAGGGTGGCGGTAGGACAAGTAATACAGAGGAGCCCTCACCCTAGCGTCACGAATAGCAAGGGTTAATCAGACACCCTTTAGTCACCGCGCAGCTACATCCCATATACCCTACTCCCCCAAGCTATCACATAGGGCTGGTCCTGCAAGACTCCTGGGGACTGTGTTCCTGTTGTGGAAAAAGTGCAGGAACTCTGTTCCCATGAGTTCCTGCAAGACTTGAGCCCTGGAGGTAAGTATGCTGGGATTTTTTTGCTTTAGTCAATGAAAAGGCATAGAGATAAGTATAAGGGTTTCCTGAAAAAGTTTAATGATCAAATGTGTGGCAGAAAGTACTGTTTTGCTGTACATTTGGCTAGTTTACTTGGGATCACATATCTTAGCCATACAGAAAAAAAAAAACATATTACTAGTGTCGGAATAAATGGGCCAGATTTATTTTAAACAATCATACTGTGTGGTATCCATCCACTAGGCATACTTTTTTGTTTTCAGTTATTTGCATATATAACTATAAAGCCCTATAGTCTCCCAGCACGCTAATAAAATATCATTATCCTAGCTCAAAATTACTGTACTTTTAGAATATGTACATACTTACATGAGTACACTCAAATGAATACAACAAATGTATGCCTAATTGCAATGTAATCATTGCATCTACCGTATATACTTGAGTATAAGCCGAGTTTTTCAGCACGATTTTTCGTGCTGAAAACACCCCCCTCGGCTTATACTCGAGTGAACTACCCCACCCGCAGTGGTCTTCAACCTGCGGACTTCCAGAGGTTTCAAAACTACAACTCCCAGCAAGCCAGGGCAGCCATCGGCTGTCCGGGCTTGCTGGGAGTTGTAGTTTTGAAACCTCCGGAGGTCCGCAGGTTGAAGACCACTGCGGCCTTCAACATCATCCAGCCCCCTCTCACCCCCCTTTAGTTCTGAGTACTCACCTCCGCTCTGCGCTGGTCCGGTGCTGCAGGACTGTCCGTTGAGGAGGTCGTCCGGTGGGATAGTGGTTCCGGGCTGCTATCTTCACCGGGGAGGCCTCTTCTAAGCGCTTCGGGCCCGGCGTCAGAATAATCACGTTGCCTTGACAACGACGCAGAGGTGCGTTCATTGCCAACGTACTTCTGCGTCGTTGTCAAGGCAACGCCTCTATTCCGGGCCGGAAGCGCGGAGAAGAGGCGCCCCCGGTGAAGATAGCAGCCCGGAACCACTATCCCACCGGACCACCTCCTCACCGGACAGCCCTGCAGGACCGGACCAGCGCCGAGCGGAGGTGAGTACTCAGAACTAAAGGGGGTGAGAGGGGGCTGGATGATGTTGAAGGCCGCAGTGGTCTTCAACCTGCGGACCTCCGGAGGTTTCAAAACTACAACTCCCAGCAAGCCCGGACAGCCGATGGCTGCCCGGGCTTGCTGGGAGTTGTAGTTTTGAAACCTCTGGAGGTCCGCAGGTTGAAGAACACTGAGGGCGAATGATGAGAAGAGGATGATGAAGGGGGTGGGGATGATGACAAGGGGATGATGAAGGGGGGGTGTGGGATGATTACAAGGGGATGATGAAGGGGGGATGTGTGGGATGATGAAGGGGGGATGTGCGGGATGATAAGGGGATGATAAGGGGATGATGAAGGGGGGATGTGTGGGATGATGACAAGGGGATGATGAAGGGGGGATGTGTGGGATGATGAAGGGGGGATGTGCGGGATGATAAGGGGATGATAAGGGGATGATGAAGGGGGGATGTGTGGGATGATGACAAGGGGATGATGAAGGGGGGGATGTGTGGGATGATAAGGGGATGATGAAGGGGGGATGTGTGGGATGATAAGGGGATGATGAAGGGGGGATGTGTGGGATGATGACAAGGGGATGATGATGAGGATGTTAATGACGGGTCTGGATGATGACAGGGGGGGATGAGGTATTTCCCACCCTAGGCTTATACTCGAGTCAATAACTTTTCCTGGGATTTTGGGCTGAAATTAGGGGTCTCGGCTTATACTCGGGTCGGCTTATACTCGAGTATATACGGTAATAGAAGTGATAATCTACAATATAAAACATACCTCGTTAACAATTCCTTAACAAAAAATTGCATAAAACAAGTAGCACCAACAACAAACATTATAATGCTAGTAAGCCATGTACAGTACCATAGACCCATCATATAAGTACCTCAATTTAGGTTTCACTGTCAAGTCGCTTTGTCAGGACTTGACAGCAAAATGTATGTTGGGGAACATATGCGGTGGGACAATGATAATGTCCATGGCTGGCTAGCATTGGGGTGTATTTTTCTTACTGTCTCTTTCTGCTCGTCTTAATGCGTATATTACTGCTGATCTGTTTTTTGTCTGCTTTTTAGTCTTCATATGCCTGGTCTCTGAGCCATATTATTTGGTGTCCCTTGTCATTGCCTGTTTTCTGATTTAACCCCTGCATCTATCTCTTCCTACAGTCTATTATGTGCCTTGTCTTCACTTTCTGTACGCATTATAATGATGTTTTTATACTTGTGATTTCAATCAAGATGCATTATTTTTGATATGTTTGTTGTTTGTGCTCTTTGTTTTTGGCTCTATGTTTAGTGGGTCCAGCAACCCTCTGTATACTGGTAGTTTTTTTTTGGTACTTGTATGTCAAACTATCAGTGCACATAAATAATAATAAAATGTCAAATTCTGCTGATTCTACATTTACTGCAGACAAATTTTTTACCCAAATATTACTGCAAAAGTATCTCCAGAAGCAATTTGAGATTCTTTAACCCCTCTCCGAATTTCACATCAGTTGGATATGGACGTCATGGAGATTGGAAGGCTTTGGTACAGTAGAGCAATCACCACAGGAGCTTAGACTGACAGCTAGGCTTCTGCTAAAATTGGACAATTAACCTCTTGCAGTGTTCAGCATGTCATCTAAGTGGTTTACTAAGCTCTCCGTCACCCACTTCTCTGTCCAATCTCCCTCCAGTGGTTTCTATGGCAGTCAGAGGTCTAACAAATGCCTCTAGGTCCTCCATGTATGGGAGTCTATTAGGTTCTGCCAAAAGAAGTGGATAATATTGGGAATAATACATTGCAATACAGAAGAACATACCAGTAATAAGTGATGACAGGAAAGCTGGGAACCTTTAATATCTACAGAATCTGACAGCACGGCAAGCATTGCTCTGATTATCTATGTAACAGTAAGCTGCAACATGGAAAGCAGTGGTGCATCTGACTGCACATGCATCAACAACCCTAATGGTTTGCATTACAGGCCTCCAAAACTGTGACATACCTGCTCTGTACATTTGGGCAAAATCTGCACTGCACATATCCATGCCTCCCCCTATTAGGCCGCATGAAGGAGTATGGTGGTGCCTCTGGGATACTGAACAGTCAGAAGAAATTTGTGATCCCTTAAGCTACAGCAGTAAGGCTCCATCTGCACAGAATGGATCATTAACTGACTGTGTTATGATTCTTGTGGCTTGAATTGTGAATCTTTAGGACACAGTTTTACACTGGCTATATTGGACAATGAAGTCTATATGAATTCTGTTTTTAACCTGTTGGGGACGGAGGGCTTACAGGTACGCCCTCGCGTCCTGGTACCTGTATGCCCTCTGTATTTCCAATCACCACCGCTTGCCGGGTAATGCCCAGGGGAGACCAAATGTCGGCGATCGCAGGTCAATTCAGAACGGTTATTTGCGGCAATTCCGGGCAAATTCGGTCACTGGTGACCTGATTGCCTGGAAAATAAGAGTGATCGGAACTGTCAGAGACAGATCCGACCATCCTAAAGGATAGGAGTGAGGTGGCAGGGGTTCCACCTCCTCCTAACCCCTGCCATTGGTCGATCAGGACTGACCGACCAATGGCAGTTGGGGGTAGGGGGGGGTTAAAGTTCACTTCCCCTGCTCTGCCCACCGATTGAAGTCCTGGCAGAGCGGGGGGAACAAGTGTTGTGAGGGGGGGGGGATCATGGCCGGCTTATCAGAGCAGCAGCAGTGGCAGAGAGGAGGCAGGCCAGAAAGTGTGGCGGTGGGGGAGGCTGCAGTGAAGATCGCTGGTAAGTGATCTTCACTGTGGCTTTTTAAAAGTTCCTACAACTACTAGTTGCCAAAGGCTGTCTGCGCATGCAAGGAGTCGTAGTTTTGCAACATCTGGAGGGCCACAGTTTAGAGACCACTGTGTAGTGGTCTCCAAACTGTGGTCCTCCAGATGTTGCAAAACTACAACTTTCAGCATGCACTGACTGTCTGGGCATTCTCAGAAGTAAAGAAGCGCAATTGGGCTTTTGGAGAGAGAATTAGGCTGAAGTTGAAGGCCATGTGCGTTTACTAAGCCCCCATAGTACCAGAACAGTGGAACCCCCCACATGTGACCCCATTTTGAAAACTATACCCCTCACGGAATGTAATAAGGGGTACAGTGAGCATTTAAACCCCACAGGTGTCTGACAGACTTTTTGAATGTAATTTTTCATTTGCACAGCCCATGTGTTCCAGAGATCTGTCAAACGCCAGTGGGGTGTAAATGCTCACTGTACCCCTTATTACATTCTGTGAGAGGTGTAGCTTCCAAAATGGGGTCACATGTGAAGGGGGTCCACTGTTCTGCTACCATGGGGACTTTGTAAATGCACATAGCCCCCGACTTCCATTCCAACCAAATTCTCTCTCCAAAAGCCCAGTGGAGCTTCTTCTCATCTAAGCATTATAGTTTGCCGCCAGAACTCTTTATATGCACATATGAGGTATTTCTATACTCAAAAGAAATGGAGTTACAAATTTTGGGGGCATTTTCTCCTATTACTCCTTGTGAAAATGAAAAGTTTGGGGTAACACCAGCATTTTAGTGTTAAAAATAAATATTTTCATTTTCACGTCCCACTTTAACGAAAGTTCGTCAATCACCTGTGGGGTATAAAGACTCAATTTACCCCTTTTTACTTTCCTTGAAGGGTGTATTTTCTAAAACAGTGTGCCATGTTGTTTTTTTCTGTTCTGGCCACATGGGGGCTTCCTAAATGCGACATGCCCCCCAAAAACCATTTCAGCAAAATTCTCTCACCATTGTCACTCTTTCCCTTCTGAACCCTCTAGTGCACCCACAGAGTACGTTACATACACATATGAGGTATTTTCTTACTTGAGAGAAAATGATTTACAAGTTTTGGGGAGACTTTTTACCTTTAACCCTTGTTAAAAGGAAAAAAAATGGGGCTACAATAACATGTTAGTGTAAAAAATTTTGATTTTGATTTTTCTCCTCCATTTTGCTGCTATTCCTGTGAAACACCTAAAGGGTAAACAAACTTTTTGAATGTCATTTTGAATATTATGAGGGGTGCAGTTTTCACCATGGGGTCCATTATAGGGGGTTTCCAACATAAAGACCCTCATATTCACATCAAAAATTAACTGGTCCCTGAAAAATTCAGATTTTGAAATTTTTGTAAAAAAATTGGAAAATTGCTGCTATACTTTGAAGCCCTCTGATGTCTTCAAAAAGTAAAAACATGTCAACTTTATGATGCTAACATAAAGTTAACATATTGTATATGTGAATCAATATATAATTTGACATGTCCCTTTTTCTTACAAGCAGAGAGCTTCAAAGTTAGAAAAATGCAAAATTTTCAAATTTTCCCTGAAATTTTGGAATTTTTCACCAAGAAATTATGCAAGCCTCGATGAAAATTTACCACTAACCTATAAAGTAGAATATGTCACGAAAAAAACGGTAGCAACAGGTGAAGAAAAGACAGTCACAAGACTGAATAGAATTAAATATTTTACCAAAATACTCTGGCTCTCAACATATACACTGTTTAAAAAAATAAAGGGAACACTAAGATAACACATCCTAGATCTGAATGAATGAATGAACTAATCATATGAAATACTTTCGTCTTTACATAAATGAATGTGCTGACAAAAAAATCCCACAAACATTTTTAATGGAAATCAAATTTATCAACCCAGGGAGGTCTGGATATGGAGTCACACTCAAAATCAAAGTGGAAAACCACACTACAGGATGATCCAACTTTGATGTAATGTCCTTAAAACAAGTCAAAATGAGGCTCAGTAGTGTGTGTGGCCTCCATGTGCCTGTATGACCTCCCTACAATTCCTGGGCATGCTCCTGATGAGGTGTCAGATGGTCTCCTGAGGGATGTTCTCCCAGACCTGGACTAAAGCAACCGCCAACTCCTGGTCAGCCTGTGGTGCAACGTGGTGTTGGTGGATGGATCGAGACATGATGTCCCAGATGTGTTCAATCGGATTCAGGTCTGGGGAACGGGCAAGCCAGTCCATAGCATCAATGTCTTTCTCTTGCAGGACCTGCTGACACACTCCAGTCACATGAGGTCTAGCATTGTCTTGCATTAGGAGGAACCCAGGGCCAACTGCCCCAGCATATGGTCTCACATGGGGTCTGAGGATCTCATCTTGGTACCTGGTAATGGCAGTCAGGCTACCTTTGGCCAGCACATGGAGGGCTGTGCCCCCCCCCCTAAGAAATTCCACTCCACAACATTACTGACCCACTGCCAAACCAGTAATGCTGGAGGATCTTGCAGGCAGCAGAACGTTCTCCACGGCTCAGTGTGAATCTGCTTTCATCTGTGAAGAGCACAGGGTGCCAGTGGCAAATTTGCCAATCTTGGTGTTCTCTGGCAAATGCCAAACGTCCTGCACAGTGTTGGGCTATAAGCACAACCCTCACCTGTGGACGTCGGGCCCTCATACCACCCTCATGGAGTTGATTTCTGACCATTTGAGTGAACACATGCGCATTTGTGACCTGCTGGAGTTCATGTTGCAGGGCTATGGCAGTACTCCTCCTTTTCCTCCTCACACAAAGGCAAAGGTAGCGGTCCTGCTGCTGGGTTGTTGCCCCCCTATTCCTCCTCCACATCTCCTGATGTACTGGCCAGTCTCCTAGTAGTGCCTCCATGCCTTGGACACTACGCTGACAGACACAGCAAACCTTCGTGTCACAACTCGCATTGATGTGCTATTCAGGATGAGCTACACTACCTGAGCCACTTGTGCGGGTTGTAGACTCCGTCTCATGCTACCAATAGAGTTAAAGCTCCGCCAGCATTCAAAAGTGACCAAAACATCAGCCAGGAAGCATAGGAACTGAGAAGTGGTCTGTGGTCACCACCTGCAGAACCACTCCTTTATTTGGGGTGTCTTGCTAATTGCCTATTATTTCCACCTGTTGTCTGTTCCATTTGCACAACAGCATGTGAAATTGATTGTCAATCAATGTTGCTTCCTGAGTGGACAGTGTGATTTCACAGAAGTGTGATTGACTTGGAGTTACCTTGTGTTTTTCAAGTGTTCACTTTATTTTTTTGAGCAGTGTATTTCAAGGGCAAACCATTAAAGAGGTTATCCACCATAAGGGAATTTTAGTACGTTCCTGGCAGACAGTAATGGACATGCTTAGGAAGGATCTCCACTTGTCTTGGGCCTAAATGGCTATGTTGTGAGATTACCATAACACTGTAGCTAGCTTTTTGTGAACTGGTATTTCTTTTGTAAGTTTTCTTATTTGCCTACAAATCCCATAATTCCATTTTCCTTCCTCCCACACATCAGCCACCCCACCCATTGAAACATAAATGAGCTGCATCCATTCAAAAGACCTGTGGTTTTCAATCAGGGTGCCTACAGATGTTGCATTAGTTGCAGATTGATCTCTCTCCCACCAAGAGATCCCTCCACCCATTGAAGCAGAGAGGTTCCTTGTCATCAGCTGACTAGTGAGTCAGGTCTCGGCTGCATTTCAACCTGGGAAAAATCTGAGACAACAGTAATTTTGTATGCTGTTTAAAATAATTATAGGGGTGAAAATCAAATAAGAATTGTGAGAAAACCCTCGCACACAGGTACAGACACTTTATTATGAACTATACTAACTTTACAGCCCCTGTAGCATAGTCAAATAAAAACAATTCCTGGAATACCCCTTTAATGATTGAATTGGCTCATGGATTGGGCCCTCTAAGGCCAAATCCAGGGAAAATAAATACTGCATTTGATAACTAAGAGACATTAGGTAATAAAGAATAAAGTGCTATGAGCTTACAAAGCAGTGAAAACTACTAAGATTGTTTTGCAGCATTGACCCATATATGTAAGTCCGTTGAGCCAATATGTTGTCTACACTTTGAGAGGAACACCAGATTTAATTTGCTGTTCTGGCTAAAATAAAGATACAAAAAGGAGATGGTTTGTTCAACTTTGTGTATTCCAATGTGGTATGACAACAACTGATGATAACAAAGAAGGGTGATTTGCCTTCCTTCTCTTTAAAACAAGAAGAAAACCCTATAGACTCTGGACATTTATGTCTTCCTCACACTAATATAATGTCATTCTGTAGGGCCATGCACATTTTTCCTACTACTACTACTGATGTTAATTAGCTGTGCCGTATTATTTGATGGCTGGCAGTTTTGCTTTACAGTCTGTTCCCTGGGACCCTCGATGTGGAGGTCTGGCACCTTATGAACTGTTTTAAGGATGCTGTGTAGCTTGCCAGGAACCGCATCATGATCAACAGGGAGAACATGCCTGTCCCGGGCTGTTGCAGGTTCATGCGGAGCCTGCTGAAAGACTATTCCATCTTGGACAGCCCGGCCGTTGAAGAAGAAGAGTGAAGACTCCTCTCCTTTCCCAATGCATGTCCCCCTGGAAATATAGCCCAGTAGTTTGGCCCTGTGATCCGCCATCACCCTACCCCCACATAGTTGCCCAGCCCCGTTCACAGATTGTATTGTTTGGTTTCTCGATTTCTTGTGCTTTTCTCTTACAGGATTGAGCGGAGTGTTAGAGTAGCATGCTGTGCAATGTATAGCTTAGGGAACCTTTGCTGTGTATTGTACTGTCATGCTTTGTGTGACTGTAATTTATTGTATCACTTGTAATGACTGAACGAACAATGAAGCTCTTTCAATAATGGCTGGCAGTTTTGTTTTGTCATAAAAAAAAATAAACTTACAGTATTTGGTTTATTATAATTATGGGTGTAATCCATCATTCACACTAGGTGATGGTCACAGCGCCCAACGACCCCTGCACAGAGCATGCCGACAACAATCCCATAGAAGTCAGTTAGTCAGTGCAAGACTCTTATATCCATGTGGCGGCCGTAAAGCACTTCTAAATGCTGATAAAGGCCGCTCATGCAAGATGGCTGTCCCCATTGGCATGGACAGAAAACACAATAATAAAATCTATAATAAAAAAAGACAAACAGAGAAGAATTTTTTTAAATGATTTTAGTAAAAAAAAAAATGGGGTTTACATTCCCCACTGTATATCTCTGTGCTATTTACATACATATATGTACAATATTTATAATTGTGGTTAACAGATGAACAGTGTAATATTTTAGCACCTATGACCACTGTAAGGCTCTACAGTCTCTTTTTTAGTTGAGAAGTAAAATGTCTGTACAGGTTATAACCATAGACTAGTGTTAGTGATATCCTTCTTTCAATTTGTCTTATTTATGACCCTTCTACAGGATATTTAGTAATTGTAGATAAACAGAATGGTTTTTGTAATGAGCTTCCCAGTAAATCTAAGAAAATTGGAAGTATACACATCCACGTAACATCAGGAATTACAAAATAAATAATTATTAGTTATTTAAATTTTCTAATTTGCAGACATCATTCCCAAGCAGCGACTCTATCTCGGAAGAAAAGGATTGTTTTTTAAAGAAAGGAAATTGTACAGTCAATTCCATCCTGGCTAATTTACCTTGTATTAACATTTCAAACAAGATCAGATTATTCCCAGGTTCAAAACTTGTCTTCTGCTTGTTCAATTGTTTTGGAAGTAAACTTAGTATGCATCTTTTGATTAAGTCTCTTGTTTTGCTCCAGGCTCTCACCATCATTTCCAAGTATACACTCAGGACATTCTTTGCACCTTCACTTATTTGTTTCATTAAAATTTGCAGATTGCTTTTTCCTTTATTTCCCTTAGTACTTTGACTTATGTCCATAGCTATACATCTTCTGTTGGTAAATGACACAGGCTTCAGTAAGGGGTCCCGGCCTTCCTTTGGATCCAACACTGCAATTTCTGTAATTGGACTGTAACAAAAATCCTTTTTCTTGTTTTTTTAAATCTTCCTATAGCATTATTTGTGTTTGTGTACCTAGCATTTAATGTACAATGAAATATGCAGTTTCTGAGGGCTCAGCCATCAAAATCATCTTCAAGTGTAAGTAACTTTAATCGTTTTCATGGTTCCCTGGACATTGGAAGTTTACTTTATCCTCTTTAACAAGTTTTGTAATGGTTGTTAAAATTGTGCTAGGTCACAATGCCAGTTACAAGCAATTTGTCAGGTTGGGTATTTGCAGATCCAAGAGGTCTAGATGTGAAAGGAAACATTAGGTATTTTCTGTAATATAATGCTTGGTCTATTTTATTGCCACAATATAGGTATTTTATTACAGATGACTAAAAGGGGTTGTCCAGAGAAAAAATAAATTAAACCCTATTCACAGTATGGGGGATAAATGTTCGACCTCTAGTACCCCATGCGATCTCCAGAACATTGGGGGGGCATTTATTATTGTAGGTGTACATGAAGCATTTTTCTACACCCATTTTTTGTGTGCTTGTAATGTGTAGGAGCACCAAATTTATTAAATGGTCGCAGAGCATTTCATACATTTTGTGCAGGTCACATTTTCTGAATTTACACTCTTCACATACACCAAAAAGCTAAGCTAAGGCTGGGCTGGTGTAGTTTTGTAACTTTTTGGTGTTTTTTGCGACTTTTTTGCAACTTCTTTAAAAATTTGCAGTTAATAAATTAATTACCGCTGCATAAGACTAACCTGAACAGCTGGTCTGTACACACTTAAAAAAAAAGTGTAAGCCAAAAAGGTGCAGAAAATAGCCTGAAGTGCAGCACTGTGCTAAATGTGAGACAAACCTACACACAAAAAAGCTCTAAATAAATGCCCCCTATTGTCCTGGCTCTGCCTCTGCACACATCCTGGAGCTGCAGATGTCTTGTAATCCATTCTTTTCTATGGCAGTGCGGGAGATACCTGATTGCAGTATGCTTTTTTATCCTTTTTTTGTGTGGAGTAGTAATGTACTGTATTCCAAGGTTTCGGTGTTCAGACCCTTAAAATGAGCCAGGAGAAGCGTGCAGTTGCAAGCTTCACTCACTAGCTCACTGTAATCTCCATCTCACTGTAGGAGATTGGGTACATTGTAAAAATATGAAGCATGTCTCTTGCAGTAAGATGAAAAAAATGGCTTGTTTTAAGGATCAGTGGGGGGGGGGGGGGTGAACACCCAGACCCCAAACCATGAAAATGTTTGACATGTGACATCTCAAAAGTTTTTTCTAATGATAGGTAATCTTTAAAAACACAATGGCCCAGATTTATCAAACTGTGTGAGAGAAAAAATTTAGTGATTTTCCCACAGCAACCAATCACAGCTCAGCTTTCACTTTACCAGAGCTCGCTAGCTGAGCTGTGATTGGAAAATCACTAAATTTTTTCTCTCACTCAGTTTGATAAATCTGGGCCAATGTGAATGGGAACGTATGACTATGTTGAAATGACTTTGGGCAGGAGTGGCAGGTTTCCTTCAGAAACACATAAATCCATAAATTATGTCTAGTATTGTAGCTGAGCCCCACTAAAAACAATCAAACCAAATGGCAACACCACCATCTTTTAAATATGTAAAGTAAAATATGTAAATAATTACATAAATATCCTGATCTCCATATTTTCTGTTGTTATTTTGATTCATGAATGGGAACCCTTAATTGTTTCTACACAGCTTTCTATTGCTAGGATAAAGTTTGATTTTTAAGTCTACCAATTAGAAACTTTTGGATTCATTGTGATTAACAATGTGGTATTTGTGTATGTGTTTATATTAAAGAAAGGGTGTGAGAAAGAGAATATCTTTAGAATGTGTGTGCACTGACTGTATACACAGTCATCATTTCATTTCCATACATCCGTGTGAAACAGTTCACAGTGACAGGAAGAATTACTTCTCCTTCATTAAGAAGACTCACAATTAATTTTCACATTAAGGTAAACTGTGAAAGCATACGATCATGTTATAAAATTAGAGCTTCTGATGAAGTTTATGATGATGGAGCTTTTTATAGAGGTGTTGTTATGATGAGTCTGCCATTACTCTAAGGGTAATTATTAATGGATGATGAAATAGTCATTCTGCCTGGATTGTGTCACTAAAAGAACATTATCTCAAGTTGCCTTTAAAGAAGATTCAAGAAGATAATACTTTTAGTTACTCTCTTATTCATCTATAAAGAGGTTTTTAAACTGAGTTTTTGAACAAAAAAAAAGAAAAAAAAATGCTTTGCCAATACTTGATTCATTTGTGTCTGCTGTGTAATGTATTGTTTTTGCACCTTATATAGTCTGTCTGTTATCTCCATTAAAGGGTTATTCTGGGATTTTAGGTTCTTTGAATGTAAGACAAGGGCAGCAAAGTTAGTCTAGTTACTAATATACTTCACTTACCTGTGTTTGGTGGCTAGTATCAAATTTCTTTGTCTTTCTTTTCCCTAAAAGTTTCTTTTCTGCAGCCTACAAAATGAGTGTTGTCTCACGGTTTTAGGTCCGGTTGTAAAAGCGCATACGGCGCAAAAATGAGCCGACCGGACCGAACGTTTCACTCCAGTCGGCTCATTGAAGTGAATGGCATACGGGAGCGCATACAGTAACATACGGGAGCGCGAGCTTTTAGCTCCCTCCTGCCGTATGCGCTCCCGTATGGGAGAAAACGTAGTGTGAACCCACCCTTACTCACGAGGAACAAGTCCCCTTATCATAGAAGGCTATATGGCCAGACCATAAATACAAGAGTTTAGATGTGTAATAAGTTGATGTAACCACAATTCCGGTGGGGTTATTGCTTTGTCTTGCAGGACGTGACATATTTACGTGCAAGCTCTAATTATCACACTCAAATCACTCTATGTTCGTTTCCACCAGCAAGACTATTTTATGGGTGCCATATATTACCCTTTAAAACAATAAACTAGCAGTATCTTCACCCCAGATATTTATAGAATTAACATTGATAATATGAGCTAAACAGACTATCCCCTGTACAACAATAGAACATATATGTAAGTCCATGGAATCAGAGAAAATAAAAAGGGAAAACAGGGGCAGGATCTGCAAGGGCAGGATCTGCTCCCCCAGTATATATGCACAACTGCATTTGGGGTTGAGCACCTCCAGCCATTTGAGACCACGTTTTTTGTTGTTGTTTGTAAATTTATACGTGGAGGTGTGTAAACTCCATATGTTAATGCGCCTTGAACATTTTCCAGGCAGCATTAGGGTTGCACCTGTTAGGCCATGCACCTATATCAGCCAACTTGGGTGGGGCTTGTAGCCTCTCTCCCCCCTTCCATTGTATGTGTGCTTAGTCACGCTGGAGGGAACTGGGAGCAGGCTACATGTCGACCTAGTGCTGCTGTAATTGCCCACTGGCCCCTGGTTTTTGCTTATAACGCACAGGTAGGTTAGCGTTAGGTCCCGTGCCATCTGAGAAACCTTGGCGTTGGTGTGCGGGCTCTGGTGTGTCCTTAATATAAGGATACACTGGCGAATGTCTCAATTTTAACATCAGTGTTGAGGGATTAGCCAATGTCATTGTATACATCTACCACAGTAGTGCACCTACATTTCTGTATTGTATTCTAATTGTTACACATCCACACCATTTACCTGGTGTAGGATTCTATTGTGGCACTTGTAGTCCACTGCAGGCATCCTCCATTGTATGCATTTTTATGCTGGGGATCGCCCCTAGCAACAGACTACAAGGGCAGGATCTGCTCCCCCAGTATATATGCACAACTGCATTTGGGGTTGAGCACCTCCAGCCATTTGAGAGCACGTTTTTTGTTGTTGTTTGTAAATTTATACGTGGAGGTGTGTAAACTCCATATGTTAATGCGCCTTGAACATTTTCCAGGCAGCATTAGGGTTGCACCTGTTAGGCCATGCACCTATATCAGCCAACTTGGGTGGGGCTTGTAGCCTCTCTCCCCCCTTCCATTGTATGTGTGCTTAGTCACGCTGGAGGGAACTGGGAGCAGGCTACATGTCGACCTAGTGCTGCTGTAATTGCCCACTGGCCCCTGGTTTTTGCTTATTACGCACAGGTAGGTTAGCGTTAGGTCCCGTGCCATCTGAGAAACCTTGGCGTTGGTGTGCGGGCTCTGGTGTGTCCTTAATATAAGGATACACTGGCGAATGTCTCAATTTTAACATCAGTGTTGAGGGATTAGCCAATGTCATTGTATACATCTACCACAGTAGTGCACCTACATTTCTGTATTGTATAACTAACTTCACTGAATTAACAAATTCAAGGAGAATTTTCCTCTGCTTCCTACTCTAGCCCCTGCTTGGTGATATGGGCAAAGCAACTTTGACCTGTTAGGATTCCCAATTCCATGCTAGGCAACTAACTTCACTGAATTAACAAAAGTCCTGTATTACACTTCTTTCTGGCCTTACAGCCCACCAAATTACTCACGAGGAACAAGTCCCCTTATCATGGAAGGCTATATGGCCAGACCATAAATACAAGAGTTTAGATGTGTAATAAGTTGATGTAACCACAATTCCGGTGGGGTTATTGCTTTGTCTTGCAGGACGTGACGTATTTACGTGCAAGCTCTAATTATCACACTCAAATCACTCTATGTTCGTTTCCACCAGCAAGACTATTTTATGGGTGCCATATATTACCCTTTAAAACAATAAACTAGCAGTATCTTCACCCCAGATATTTATAGAATTAACATTGATAATATGAGCTAAACAGACTATCCCCTGTACAACAATAGAACATATATGTAAGTCCATGGAATCAGAGAAAATAAAAAGGGAAAACAGGAAATATCATTTGAATGATTTTTCACATTACAGAAGACATTGTCTATCCCAATCCTTTTATTTCTCTCCAAACCCACCTACTTCCTGTAAGTTAGTTGGGGGCAGACTTGGGGATAGGGATAGAACAGTTTCTATTATGCCTGAAGGCATAGGCACAATTACTTCATCCAGCTTATCATATTCATGGATATCAGCCGATTGGTTAGAGATCTATGCCAACAATCTCCCCCTTTCATCTATGACAACTCATTCATATTTGGTGTCCCTGATGAGCTTGAAATCCACTGTTTTAAATATAATTTTGAGATCAGCCCTCACTGCAGTAGGTATCAAGATATGGCATAACTTAAATACCAGACCCTATTCCATCTCCATCTATTCAAGTGGAGTTGTCACTAAAAGGTATGAATATGTTGGGTACTTTAAAAGGGTATACACACTCTTGACATGAAAGACATAAGATAAGACATCACCGGGGAAACAAGAAGCTAATAATTTCTATGCATAATCAAACTCAATGTAGCATAGATCTCACAATTAAACACAATAACTGTTTGGCATGGCACCACCAGCCCACCAAAGATTCCTGATAAGAAAGACCATTCTGGCCTCTAGTTCGCTAACACACCTTCGATGGACATGTCTAATAGTTTTCACACACCACTGACAGATATAACTGATATCACATTTGAACCACTTCACTCCAAAACATGTAATGTTCTCTTTTCATCCCTATTCTTGTGTCAGGCTGTTTTTTGGGTCTGGACCGGTTCTGATACCAGTATTTCAGAGTAATGCGACCCAACAGTCTTAATCTTACTGTTACGCCGAGCGCTCCGGGTCCCCGCTCCTCCCCGGAGCGCTCGCTTCACTCTCCCCGCGGCAGCGCTCCGGTCACGTCCTCTGACCCGGGGCGCTGCGATTCCGCTGCCAGCCGGGATGCGATTCGCGATGCGGGTAGCGCCCGCTCGCGATGCGCACCCCGGCTCCCCTACCTGACTCGCTCTCCGTCTGTTCTGTCCCGGCGCGCGCGGCCCCGCTCCCTAGGGCGCGCGCGCGCCGGGTCTCTGCGATTTAAAGGGCCACTGCGCCGCTGATTGGCGCAGTGGTTCCAATTAGTGTGTTCACCTGTGCACTTCCCTATATCACCTCACTTCCCCTGCACTCCCTTGCCGGATCTTGTTGCCTTAGTGCCAGTGAAAGCGTTCCTTGTGTGTTCCTTGCCTGTGTTTCCAGACCTTCTGCCGTTGCCCCTGACTACGATCCTTGCTGCCTGCCCCGACCTTCTGCTACGTCCGACCTTGCTTTTGCCTACTCCCTTGTACCGCGCCTATCTTCAGCAGCCAGAGAGGTGAGCCGTTGCTAGTGGATACGACCTGGTCACTACCGCCGCAGCAAGACCATCCCGCTTTGCGGCGGGCTCTGGTGAAAACCAGTAGTGGCTTAGAACCGGTCCACTAGCACGGTCCACGCCAATCCCTCTCTGGCACAGAGGATCCACTACCTGCCAGCCGGCATCGTGACAGTAGATCCGGCCATGGATCCCGCTGAAGTTCCTCTGCCAGTTGTCGCTGACCTCACCACGGTGGTCGCCCAGCAGTCACAACAGATAGCGCAACAAGGCCAACAGCTGTCTCAACTGACCGTTATGCTACAACAGTTACTACCACAGCTTCAGCAGTCATCTCCTCCGCCAGCTCCTGCACCTCCTCCGCAGCGAGTGGCCGCTCCTGGGATACGCTTATCCTTGCCGGATAAATTTGATGGGGACTCTAAGTTTTGCCGTGGCTTTCTTTCCCAATGTTCCCTGCATCTGGAGATGATGTCGGACCTGTTTCCCACTGAAAGGTCTAAGGTGGCTTTCGTAGTCAGCCTTCTGTCCGGAAAAGCCCTGTCATGGGCCACACCGCTCTGGGACCGCAATGACCCCGTCACTGCCTCTGTACACTCCTTCTTCTCGGAAATCCGAAGTGTCTTTGAGGAACCTGCCCGAGCCTCTTCTGCTGAGACTGCCCTGTTGAACCTGGTCCAGGGTAATTCTTCCGTTGGCGAGTATGCCGTACAATTCCGTACTCTTGCTTCAGAATTGTCCTGGAATAATGAGGCCCTCTGCGCGACCTTCAAAAAAGGCCTATCCAGCAACATTAAAGATGTTCTGGCCGCACGAGAAATTCCTGCTAATCTACATGAACTTATTCACCTAGCCACTCGCATTGACATGCGTTTTTCCGAAAGGCGTCAGGAACTCCGCCAAGATATGGACTCTGTTCGCACGAGGCGTTTCTTCTCCTCGGCTCCTCTCTCCTCTGGTCCCCTGCAATCTGTTCCTGTGCCTCCCGCCGTGGAGGCTATGCAGGTCGACCGGTCTCGCCTGACACCTCAAGAGAGGACACGACGCCGTATGGAGAACCTCTGCCTGTACTGTGCTAGTACCGAACACTTCCTGAGAGATTGTCCTATCCGTCCTCCCCGCCTGGAAAGACGTACGCTGACTCCGCACAAGGGTGAGACAGTCCTTGATGTCTACTCTGCTTCTCCACGTCTTACTGTGCCTGTGCGGATGTCTGCCTCTGCCTTCTCCTTCTCTACAGTGGCCTTCTTGGACTCTGGATCTGCAGGAAATTTTATTTTGGCCTCTCTCGTCAACAGGTTCAACATCCCGGTGACCAGTCTCGCCAGACCCCTCTACATCAATTGTGTAAATAATGAAAGATTGGACTGTACCATACGTTTCCGCACGGAGCCCCTTCTTATGAGCATCGGATCTCATCATGAGAGGATTGAACTTTTGGTCCTCCCCAATTGCACCTCGGAAATTCTCCTTGGACTTCCCTGGCTTCAACTTCATTCCCCTACCCTGGATTGGTCCACTGGGGAGATCAAGAGTTGGGGGTCCTCTTGTTCCAAGAACTGTCTAAAACCGGTTCCCAGTAACCCTTGCCGTAACTCTGTGGTTCCTCCAGTAACCGGTCTCCCTAAGGCCTATATGGACTTCGCGGATGTTTTCTGCAAAAAACAAGCTGAGACTCTACCCCCTCACAGGCCTTATGATTGCCCTATCGACCTCCTCCCGGGCACTACTCCACCCCGGGGCAGAATTTATCCTCTCTCTGCCCCAGAGACTCTTGCCATGTCCGAATACGTCCAGGAGAATCTAAAAAAGGGCTTTATCCGTAAATCCTCCTCTCCTGCCGGAGCCGGATTTTTCTTTGTGTCCAAAAAAGATGGCTCCCTACGTCCTTGCATTGACTACCGCGGTCTTAATAAAATCACGGTTAAGAACCGCTACCCCTTACCCCTCATCTCTGAACTCTTTGATCGCCTCCAAGGTGCCCACATCTTCACTAAATTGGACTTAAGAGGCGCCTATAACCTCATCCGCATCAGAGAGGGGGACGAGTGGAAAACGGCATTTAACACCAGAGATGGACACTTTGAGTATCTGGTCATGCCCTTTGGACTGTGCAACGCCCCTGCCGTCTTCCAAGACTTTGTCAATGAAATTTTTCGTGATCTGTTATACTCCTGTGTTGTTGTATATCTGGACAATATCCTAATTTTTTCTGCCAATCTAGAAGAACACCGCCAGCATGTCCGTATGGTTCTTCAGAGACTTCGTGACAACCAACTCTATGCCAAAATTGAGAAATGTCTGTTTGAATGCCAATCTCTTCCTTTTCTAGGATATTTGGTCTCTGGCCAGGGACTACAGATGGATCCAGACAAACTCTCTGCCGTCTTAGATTGGCCACGCCCCTCCGGACTCCGTGCTATCCAACGCTTTTTGGGGTTCGCCAATTATTACAGGCAATTTATTCC